>NC_045488.1:19125679-19450679 GCF_009650955.1 Corvus moneduloides
ATCCCCAGTATGGGTCCCGGTACCCCCAGTATCCCCAGTATCCCCAGTATCCCCAGTATCGATGTCCCAGTATCCCCAGTATCCCCAGTATGGGTCCCGGTACCCCCAGAGCCGCCGCGGGCCCTGAGCCGCTGTGCGAGGGCGCCCCCTGGCGGTGGCTCTGCCTTGTCACAGCCAGCCCCGCTCGGCTCCCGCGCGCCGCGGGCCACCGGGGCCAGCCCGGGCCGGGCCGGGCCACCAGGGCTGCGCAAGTGTCCCCAGGTGTCCCCAGTGTCCCCCTGCCAGGGACAAGGGGTCCCCACGTGTCCCCAAGTGCCCTCAAATGTCCCCAGGTGTCCCCAAGTGTCCCCAAATGTCCCCAAGTGCCCCCAAGTGTCCCCAAGTGTCCCCAAGTGTCCCCAGGTGTCCCCAAATGTCCCCAGGTGTCCCCAAGTGTCCCCAAGTGTCTCCAAGTGTCCCCCTGCCAGGGACAAGGGGTCCCCAAATGTCCCCAGGTGTCCCCAAATGTCCCCAAGTGTCCCCAAATGTCCCCAAGTGCCCCCAAGTGTCCCCAAGTGTCCCCAAGTGTCCCCAGGTGTCCCCAAATGTCCCCAAGTGTCCCCAAGTGTCTCCAAGTGTCTCCAAGTGTCCCCCCTGTGCCCAGCGACAGGGTGTCCCCAAGTGTCCCCAGGTGTCCCCAGTGTCCCCTCCCATGTACAGGATGTCCCCAAATGTCCCCAAGTGTCCCCCCGGCCAGGGACAAGTGTCCCCAAATGTCCCCAAGTGTCCCCAAGTGTCCCCCCTGCCAGGGACAAGGTGTCCCCAAGTGTCCCCAAGTGTCCCCAGGTGTCCCCAGTGCCTCCCAGGCAGGGACAAGGGGTCCCCAGGTGTCCCCAAATGTCCCCAAGTGTCCCCAGGTGTCCCCAGGTGTTCCCCTGTCAGGGACAAGGGGTCCCCAGGTGTCCCCAAGTGCCCCCCTGCCAGGTACAGGGTGTCCCCAAGTGTCCCCAAATGTCCCCAAGTGTCCCCCATGTCCCCCCTGCCAGGGACAAGGTGTCCCCAAATGTCCCCAAGTGTCCCCAAATGTCCCCAAGTGTCCCCCATGTCCCCCCTGCCAGGGACAAGGTGTCCCCAAATGTCCCCAAGTGTCCCCAAGTGTCCCCAAGTGTCCCCCCTGCCAGGGACAAGGTGTCCCCAAATGTCCCCAGGTGTCCCCAGTGTCCCCCTGTCAGGGACAGGATGTCCCCAAGTGTCCTCAAGTGTCCCCAAGTGTCCCCCTGCAAGGGACAAGGTGTCCCGAAGTGTCCCCAGGTGTCCCCAGGTGTCCCCAAGTGTCCCCCATGTCCCCCATGTCAGGGACAAGAGTGTCCCCAAGTGTCCCCCCGGCAAGGAAAAGGTGTCCCCAAATGTTCCCAGGTGTCCCCCTGTCAGGGACAGGGTGTCCCAAAGTGTCCCCAAATGTCCCCAAGTGTCTCCAAGTGTCCCCCTGCCAGGAACAGGGTGGCCCCAGGTGTCCCCAAGTGTCCCCAAGTGTCCTCCTGCTAGGGGCAAGGCGTCCCTAAGCGTCCTCAGGTGTCCCCAAGTGTCCCCAGCTGTCCCCCATGTCAGGGACAAGAGTGTCCCCAAGTGTCCCCCTGCCCATGGACAGGGTGCCCAGGTGCCCCAAGTGTCCCCCCTGCCAGGTACAGGGTGTCCCCAAGTGTCCCCAAATGTCCCCAAGTGTCCCCAAGTGTCCCCCCTGCCAGGTACAGGGTGTCCCCAAGTGTCCCCAAGTGTCCCCAAATGTCCCCAAGTGTCCCCCCTGCCAGGGACAAGATGTCCCCAAATGTCCCCAGGTGTCCCCAGTGTCCCCCTGTCAGGGACAGGATGTCCCCAAGTGTCCTCAAGTGTCCCCAAGTGTCCCCCTGCAAGGGACAAGGTGTCCCGAAGTGTCCCCAGGTGTCCCCAGGTGTCCCCAAGTGTCCCCCATGTCCCCCATGTCAGGGACAAGAGTGTCCCCAAGTGTCCCCCCGGCAAGGAAAAGGTGTCCCCAAATGTTCCCAGGTGTCCCCCTGTCAGGGACAGGGTGTCCCAAAGTGTCCCCAAATGTCCCCAAGTGTCTCCAAGTGTCCCCCTGCCAGGAACAGGGTGGCCCCAGGTGTCCCCAAGTGTCCCCAAGTGTCCTCCTGCTAGGGGCAAGGCGTCCCTAAGCGTCCTCAGGTGTCCCCAAGTGTCCCCAGCTGTCCCCCATGTCAGGGACAAGAGTGTCCCCAAGTGTCCCCCTGCCCATGGACAGGGTGCCCAGGTGCCCCAAGTGTCCCCCCTGCCAAGTACAGGGTGTCCCCAAGTGTCCCCAAATGTCCCCAAGTGTCCCCAGGTGTCCCCCCTGCCAGGGACAAGATGTCCCCAAATGTCCTCAAGTGTCCCCAAGTGTCCCCCATGTCAGGGACAAGAGTGTCCCCAAGTGTCCCCCTGCCCATGGACAGGGTGCCCAGGTGCCCCAGGTGTCCCCCCTGCCAGGGACAAGGTGTCCCCAAGTGTCCCCAAGTGTCCCCAAATGTCCCCCCGCCCAGGGACAGGGTGTCCCAGTGCCCCCAAGTGTCCCCAGGTGTCCCCGGGTGTCCCCAAGTGTCCCCCTGCCAGACACAGGGTGTCCCCAAATGTCCCCAAGTGTCCCCAGTGTCCCCTTGCCAGGTACAGGGTGTCCCCAAGTGTCCTCAAGTGTCCCCAAGTGTCCCCCTGCCAGGGACAAGGTGTCCCCACGTGTCCCCAAGTGCCCTCAAATGTCCCCAGGTGTCCCCAAGTGTCCCCAAGTGTCCCCAAGTGTCCCCCTGCCAGGGACAAGGTGTCCCCACGTGTCCCCAAGTGTCCTCAGGTGTCCCCAGGTGTCCCCAAGTGTCCCCAAGTGTCTCCAAGTGTCCCCAAGTGTCCCCCCTGTGCCCAGCGACAGGGTGTCCCCAAGTGTCCTCAGGTGTCCCCAGGTGTCCCCAAGTGCCCCCAAGTGTCCCCAGGTGTCCCCAAGTGTCCCCTGCCAGGGACAAGGTGTCCCCAAGTGTCCCCAGGTGTCCCCCTGCCACCAGGGCCAGCCAGGAGGACGCGCCCCCATCAGTGACCTCTCACTTACTTTGTGGCATTCATTTGTCATTGGATGCCATTTATTCCACAGGGATATTAATTAATGAATCAATCAATCGGCTTCATTGATTAATCGAGTAATAAAGGGTTCATCTCGAGCTGGCCTGGGCGATTCCTGGCACCCCTGGGGAGTTCCTGCGTCCTGCCCGGCTGGGGTCACCCCAGGGATGTTCCCACAGCCCCCTGAGGATGAGCTTTTACCCTGCCAGGACCTTGGTGCACTTCCCGAGTCCTTCACGGCTCTTCCAGCCCCCTGAGGATGAGCTTTTACCCTGCCAGGACCTTGGCGCAGGCACTCGAGTCCTTCACGGCTCTTCCAGCCCTCTGAGGATGAGCTTTTACCCTGCCAGGACCTTGGCGCAGGCACTCGAGTCCTTCACGGCTCTTCCAGCCCTCTGAGGATGAGCTTTTACCCTGCCAGGACCTTGGCGCAGGCACTCGAGTCCTTCACGGCTCTTCCAGCTCCCTGAGGATGAGCTTTTACCCTGCCAGGACCTTGGTGCACTTCCCGAGTCCTTCACGGCTCTTCCAGCTCCCTGAGGATGAGCTTTTACCCTGCCAGGACCTTGGTGCACTTCCCGAGTCCTTCACGGCTCTTCCAGCCCTCTGAGGATGAGCTTTTACCCTGCCAGGACCTTGGCGCAGGCACTCGAGTCCTTCACGGCTCTTCCAGCCCTCTGAGGATGAGCTTCTACCCTGCCAGGACCTTGGCGCAGGCACTCGAGTCCTTCACGGCTCTTCCAGCCCTCTGAGGATGAGCTTTTACCCTGCCAGGACCTTGGTGCACTTCCCGAGTCCTTCACGGCTCCTCCAGCTCCCCAAGGACGAGGTTTCGTCCTGCCAGGACCCTGGCACAGTCACTCAAGTCCTGCCCAGCTGGGGTCACCCCAGGGATGCCCTCACAGCTCGCCAGGGAGAAGATTTTGCCCTGCCAGGACCTTGGTGCTGTTCCCGAGTCCCACACGGCTCCTCCAGCTCCCCAAGGACGAGGTTTCGCCCTGCCAGGACGTTGGCGCTGTTCCCGAGTCCTGACGTGCTTGGCCAGTGTCACCTCCACGGGTCAGTCAATGCCACCTCCATGGGGTCACTCAGTGCCACCTCCATGGGACACTCAGTGCCACAACTGTGGGTCACTCAGTGGCACCTCCATGGGTCAGTCAATGCCACCTCCATGAGCTCACTCTGTGCTACCTCCATGGGTCAGTCAATGCCACCTGCATGGGGTCACTCGGTGCCGCCTCCATGGGTCACTCAGTGCCAATGCCATGAGACCCTCGGTGTCACCTCCATGGGTCACTCGGTGCCACCTCCATGGGTCAGTCAGTGCCACCTCCATGGGACAAACAGTGCCAGCTCCATGGGTCACTCGGTGCCACCTCCATGGGGTCACTCGGTGCCACCTCCATAGGACACTCGGTGCCACCTCCATGGGTGACTCATTGCCACCTCTGTGGGACACTCAGTGCCACCTCCATGGGGTCCCTCAGTGCCACCTCCATGGGCTACCCGGTGCCACCTCCATGGGTCACTCAGTGACACCTCCATGGGGTCATTTGGTGTCTCCTCCATGGGTCAAAGGGTGCCACCACCATGGGTCACACGGTGCCACCTCCATGGGTCACACAGGGCCACCTCTGTGAGGTTACCCAGTGCCACCTCCATGGGTCATTCGGTGCCACCTCCACAGGACACACGGTGCCACCTCCATGGGTCACTCAGTGCCACCTCCATGGGGTCAGTCAATGCCACCTCCATGGGTCACTCAGTGCCACCACCATGGGTCACTCGGTGCCACTTCCATGGGACACTCGGTGCCACCTCCACAGAAGACTTGGTGCCACCTCCTTGGCACACTCGGTGCCACCTCCATGGGTGACACGGTGCCATCTCCATGGGTCATTCGGTGCCACCTCCATGGGTCCCTTGGTGTCACCTTCATGGGTGACTCAGTGCCACCTCTGTTATTTCACTCACTGCCACCTCCATGGGGTCCCTCGGTGCCACCTCCATGGGTCACTCAGTGCCACCTCCATGGGTCACTCGGTGCCACTTCCATGGGACACTTGGTGCCACCTCTATGGGACACTCGGTGCCACATCCATGTCACACTCGGTGCCACCTCCACAGAAGACTTGGCGCCACCTCCATGGGTCACTAAGTGCCACCTCTGTGGGTCACTCAGTGCCACCTCCATGAGGGCACTAGGTGCCACCTCCATGGGGTCCCTCAGTGACACCTCCATGGGACATTCAGTGCCACCTCCATGGGAAACCCGGTGCCACCTCCATGGGTCACTCAGTGCCACCTCCATGGGTGACACGGTGCCACCTCCATGGGTCATTCAGTGCCACCTCCACAGGACACACGGTGCCACCTCCATGGGACACCAGGTGCCACCTCTATGGGGTCAGTTAATGCCACCTCCATGGGTCACTCAGTGCCACCTCCATGGGTCACTTGGTGTTATCTCCATGAGGTCACTCAGCGACACCTCCTTGGGTCACTCAGTGCCACCTCCATGGGTCACTCAGTGCCACCTCCATGGGTGACTCAGTTCCACCTCCATGGGACAACCGGTGCCACCTCCATGGGGTCACTCAGTGCCACCTCCATGGGCTACCCGGTGCCACCTCCTTGGGTCACTCGGTGCCACCTCCATGGGTCACTCAGTGCCACCCCCATGTGACACTCGGTGCCACCTCCATGGGACACTCAGTGCCACCTCCAAGGGTCAGTCACTGCCACCTCCTTGGGTCACTCAGTGCCGCCTCTGTGAGGTCACTCGATTCCACCTCCATGAGGTCACTCAGTGCCACCTCCATGGGCCACTCAGTTCCACCTAGATGAGGTCACTTGGTGTCACCTTCATGGGTGACTCAGTGCCACCTCTGTTATTTCACTCACTGCCACCTCCATGGGTGACTCCGTGCCACCAGCGTGGGTCACTCGGTGCCACCTCCATGGGTCACTCAGTGCCAACTCTGTGGGACACACTGTGCCACCTCCATGAGGTTTCCCAGTGCCACCTCCATGGGTCACTCAGTGCCACCTAGATGAGGTCACTCAGTGCCACCTCCATGGGTCACTCAGTGCCACCTCTGTTATTTCACTCACTGCCACCTCCATGAGGTCACTCGGTGCCACCTCCATGGGGTCCCTCAGTGCCACCTCCATGGGCTACCCGGTGCCACCCCCATGGGTCACTTCGTGCCACCTCCATGGATTACTCGGTGCCACCTCCGTGGGACACTCAGTGCCACCTCCATGGGTCACTCAGCGCCACCTCCATGGGACACCAGGTGCCACCACCATGGGGCCAGTCAATGCCACGTCCATGGGTCACTCAGTGCCACCACCATGGGGTCAGTCAATGCCACCTCCATGGGTCACTCAGTGCCACCACCATGGGACACTCAGTGCCACATCCATGGGGTCACTCAGTGCCACCTCCATGGGTTACTCAGTGCCACCTCCATGGGACATTCGGTGCCACCTCCACAGGACACACAGTGCCACCTCTATGGGGTCAGTCAATGCCACCTCCATGGGACACTCAGTGGCACCTCCATGGGTCAGTCAATGCCACCTCCATGGGACACTCAGTGCCACCTCCATGGGTCAGTCAGTGCCACCTCCAAGAGGTCACTCGGTGACACCTCCATGGGTCACTCAGCGCCACCTCCTTGGGTCACTCAGTGCCACCTCTATGGGTCACTCGGTGCCACCTCCATGAGATCACTCAGTGCCACCTCCATGGGACACCAGGTCCCACCACCATGGGGTCATTCAATGCCACCTCCATGGGGTCACTCAGTGCCACCTCCATGGGCGACCCAGTGCCACCTCCATGGGTCACTCAGTGCCACCTCCATGGGTCATTCGGTGCCACCTCCATGGGACACCAGGTGCCACCACCGTGGGGCCAGTCAATGCCACCTCCATGGGTCACTCAGTGCCACCACCATGGGTCACTTGGTGCCACCTCCATGGGTCACTCAGTGCCACCTCCATGGGACACTCGGTGGAACCACCATGGGTCATTCGGGGCCACCTGCATGGGTCAGCCAGTGCGACCTCCATGGGTCACTCGGTGCCACCTCCATGGGTCACTCAGTGACACCTGCATGGGTGACACGGTGCCACCTCCATGGGTCAGTCAGTGCCACCTCCACAGGACACACGGTGCCACCTGCATGGGACACCAGGTGCCACCTCTATGGGGTCAGTCAACGCCACCTCCATGGGTCACTCAGTGCCACCACCATGGGTCAGTCAATGCCACCTCCACAGGTCACTCAGCGCCACCTCCTTGGGTCACTCAGTGCCACCTCCATGGGTCAGTCAGTGCCACCTCCATGGGTCACTCAGTGCCACCTCCATGGGACACCCGGTGTCACCTCCATGGGTCACTCAGTGCCACCTCCGTGGGACACCCGGTGCCACCTCCATGGGGTCCCTCAGTGCCACCTCCATGGGACACACGGTGCCACATCCATGGGGTCACTCAGTGCCACCTCCATGGGCTACCCGGTGCTACCTCCATGGGGTCATTCGGTGTCTCCTCCATGGGTCAGAGGGTGTCACCACCATGGGTCACACGGTGCCACCTCCATGGGTCACTCATTGCCACCTCTGTGAGGTTACCCAGTGCCACCTCCATGGGTCATTCGGTGCCACCTCCACAGGACACACGGTGCCACCTCCATGGGTCACTCAGTGCCACCTCCATGGGGTCATTCGGTGTCTCCTCCACGGGTCAGAGGGTGTCACCACCATGGGTCACACGGTGCCACCTCCATGGGTCACACAGGGCCACCTCTGTGAGGTTACCCAGTGCCACCTCCATGGGTCATTCGGTGCCACCTCCACAGGACACACGGTGCCACCTCCATGGGTCACTCAGTGCCACCTCCATGGGGTCAGTCAGTGCCACCTCCACAGGTCACTCAGCGCCACCTCCTTGGGTCACTCAGTGCCACCTCCATGGGTCAGTCAGTGCCACCTCCATGGGTCACTCAGTGCCACCTCCATGGGACACCCGGTGCCACCTCCATGGGTCACTCAGTGCCACCCCCATGTGACACTCGGTGCCACCTCCATAGGACACTCAGTGCCACCTCCAAGGGTCACTCACTGCCACCTCCATGGGTCACTCGGTGCCACCTCCACAGGACACCCGGTGCCACCTCCATGGGTCACTCAGTGCCACCTCCATGGGTCACTCAGCGCCACCTCCACAGGACACCCGGTGCCACCACCATGGGTCACTCGGTGCCACATCCATGTCACACTCGGTGCCACCTCCACAGAAGACTTGGCGCCACCTCCATGGGTCACTAAGTGCCACCTCTGTGGGTCACTCAGTGCCACCTCCATGAGGGCACTAGGTGCCACCTCCATGGGGTCCCTCAGTGACACCTCCATGGGACACTCAGTGCCACCTCCATGGGTCACTCAGTGCCACCTCCATGGGTGACACGGTGCCACCTCCATGGGTCATTCGGTGCCACCTCCACAGGACACACGGTGCCACCTGCATGGGACACCAGGTGCCACCTCTATGGGGTCAGTCAACGCCACCTCCATGGGTCACTCAGTGCCACCTCCATGGGTCACTCAGTGCCACCTCCATGGGTCACTCAGCGCCACCTCCTTGGGTCACTCAGTGCCACCTCCATGGGTCAGTCAGTGCCACCTCCATGGGTCACTCAGTGCCACCTCCATGGGACACCCGGTGCCACCTCCATGGGTCACTCAGTGCCACCCCCATGTGACACTCGGTGCCACCTCCATAGGACACTCAGTGCCACCTCCAAGGGTCACTCACTGCCACCTCCATGGGTCACTCGGTGCCACCTCCACAGGACACCCGGTGCCACCTCCATGGGTCACTCATTGCCACCTCCATGGGTCACTCGGTGCCACCTCCACAGGACACCCGGTGCCACCACCATGGGTCACTCGGTGCCACATCCATGTCACACTCGGTGCCACCTCCACAGAAGACTTGGCGCCACCTCCATGGGTCACTAAGTGCCACCTCTGTGGGTCACTCAGTGCCACCTCCATGAGGGCACTAGGTGCCACCTCCATGGGGTCCCTCAGTGACACCTCCATGGGACACTCAGTGCCACCTCCATGGGGTCCCTCAGTGACACCTCCATGGGTCCCTCAGTGCCACCTCCATGGGTCACTCAGTGCCACCTCCATGGGTGACACGGTGCCACCTCCATGGGTCATTCGGTGCCACCTCCACAGGACACACGGTGCCACCTGCATGGGACACCAGGTGCCACCTCTATGGGGTCAGCCAACGCCACCTCCATGGGTCACTCAGTGCCACCACCATGGGTCAGTCAATGCCACCTCCACAGGTCACTCAGCGCCACCTCCTTGGGTCACTCAGTGCCACCTCCATGGGTCAGTCAGTGCCACCTCCATGGGACACCCGGTGCCACCTCCATGGGTCACTCAGTGCCACCCCCATGTGACACTCGGTGCCACCTCCATGGGTCACTCAGTGCCACCCCCATGAGACACTCGGTGCCACCTCCATAGGACACTCAGTGCCACCTCCAAGGGTCACTCACTGCCACCTCCATGGGTCACTCGGTGCCACCTCCACAGGACACCCGGTGCCACCTCCATGGGTCACTCATTGCCACCTCCATGGGTCACTCGGTGCCACCTCCACAGGACACCCGGTGCCACCACCATGGGTCACTCGGTGCCACATCCATGTCACACTCGGTGCCACCTCCACAGAAGACTTGGCGCCACCTCCATGGGTCACTAAGTGCCACCTCTGTGGGTCACTCAGTGCCGCCTCCATGAGGGCACTAGGTGCCACCTCCATGGGGTCCCTCAGTGACACCTCCATGGGACACTCAGTGCCACCTCCATGGGGTCCCTCAGTGCCACCTCCAAGGGTCACTCAGTGCCACCTCCATGGGTGACACGGTGCCACCTCCATGGGTCATTCGGTGCCACCTCCACAGGACACACGGTGCCACCTGCATGGGACACAAGGTGCCACCTCTATGGGGTCAGTCAACGCCACCTCCATGGGTCACTCAGTGCCACCACCATGGGTCAGTCAATGCCACCTCCACAGGTCACTCAGCGCCACCTCCTTGGGTCACTCAGTGCCACCTCCATGGGTCAGTCAGTGCCACCTCCATGGGTCACTCAGTGCCACCTCCATGGGACACCCGGTGCCACCTCCATGGGTCACTCAGTGCCACCCCCATGTGACACTCGGTGCCACCTCCATAGGACACTCAGTGCCACCTCCAAGGGTCACTCACTGCCACCTCCATGGGTCACTCGGTGCCACCTCCACAGGACACCCGGTGCCACCTCCATGGGTCAGTCAGTGCCACCTCCATGGGTAATTCGGTGCCACCTCCACAGGACACACGGTGCCACCTCCATGGGACACACGGTGCCACATCCATGGGGTCACTCGGTGCCACCTCCATGGGGTCACTCGGTGCCACCTCCATGGGTCACTCAGTGCCACCACCATGGGTCACTCAGTGCCACCTCCATAGGACACTCGGTGCCACCTCCATGGGTCACTCAGTGCCACCACCATGGGTCACCCAGTGCCACCTCCATAGGACACTCGGTGCCACCTCCATGGGTCACTCATTGCCACCTCTGTGGGACACTCAGTGACACCTCCATGGGGTCCCTCAGTGCCACCTCCATGGGACACACGGTGCCACATCCATGGGGTCACTCAGTGCCACCTCCATGGGTGACACGGTGCTACCTCCATGGGGTCATTCGGTGTC
The DNA here is from genome assembly GCF_009650955.1 of Corvus moneduloides. Classification (NCBI taxonomy): domain Eukaryota; kingdom Metazoa; phylum Chordata; class Aves; order Passeriformes; family Corvidae; genus Corvus; species Corvus moneduloides. The sequence continues at coordinate 19,136,572 of NC_045488.1, forward strand.
TCCTCCATGGGTCAGAGGGTGTCACCACCATGGGTCACACGGTGCCACCTCCATGGGTCACACAGGGCCACCTCTGTGAGGTTACCCAGTGCCACCTCCTTGGGTCATTCGGTGCCACCTCCACAGGACACACGGTGCCACCTCCATGGGTCACTCAGTGCCACCTCCATGGGGTCAGTCAGTGCCACCTCCACAGGTCACTCAGCGCCACCTCCTTGGGTCACTCAGTGCCACCTCCATGGGTCAGTCAGTGCCACCACCATGGGTCACTCAGTGCCACCTCCATGGGACACCCGGTGCCACCTCCAAGGGTCACTCAGTGCCACCCCCATGTGACACTCGGTGCCACCTCCATAGGACACTCAGTGCCACCTCCAAGGGTCACTCACTGCCACCTCCATGGGTCACTCACTGCCACCTCCATGGGTCACTCGGTGCCACCTCCACAGGACACCCGGTGCCACCTCCATGGGTCACTCAGTGCCACCTCCATGGGTCACTCAGCGCCACCTCCACAGGACACCCGGTGCCACCACCATGGGTCACTCGGTGCCACATCCATGTCACACTCGGTGCCACCTCCACAGAAGACTTGGCGCCACCTCCATGGGTCACTAAGTGCCACCTCTGTGGGTCACTCAGTGCCACCTCCATGAGGGCACTAGGTGCCACCTCCATGGGGTCCCTCAGTGACACCTCCATGGGACACTCAGTGCCACCTCCATGGGGTCCCTCAGTGACACCTCCATGGGTCCCTCAGTGCCACCTCCATGGGTCACTCAGTGCCACCTCCATGGGTGACACGGTGCCACCTCCATGGGTCATTCGGTGCCACCTCCACAGGACACACGGTGCCACCTGCATGGGACACCAGGTGCCACCTCTATGGGGTCAGTCAACGCCACCTCCATGGGTCACTCAGTGCCACCACCATGGGTCAGTCAATGCCACCTCCACAGGTCACTCAGCGCCACCTCCTTGGGTCACTCAGTGCCACCTCCATGGGTCAGTCAGTGCCACCTCCATGGGTCACTCAGTGCCACCTCCATGGGACACCCGGTGTCACCTCCATGGGTCACTCAGTGCCACCTCCATGGGACACCCGGTGCCACCTCCATGGGTCACTCAGTGCCACCCCCATGTGACACTCGGTGCCACCTCCATAGGACACTCAGTGCCACCTCCAAGGGTCACTCACTGCCACCTCCAAGGGTCACTCACTGCCACCTCCATGGGTCACTCGGTGCCACCTCCACAGGACACCCGGTGCCACCACCATGGGTCACTCAGTGCCACCTCCATGAGGTTACCCAGTGCCACCTCCATGGGTCACTCAGTGCCACCTAGATGAGGTCACTTGGTGTCACCTTCATGGGTGACTCAGTGCCACCTCCATGGGACACCCGCTGCCACCTCTATGGGAGACTCAGCGCCACCTCCTTGGGTCACTCAGCGCCCCCTCCATGGGTAACTCAGTGCCCCCTCCATGGGTCACTCATTGCCACCTCCATGCAGTCACTCGGTGCCACCTCCATGGGGTCCCTCAGTGCCACCTCCATGGGTCATTCGCTGCCACCTCCATGGGTCACTCGGTGCCACCTCCATGGGTCAGCCGGTGCCACCTCCATGAGATCACTCGGTGCCACCTCCATCGGACATCCGGTGCCACCTCCATGGGTCACTCAGTGCCACCTCCATGGGTCACTCAGTGCCACCTCCATGAGACACCTAGTGACACCTCCATGGGACACCAGGTGCCACCACCATGGGGTCACTCACTGCCACCTCCATGGGTTACTCAGTGCCACCGCCATGGGTCACTCGGTGCCACCTCAATAGGACACTCAGTGCCACCTCCAAGGGTCACTCACTGCCACCTCCTTGGGTCACTTGGTGCCACCTCCATGGGTCACTCAATTCCGCCTCTATCGGTCACTCAGTGCCACCAACATGTGACACTCGGTGCCACCTCCACAGGACACCCGGTGCCACCTCCATGGGTCACTCAGTGCCACCTCTGTGAGGTCTCTCGGTTCCACCTCCATGGGGTCACTCAGTGCTACCTCTGTGAGGTCACTCAGTGCCACCTCCATGGGTCACTCAGTGCCACCTCCATGGGTCACTTGGTGTCACCTTCATGGGTGACTCAGTGCCACCTCTGTTATTTCACTCACTGCCACCTCCATGGGTCACTCATTGCCACCTCCATGGGCTAGCCGGTGCCACCTCCATGGGTCAATCAATGCCACCTCCATGAGGTTGCTGTATGCCACATCCATGGGTCCCTCAGTTCCAGCTCCATGGGTCACTCACGGCCACCTCCATGGGTCACTCAGTGCCACCACCATGGGTCACTCGGTGCCACCTCCATGAGGTCCCTCAGTGCCACCTCCATGGGGACACTGGGTGCCACCTCCATGGGTCCCTGAATTCCACTTCCATGGGTCGCTCAGTGCCACCTCCATATTGTCACTCGCTGCCACCTGTATGGGACACCTGGTGCCACCTCCATGGGACACCAGTTGCCACTTCCATGGGTCACTCGGTGCCACCTCCATGGTTCAGTCATTGCCACCAACATGTCACACTCGGTGCCACCTCCACAGGTCCCCCGGTGCCACCTCCCTGGGTCACTCAGTGCCACCTCTGTGAGGTCACTCGGTTCCACCTCCATGGGGTCACTCAGTGCTACCTCTGTGAGGACATTCAGTGCCACCTGCATGAGGTTACCCAGTGCCACCTCCATGGGTCAATCAGTGCCACCTCTATGGGACACTCGGTTCCACCTCCATGAGGTCACTCGGTGCCACCTCCGTGAGGTCACTCATAGCCACCTCCATGAGGTCCCTCAGTGCCACTTCCATGGAACACTTGTTGCCACTTCTGTGGGTCAGTCAATGCCACCTCCATGGGGTCACTCAGTGCCACCTCCATGGGTCAGCCGGTTCCAGGTCCATGAGGTCACTCTGTGCCACCTCCATGGGACACCAGGTGCCACCTCTATGGGTCAGTCAGTGCCACTTCCATGGGTCCCTCAGTGCCACCTCCATGGGTCAGTCAATGCCACCTCCATGGGTCACTCGCGGCCACCTCCATGAGTCATTCAGTGCCACCTCCAGGGACCCTCAGTGCCAGCTCCATGGGTCACTCGGTTCCACCTCCATGGGTTCACTTAGTGCCACCTCCATAGGGTCACTCCGTGCCACCTCCATGTGACACCCGGTGCCACCTCCATGGGTCAGTCAGTGCCACCTCCATGGGTGTTGGGGTTTTAGTTTAGTCTGTTTTTTTTCCCTGTTAAAGGAATTTTCTCCCATATGCATGTTGCTAGGGGACAAATAGCTGTACTTAAGAAAGACAAAAGGGGAGTGGGGCGGACCTGGCTACTCCTTTGTCTACACCTGGGTGTGGGGGCAGTTCGCTCTGAGCGTCCGGAGAGAGAAGCTGCAGAGAAAGGAGCTGCTGCTTCTTTCTTTTTGGCCGTTCTTTCTTCCTGCTGGAAACAACGCCGGGACCCCAAAAGCCGCTTTCCCTGCCCTGCTGGAGACCGGGCTGTGGCTGCCCTGCCCCGCTGCTGTTTTGAGCTTTCGCTACGCTGTAGCCCTGCTCGCCCTGCCTGCCTGAGCATCCGTGGGTTTTTCTCATCTGGATACATCTCGTCTGCCACCCGGGATTTGCGTCCGTCCCTGCCGTTTCAGCCTGCTGTTCCTGAGAGCCCGGGATCGGCTGCCCAGGGGTTTGTGAAGCCTTTGTCCCATCCCTTCCCGGGATCCCGGGGCACCGGTGCCGCGTGCTCCCCGAGCTCGCTCCGGAGCGCCCCCTGCAGCCGCGGGGGAACCATCGCACCTGCCCTGCTCACCGGGAGCCGCCAGCGCCCCTGCCGGCTGCGAGCGGAACTGCACCCGAGGGGAAAGGGCCCGACAGCCGAGAAGGCTGGGACTGGGTTTGTGTTTGCTGTTACTGCCATAGTTGTTGTTGTTTTGTTTGACTGGATATATACATATATATAGAGAGAGAGTAAAGAACTGTTATTCCTATTTCCCACATCTTTGCCTAAAGGCCCTTGATTTCAAAATATAATAACTTGGAGGGAAAAGGGGTTATATCTGCCACTTCAAGGGGGGCCTCTGCCTTCCTTAGCAGACACCTGTCTTTCAAAACCGAGACAATGGGTCACTCAGTGCTACCTCTGTGCGGTCACTCGGTGCCACCTCCATGGGACTTCCAGTGCCACCTCCATGAGGTCATTCAATGCCACCTCCATGAGGTCACTCAGTGCCACCTCTGTGGGTCACTCACTGCCACCTCCATGGGTCACTCAGTGCCATCTCCATGGGTCACACGGTGCCACCTCCATGGGAGGTGCCAGCTGTGTGTGTCACTTGGTTCCACCTCCATGAGGTCACTCAATGCCACCTCCATGGGTCACTCAGTGCCAACTCCATGGGTCACTCGGTGCCACCTCCATGGGTCATTCAGTGCCACCTCCATGGGCTACTCAGTGCCACCTCCATGGGTGACTCTGTGCCACCTCCATGGGTCATTTGGTGCCACCTCTATGGGTCACTCAGCTCCACCTCCATGAGTTCACTCAATGCCACCTCCATGGGTCACTCAGTGCCACCTCCATGGGTCACTCGGTGCCACCTCCATGAGGTCACTCGATGCCGCCTCCATGGTTCACTCAGTGTCACCTCCATGAGACAGTCGGTGCCACCTCTATGGGACACTCAATGCCACCTCCACGGGTCATTTGGTGCCACCTCCATGGTTCACTCAGTGCCACCTCCATGGGTCACTCGGTGCCACCTCCACAGGACACTCGGTGCCACCTCCATGGGTCACTCGATGCCACCTCCATGGGTCACTCAGAGCCACCTCCACGGGACACTCGGTGCCACCTCCACGGTGGCACCATGGCACAGCAGTGCCACCATCTCCAGGATCTCCTGGGGGTTGGGATCAGGATTTTAGGATCCCTCTCTGTCTCCCCCCCACCCAGTAAAGGCCACGGTCACTTTTGGGGATGCCCTTGAGGCTGAGGAATTCCAGAATTTGGGAATCCCAGGGGCTGGGATGGGGACAGGGCCTGGTGCCACCCCCACGCCGGTGTCCCCATATTCCCAAAATCCTGGAAGAGGTGGGAGAAGGGATCCCAATCCCATCTGGGAAGGCTGGGATGGCTCCAGGAGCGCCCTTGGGAACAAAGAATGGGAATTTAATGCCATGGAAAAAATCCTGGAGCGGGGAAACCCCAAGAACGGGATCTGGGATCAAAGCAGAGCCCCAAATCTGGCCGGGATTGAGGCAAGAACGCAGAAATCCTGGGATTTTCGCTGCTTTCTGCTCATCCCATCTGGATGCGGCTCCATTCCATGAGATCCTCATGGATAAAAAGGCTGGATCGGGCCAGGAGGAGCTCGGGAATATCCCAGTGGGAAGAGCGGGATAACAACAAATCCGCATCCAAACCCCTGTTTCGTTCCCTGTTTTCCCTCCAGGACAATCCCGCCCCCTTTTCCTGGGAAATGGGGCGTCCCTTTCCCTCTCTCCCGGCTCTCCGCAGCCCCGGAGTGCTGGGAATGGGGTTGGGAATTTCATCCCTGGGATCTCTCCGGGATTTGTCCCATCCCATTGCCGGGATCGGTGCCAGGAGCAGGGAGCGGGGATGGGTTTTAACCCCGACATTCCCGGTTTTCCCCTCTGTTAGGGATGGATGGGGAGAGCCAGGAAAAGCAGGACGGGAAGGAACGAAGGAGGAAGTGGCGGCAGGGTCGGGATTTTCTCTGGGAATGCATTTATTGAGGGGAGATTCCGCATTAAAAAAAAAAACCCCGGGATTTGAATCCCTCGTTCCGCCAGAAAACCGATCCCGATCCCAACCCCAAAGCAGCCGTGCTCGTTCCCGAAGGAATTCCTCGCTCCCGGTGCTGATGGGATCGCTCGGGATCATCTCCCCAGTTTGATCCAAAGGGGAAATGTCCCCTGTGGAGGAGGCTCCGGAACAGGATCCGCCGGCACATTCCATCCCAAATTCCATTTTGGGATCAAAGAGGAGAGCCACATTCCTGGGAACACCGGAAGCCTCAAAGGAGGGGGGGGGGATCCCAGCTCCGAGCGGATCCCGGTGGGATTTGAGGCCGCTCCGGAATGGCCGGTCCAGGAGGAAATTTGGGAAGAAGAAGCGGGAATTCCAAGTGGATCTCTGGGAATGGGGCAGGCTTGGCCTTGAGCTCTGGATGGGAATTCCGGGATGTGGGAATCAGCAGGGCGGTGACCCCGGTGTCACCGTCACCTCCACGGTGTCCTCGTCGCTGTCGTCTGAGCTGCAGATGATGATGCTGCTGATCTCTGCAAGGGAAATCCTGGGATTCGGCATCCCACGGGATCAACATTGCCACGTTTTGCAGCGGGAACCACCCCGAGCTCGCTGGGAGCAACCCCTGCAATGGTGGGGACTTCATGGATCCTTCAGCCCATGGATGCTTCACATGGATCCTTCATCCCATGGATCCTTCACATGGATCCTTCATCCCATGGATCCTGCATTCCATGGATCCTTCATCCCATGGATCCTGCATTCCATGGATCCCTCATCCCATGGATCCCTCACCCCATGGATCCTTCACATGGATCCCTCAGCCCATGGATCCTGCACCCCATGGATCCCTCACCCCATAGATCCCTCATCCCATGGATCCTTCACATGGATCCTTCATCCCATGGATCCTTCACATGGATCCTTCATCCCATGGATCCTTCACCCCATGGATCCTCCATCCCATGGATCCTGCACCCCATGGAACCCTCGCCCCATGGATCCTTCATCCCATGGATCCTTCACATGGATCCCTCATCCCATGGATCCCTCATCCCATGGATCCTTCACATGGATCCCTCACCCCATGGATCCTTCATCCCATGGATGCTTCACCCTATGGATCCTTCATCCCATGGATCCTTCATCCCATGGATCCTTCATCCCATGGATCCTTCACATGGATCCCTCATCCCATGGATCCCTCATCCCATGGATCTTTCACATGGATCCTGCACCCCATGGATCCTTCATCCCATGGATGCTTCACCCTATGGATCCTTCATCCCATGGATCCTTCATCCCATGGATCCTTCACATGGATCCTTCACCTCATGGATCCTCCACCCCATGGATCCCTCACCCCATGGATCCCTCACATCCACATCTTTGGCCAAGATTCCCCTAATGGGCACACAGAGAGGTCGGGAAAGATCCCATGGGACGGGGAAAAGCTGGGATCACAAGGATGCCGCCGTTCCCGCTCCCCACCTGTGTCCTCGGCACGGCTGCAGTTGTGCCGCGACGTGGAGGCGTGGGGCTCCCTCTGGAATTCCCAGCAAAATTCGAGATGGCTGGGGCCCGGCACGTGGTCACATTCCAGCTTCAGGATTTTGGGAGAGATCTGGCTGCCCCTCTCCACGTAGGGAAGCGGCCGCTTGGTCCAGCAGGAGAGAGGGAGAGGCTGGAAAAGCAGGATTGGGAGGTGCTGGGGGTGGGAAGGCCTGGATCGCACCGGATCCCACCCGGATCCATGGGATGGGCCTCACCTGGTCCGTATGGATCTCCTCGGGGATGGGGGAGGTGCTCTGGGTTTTGGGATGGATTGGATCCTCTCCCTGCGGGAAGGGCATGGAGCAGCGTTAGGATGAACTTGGATCCTTCATCCCAGGGATCCTGCACCCCAGGGATCCTGCACCCCATGGATCCTTCACTCCATGGATCCTGCATTCCATGGATCCTGCATTCCATGGATCCTTCACTCCATGGATCCTGCATTCCATGGATCCTTCACTCCATGGATCCTTCACATGGATCCTTCACACCCTGGATCCTCCATCCCATGGATTCTGCATCTCATGGATCCTGCAGCCCATTGATGCTTCACTCCATGGACCCTTCACCCCATGGATCCTGCATCGCATGGATCCTTCACATGGATCTTTCATCCCATAGATCCTTCACCCCATGGATCCTGCATCGCATGGATCCTTCACATGGATCCTTCATCCCATGGATCCTTCACCCCATGGATTCTGCATCGCATGGATCCTGCAGCCCATGTATCCTTCACCCCATGGATCCTTCACATGGATCCTGCATTCCACGGATCCTTCACTCCATGGATCCTCCATCCTATGGATTCTGCATCCCATGGATCTTTCACCCCATGGATCCTCCATCCCATGGATTCTGCTTCTCATGGATCTTTCATCCCATGGATCCTTCACCCCATTGATGCTTTGCCCCAGGAATGCTTCAACCCATGGATCCTGCATTCCATGGATCCATAACCCCATGGATTCTGCATCCCATGGATTCTTCACCCCATGGATCCTTCACATGGATCTTCCATCCCATGGATCCTTTACTCCATGGATCCTTCACCCCATGGGCCCTGCATTCCACGGATCCCTCATCCCATGGATCCTCCATCCCATGGGTGCTTCACATGGATCCTTCACCTAATGGATTCTTTACCCCATGCATCCTTCATCCCATGGATCTTTCACCCCATGGACCCTCCACCCCATGGATTCTGCATCTCATGGATGCTTCACTCCATGGATCCTTCACCCCATGGGCCCCAGTGGAGGTGCAGGAAGGCCCTCGGGAATGGGGAAACGGAGGCAGGAGCATTTGGGATGGCTCTGGATGCTGCATCCCTGCCTCGGCTCAAGGTTGGTGCCCTGCTCATGGAATTCCCTGTGGAAAACAAGGGATGGAGCGAGGGGGTGGGGTAGGACCATGCCTGGTGTGATGGGAATTCTTCAACCCTGGGAGCTCATTTTTGTGGGAAAACCGGGAATTACAGCATGGGGAGGGAGAGCAGAGCCTTGGGAAAGGCTGGGAAAGGCTGGGGCAAGGAGGGATCCGGGTTTGGGATGGGGCAGGAGCCCTCCCCACGCGTCACCACCCCAATGTCTCACCGGGTTGTTCTCCAGGGCCACCTTGACCTCGGGGACGTCGGTGCCTGTGAGGAGAAAACAAGGATGCGATGCCGAGCCAGAGCCTCCTCTTGGGAAAATCCCACCTGGCAGCAAGGGAAGGGCAACTCTGATCCCCTTCCCTCCAGTCTGGGATGGCCCGGGGGGTTTGGGATGCTCTGGGAAGCCGGGAATGAGCATTTCCAGGGGCCTGTGGGACCGGGGGAGATCCCAAAGGGGCTTTGGCCATAAAAATGATGGAGGAAATCCCAGCCCCGGGGGGGATAAGGAGGCATGGGAGGAAAAGTGGGGAGAGGAGGAAGAGAAGGAGGAGGAGGAGGAGAAAAGGAGAAGGAGAAGGAGAAGGAGAAAAGGAGAAGGAGAAGGAGAAGGAGAAGGAGAAGGAGAAAAGGAGAAGGAGAAGAAGGAGAAGGAGAAGGAGAAGGAGAAGGAGAAGGAGAAAAGGAGAAGGAGAAGGAGGAGAAGGAGGAGGGGAAGGAGAAGGAGAAGGAGAAGGAGAAGGAGAAGGAGAAGGAGAAGGAGAAGGAGAAGGAGAAGGAGAAGGAGAAGGAGGAGGAGGAGGAGGAGGAGGAGGAGGAGGAGGAGGAGGAGGGGAAGGAGGAGGGGAAGGAGAAGGAGAAGGAGAAGGAGAAGGAGGAGGAGGAGGAGGAGGAGGGGAAGGGGAAGGAGAAGGAGAAGGAGAAGGAGGAGGAGAAGGAGAAGGAGAAGGAGAAGGAGAAGGAGAAGGAGAAGGAGAAGGAGAAGGAGAAGGAGGAGGAGGAGGAGGAGGGGAAGGAGAAGGAGAAGGAGAAGGAGAAGGAGAAGGAGGAGGAGGAGGAGGAGGAGAAGGAGGAGGAGAAGGAGGAGGAGAAGGAGAAGGAGAAGGAGAAGGAGAAGGAGGAGGAGGAGGAGGAGGAGGGGAAGGAGGAGGAGAAGGAGAAGGAGAAGGAGAAGGAGAAGGAGAAGGAGAAGGAGAAGGAGAAGGAGAAGGAGAAGGAGGAGGAGAAGGAGAAGGAGAAGGAGAAGGAGAAGGAGAAGGAGAAGGAGAAGGAGAAGGAGAAGGAGAAGGAGAAGGAGGAGAGGAAGGAGGAGAGGAAGGGGAAGGGGAAGGGCAAGGGCAAGGAGGAGGAGAAAAGGAGAAGGAGAAGGAGGAAGAGGAGGAGAAGGAGAAGGAGGAAGAGGAAGAGGAAGAGGAAGAGGAAGAGGAAGAGGAAGAGGAGGAGAAGGAGAAGGAGGAAGAGGAAGAGGAAGAGGAAGAGGAGGAGAAGGAGAAGGAGGACAAGAAGAAGAAGGAGAAGGAAGAGAAAGAGAACAACAACAACAACAACAACCCAAAGAAGAACCCGAAGAGGAGCAGCACCCCTGTTTCACCCCACCACCAAACGCGCCCAAGCCCAGCCGGGACAGCCCTCACCCCGCCCGCTCACAGCAGGGACCCTGCACCGGCCGAGCTCCGAGCTCCCTCGGCACCTCCCGACCCCTCTCCTCACCTGGGCGCCCCGTGACGCGCTCCACCAGCGCCCGCAGCCGCGCCCGGCACTCGGCGAAGTCCTGCGGCTCCCTCACCTCGGCGGGCTCGGGCGGCCGCAGCCGCTGCAGCTCCAGCAGCGCGCCCTTGACGAAGGGCTGCATGTCCATCAGCTCCTGCTCGCCGCCGTAGCGGCTCAGCCTGTCCACCACCGTCTCGGCCGCCTCCAGCCGCTGCAGCGTCCCCTCCACGCTCCGCAGCTCCTCCGCCAGCTCGCTGCGGCCGCTCTCCGGCCGCGCTTCCAGCAGCGCCCGCAGCTCCTCCGCCTCGCTGCGCACCAGCTGCTGCAGCCGCTCGGAGCTGGCCTGGACGCAGCACCGCAGCCGCTCCCGCTGCTCCTCCTGCCAGGAGGATTCGCTCCGCAGCCTCAGCAGAGCCGCCTCGAAGGTGTCGCGGAGCCGCCGCAGGTCCCGGCGCAGCGAGCGCAGCTCGTCCTGGCGCCGGCGGCTCTCGGCGCGCAGGTCGCAGAAGGGCGCGTGGCGAGTGTCCAGCAGCGCGCACGGACAGCACAGAGCCCGCTCGCAGCGCGGGCAGTAGATGCTGCCAGGGATGGAGGGGACACGAGGGTGGTATCGGGGCCGGGGTGGCATCGGGGCTGGGGTGGCATCAGCGCCGCGCGGTGCTGGTTCCACCCGGGAGTTGCGCCAGGGGGAGCGGGATTGGTTCCCGGCATCGGCTGCAGGTGTGGGATGGGCAGGGGGCAGTGATGGGCAGCGGGCAGGGATGGACAAAGGGCAGCGATGGATGGGGGCAGAGATGGACAAGGGGCAGTGATGGGCAGGGGGCAGCGATGGGCAGGGGGCAGTGATGGACAGGAGGGGTCAGTGATGGACAGGAGGGGGCAGCGATGGGCAGGGGGCAGTGATGGACAGGAGCGGTCAGTGATGGACAGGAGGGGGCAGTGATGGGCAGGGGGCAGAGATGGGCAGCGGGCAGTGATGGACGGGGGCAGAGATGGACAAGGGGCAGTGATGGGCAGTGGGCAGCGATGGGCAGGGGGCAGCGATGGACGGGGGCAGAGATGGGCAGGGGGCAGAGATGGGCAGGGGGCAGTGATGGGCAGCGATGGACGGGGGCAGAGATGGGCAGTGGGCAGTGATGGGCAGTGGGCAGTGATGGGCAGTGGGCAGTGATGGACGGGGGCAGAGATGGGCAGGGGGCAGTGATGGGCAGCGATGGACGGGGGCAGAGATGGGCAGTGGGCAGTGATGGGCAGGGGGCAGAGATGGACAGTGGGCAGTGATGGGCAGTGGGCAGTGATGGGCAGTGGGCAGTGATGGGCAGGGGGCAGAGATGGGCAGTGGGCAGTGATGGGCAGCGATGGACGGGGGCAGAGATGGGCAGGGGGCAGTGATGGGCAGCGATGGACGGGGGCAGAGATGGGCAGTGGGCAGTGATGGGCAGTGGGCAGTGATGGGCAGGGGGCAGAGATGGGCAGAGGGCAGTGATGGGCAGTGGGCAGTGATGGACGGGGGCAGAGATGGGCAGTGGGCAGTGATGGGCAGTGGGCAGTGATGGGCAGGGGGCAGAGATGGGCAGAGGGCAGTGATGGGCAGTGGGCAGTGATGGACGGGGGCAGAGATGGGCAGTGGGCAGTGATGGGCAGTGGGCAGTGATGGGCAGCGATGGACAGGGGGCAGAGATGGGCAGGGGCAGTGATGGGCAGTGGGCAGTGATGGGCAGTGGGCAGCGATGGGCAGTGGGCAGTGATGGGCAGTGGGCAGTGATGGACGGGGGCAGAGATGGGCAGTGGGCAGCGATGGACAAGGGGCAGAGATGGACGGGGGGCAGAGATGGGCAGTGGGCAGCGATGGGCAGTGGGCAGCGATGGGCAGTGGGCAGTGATGGGCAGTGGGCAGCGATGGACGGGGGCAGAGATGGGCAGTGGGCAGCGATGGGCAGTGGGCAGTGATGGGCAGTGGGCAGTGATGGGCAGGGGGCAGAGATGGGCAGGGGGCAGTGATGGGCAGCGATGGACGGGGGCAGAGATGGGCAGTGGGCAGTGATGGGCAGTGGGCAGTGATGGGCAGTGGGCAGTGATGGACGGGGGCAGTGATGGGCAGTGGGCAGTGATGGACGGGGGCAGAGATGGGCAGTGGGCAGTGATGGACAAGGGGCAGAGATGGACGGGGGGCAGAGATGGGCAGTGGGCAGCGATGGGCAGTGGGCAGTGATGGGCAGTGGGCAGCGATGGACAAGGGGCAGAGATGGACAGGGGGCAGAGATGGGCAGTGGGCAGTGATGGGCAGTGGGCAGTGATGGACGGGGGCAGAGATGGGCAGTGGGCAGTGATGGACGGGGGCAGAGATGGGCAGTGGGCAGTGATGGACAAGGGGCAGAGATGGACGGGGGGCAGAGATGGGCAGTGGGCAGCGATGGGCAGTGGGCAGTGATGGGCAGTGGGCAGCGATGGACAAGGGGCAGAGATGGACAGGGGGCAGAGATGGGCAGTGGGCAGTGATGGGCAGTGGGCAGTGATGGACGGGGGCAGAGATGGGCAGTGGGCAGTGATGGACGGGGGCAGAGATGGGCAGCGGGCAGAGATGGACAGGGGGCAGAGATGGGCAGCGGGCAGAGATGGACAGCAGGCAGTGACGGATGGGGGTTCAGGCACCCCAACAATCCCACCCTGTCCTTGGGGCAGTGCCCATTCCCTGCGGGCCTGGTCAGTGCCCAGCACCCTCTGGGAAGAGCCTGTTCCCGAAATCCCACCCGAACCCCCCCTGGCACAGCCCCGGCCGGTCCCTGGCACACCGGGGTCTCTCTAGGGTCGCTGCTGTCGGGTGACAAAACCCCTTGGGCAGAGCTTTGGGGACAGGAGGAGGTTTGGGGACGGGATGAGATTGGGGGACGGGAAGAGATTTGGGGACAGGATGGGACTTGGGTACATGATGAGGTTTGGGGACAGGATGAGATTGGGGGACAGGAGGAGATTTGGGGACAGGAGATTTGGGTATGGGATAAGATTTGGGGACAGGAGATTTGGGAACAGGATAAGATTTGGGGACAGGAGGAGATTTGGGAACCGGATGGGACCTGGGTACAGGATGAGGTTTGGGGACAGGAGGAGATATGGGGACAGGAGATTTGGGGACGGGATAAGATTTGGGGACAGGGTGAGGTTTGGGTACAGGATAAGATTGGGGGACAGGAGGAGATTTGGGGACAGGAAGAAATTTGGGGACAGGAGATTTGGGTATGGGATAAGATTTGGGTACAGGATGGGACTTGGGTACAGGATGAGGTTTGGGGACAGGACGAGATTTGGGGACAGGAGGAGATTGGGGGACAGGAGGAAATCTGGGGACAGGAGATTTGGGTATGGGATAAGATTTGGGTACAGGATGAGGTTTGGGGACAGGACAAGATTTGGGGACAGAACAAAATTCGAAGACGGGAGGAAACGTGAAGAGACGATGCCATTTAGGATCACCCCGATCCTGCCCACTCCGGGCAGGAGCAGCACCCCAAATCCCAGGAGCACCACCCCGCTGTCTCACCTGCACACGCGGCTCTCCTCGGGGTGGCTGGAGCTGGTGCAGAAGAGGCTGCAGGAGCTCCTGGTGTCCTCCAGGAACGCCCGCGCCGAGCCCGCCCGCATCTCCTCCACATTCCTCACCCTGTGCTCCTTCTTCTTGTGCCACCACTGGTGCTCCTCGAGGCAGCGGGCACAGAAGAACTCCTCGCAGTCCGAGCACCACACCAGCGCCCGCTCCACCCGGCAGCGGCTGCAGCTGGCACCGCCGGAGCTCCGGATCTGCCTCCACACCTTCAGGCGGCTCTGCAGGTTGCTGACCAGCAGGTTGTCGATGGCCGCGGGCACGGGCGCGTGGCACAGCGGGCACTGCCCCGCCGGCTTGGCGCTGCCCAGGCAGCCGGGGCACAGCGTGTGCAGGCAGCGCAGCAGCCGCGGGTGCGGCGAGTCCTGCCCGCAGCCCTCGCACAGCAGGAACTGGAAATCTTCGTCCTCCTCTTCCTCCGGCTCCTCCCCCGGAGGGTGCGATGGGGTCAAGGCGGCCACGGGGGTGCCCGCAGAGGGTTCCGGCTCCCGGGGGGAGGAGGGGCCGGCTCCATCTGTGCGGGGGGAGGGGGAAATTCCTCGCCGTGGGATGGAGGCCGTGGGATGGAGGCCGGAACTCCTGGCCCAGGGGCTGGTGCTGCTGGTCCGGAGGGTGAGGGTCGGGAGCGGGGTGAGGGTCGAGGATGGGAATGATCCGGGACTGGAGGAGATTGGGGGGGCAGGAGGAGATTTGGGGATGGGGTGAGATTTGGGGACAGGATGAGATTTGGGGACAGGGTGAGATTTGGGGATGGGGTGAGATTTGGGGACAGGAGCTTGGGGACAGGATGAGATTTGGGAGCAAGAGATTTGGGGATGGGACAAGATTTGGGGACAGGAGGAGATTTGGGGACAGGAGGAGATTCAGGGACAGGAGGAGATTTGGGGATGGGTGAGATTTGGGGACAGGAGGAGATTTAGGGACAGGAGGAGGTTTGGGGATGGGTGAGATTTGGGGACAGGAGGAGATTTGGGGATGGGGTGAGATTTGGGGATGGGGTGAGATTTGGGGATGGGGTGAGATTTGGGGATAGGAGCTTGGGGACAGGATGAGATTTGGGGACAAGAGATTTGGGGGCAGGAGGAGATTTGGGGACAGGAGGAGATTTGGGGACAGTATGAGGTTTGGGGTGAGATTTGAGGACAGGAGATTTGGGGACAGGAGGAGATTTGGGGATGGGTGAAATTTGGGGACAGGAGATTTGGGGACAGGAGATTTGGGGACAAAATGAGATTTGGGGGCAGGAGGAGATTTGGCAGCAGGATGAAGTTTGAGGATGGGATGAGATTTGGGGACAAATTTGGGGAAAGGATGAGATTTGGGGATGGGACAAGATTTAGGGACAGGAGATTTGGGGGCAGGAGATTTGGGGGCAGGGATGAGATTTGGGGGCAGGAGGAGATTTAGGGACAGGAGATTTGGGGGCAGGATGAGATTTGAGGACAGGAGATTTGGGGACAGGACAAGATTTGGGGACAGGACAAGATTTGGGGACAGGATGAGGTTTGAGGCTGGGAATAGATTCGGGACTGGATGAGATTTGGGGACAGGAGGAGATTTGGGGACAGGAGGAGGTTTGGGGACAGGAGGAGGTTTAGGGACAGGACGAGATTTAGGGACAGGAGGAGGTTTGGGGACAGGACAAGATTTGGGGACAGGACAAGGTTTGGGGACAGGGCGAGGTTTGGGACAGGGCGAGGTTTGGAACAGGCTGAGGTTTGGGGACGGGATGGGATTTGGGGCCAGGAGATTTGGGACACAAAGGGTTCTGCTCCCCCTGTGGGATCCCCGGAGGTTCTTCCCCACCCTCCCCGAGCTCTTTCTTTCCCTTCCCGGAACTCAGCATTTCCACACCGCCGACTCGGAGACGAAACGAAACCAAAACGGTTTCGGTTCCGCCGCCGCCGCTTTCCCTTCCCGCCCCGACAGCGGGAAAAGCGGGAGAGGGGAAAGTGGGGGACACCCCGGCAGCGACCCCAAAGATCCCCGCAAAACCTCCCCCCGCCACCGCTTTGGGGTGTCCCCAAAGGTGCCCCCCTCGCCACTCCTCCCCCAACTCGGCAGCACCACCAAAACCCGCCCCAAATAAATATTTAGGACACCCAAAGAAAGCCGGGACTCCCTTTGCCACCCCATCCCGGAGTTCCCTCCCCCTAAAATCCCACCCTAAAAACGCCCCCACGCCCCCTCTCCAAGCGGGGCACTCGGGCTGGGTCCCCGTGGCCTCCCCGCGTCCCCTCCCCGGTACCTGGCGGGGCCGCGGCGGGGCTGCCGGGCATGGGCGGCGGGGCCGGGGGCGCTCCCGGACCGCGTTCGGTTCCCGGGGCCGGCCTGGAACGGGAGCGGCGGGAGGAGGAGCTGGAGGAGAGGGCGGAGGGCGGAGGGAAGCGGGGAGGGAGGGACCGAGGGAGGGACCGAGGGGAGAGGGAGGGGAGAGGGGAGCGGGAGATGCGCGGGGGTGCGGGACGGGGATGCAGGAACTGGGATGGGGATGTGGGACTGGGATGGGGATGGGGATGTGGGACTGGGATGGGGATGTGGGACTGGGATGGGGATGGGGATGTGGGACTGGGATGGGGATGCAGGACCGGGATGGCGAATTTGGGAGCGGGATGGGGATGCGGGATTGGGATGGGGATGCGGGACTGGGATTGAGATTCTGGGATTGGGATGGGGATGTGGGATTGAGATGGGGATGCTGGGACTGGGATGGGGATTCTGGGACTGGGATGGGGATGCGAGACTGGGATGGGGATTCTGGGATTGGGATGGGGATGTGGGACTGGGATGGGGATGTGGGACTGGGATGGGGATTCTGGGACTGGGATTGAGATTCTGGGATTGGGATGGGGATGTGGGATTGGGATGGGGATGCTGGGACTGGGATGGGGATGTGGGACCGGGACGGGGATGTGAGACTGGGATGGGGATTCTGGGATGGGGATGTGAGACTGGGATGGGGATTCTGGGATTGGGATGGGGATGTGGGACTGGGATGGGGATGCGGGACTGGGATGGGGATTCTGGGACTGGGATGGGGATGTGAGACTGGGATGGGGATTCTGGGATTGGGATGGGGATGTGGGACT
This sequence comes from Corvus moneduloides, assembly GCF_009650955.1. Lineage (NCBI taxonomy): Eukaryota > Metazoa > Chordata > Aves > Passeriformes > Corvidae > Corvus > Corvus moneduloides. The sequence goes on from NC_045488.1 coordinate 19,153,713, forward strand.
GGGATGGGGATGCGGGACTGGGATGGGGATGTGAGACTGGGATGAGGATGTGAGACTGGGATGGGGATGTGGGACTGGGATGGGGATGCGGGACTGGGATGGGGATGCAGGACCGGGATGGGGATGCAGGACCGGGATGTGGGACTGGGATGGGGATGCGGGACTGGGACGAGGATTCTGGGACTGGGAAGAGGATGCGGGATTGGGATGGGGATTCTGGGACCGGGATGGGGATGCGGGACTGGGATGGGGATGTGGGACTGGGATGGGGATGTGGGACTGGGATGGGGATTCTGGGACTGGGATGGGGATGCGGGACTGGGATGGGGATGTGGGACTGGGATGGGGATTCTGGGACTGGGATGGGGATTCTGGGATTGGGATGGGGATGCTGGGACAGGGATGGGGATGTGAGACTGGGATGGGGATGTGGGACCGGGACGGGGATGAGGGACCGGGATGGGGATGCGGGACAGGGATGGGGATGTGAGACTGGGATGGGGATGTGGGACCGGGACGGGGATGAGGGACCGGGATGGGGATGCGGGACTGGGACGAGGATTCTGGGACTGGGAAGAGGATGCGGGATTGGGATGGGGATTCTGGGACCGGGATGGGGATGCAGGACTGGGATGGGGATGTGGGACCGGGATGGAGATGCAGGAGCGGGGGGGGAATCCCGGTGCCGGGATGGGGATTCCGGTGCCGGGATGGGGATTCCTGTACCGGGATGGGGATTCCTGTACCGGGAAGGGGATTCCGGTGCCGGGATGGGGATTCCTGTACCGGGAAGGGGATTCCGGTGCCGGGATGGGGATTCCTGTACCGGGATGGGGATTCCTGTCCCAGGAAGGGGATTCCGGTGCCGGGAGGGCGCTGCCGGTCCCGGGGGCCGTTCCGGTGGCCGAGCCCCGCCCCGGCCGTTCCGGGGCCCTCTCCGGGCTGTCCCCGTTATCACCGCGCCGCTCCAGCCCCGCCCCATCCCGAGGCGACGTTCCCGGCCTTATTCCCACCCCAACCCCACAGGATCCCCCTCCCTTCCCAACCGCTGACACTCAGGGGGCGGCACCTCCAGAAGGCCCCACCCGAGGGGGGAATTTTAGGGGAAGATAAACAAAAAAAACCCCTTTTCCCACCCATTTTGGGGTGCTCCGGCTGCCGAACCCAGCCACGGGTTTTACCGGGAAGGATCCGCTCAGCAGGATCGGGATTTTCCCGGGATTTGGGATGGGATCCGTGCCTGCGCCGTCAGCAGCCACATGACGGGGCCACCAGGAAGCGCCGCCGCTCGTCCTTCCTGTCCCCATCGCCACGGGGGCCACGACGGTCGCCAGAGCGGCAGCGGGAGCCCGGGAAGCTCCCGGAGTTCCCATCCCGGAGGGATTTGGGGACAGCGGGGATGGGAACGATCCGGGAGGGACCCCCCGGGGGGGACAGAGAGGGGAGAAGGGAGTGGGGACAGGGATGGGATTGGGGACAGGGGTTTGGGGACAGGGATGGGGTTTGGGGACAGGGATGGGATTGGGGACAGGGATTTGGGGACAGGGATGGGATTTGGAACAGGGATTTGGGGACAGGGATGGGGTTTGGGGACAGGGATCTGGGTATGGGAAGAGATTTGGGGACACGGATGGGATTTGGGACAGGGATGGGATTGGGACAGGGATGGGATTTGGGACAGGGATGGGATTGGGACAGGGATGGGATTGGGACAGGGATGGGATTTGGGACAGGGATGGGATTGGGACAGGGATGGGATTGGGACAGGGATTTGGGGACAGGGATTTGGGGACAGGGATGGGGTTTGGGGACAGGGATTGGATTTAGGGACAGGGATGGGGTTTGGGGACAGGGATGGGGTTTGGGGACAGGGATTTGGGGACAGGGATGGGATTTGGATACAGGGATGGGATTTTGGGACAGGGATGGGATTGGGGACAGGGATGGGATTTGGGGACGAGGATGGGATTTGGGACAGGGATTGGATTGGGACAGGAATGGGGTTTGGGACAGGGATTTGGGGACAGGGATGGGATTTGGGGACAGGGATGGGATTTGGATACAGGGATGGGATTTTGGGACAGGGATGGGATTTGGGGACGAGGATGGGATTTGGGACAGGGATGGGATTGGGGACAGGGATGGGATTTGGGGACGAGGATGGGATTTGGGGACAGGGATGGGATTCAGGGCCAGGGATTTGGGATCAGGATGAAGTTTGGGATCAGAATGAGATTTGGGGACAGGAGGAGATTTGAGGACAATGATTTGGGATCATCCCAGTGCTGCCCCTCCAGGGCCGGATTTCCCGGGAATCGCCGCTCCCACCCTGCTGGAAAATGTGGGAAAATGTTTTGGGTTCATTTCCCCATAAAAATTCCAGGATTTTCCGTGCTGCTGCTGCCACCTCCAGGGGAAAACCGGGACTTGGGGCGGAGCCTTTGATTTATGGGAGAATCCCGGGGCTGCTTCCCGGAAAATTTCAAATCCCTTGGAGTGACCCCACCCCAGGTGACCCCAAACCCTCGTAGGATTGGGATTGGGGTTCTGGAATTCCCCGGGATTGGTCACTTTGGGGTCACATTCCTGACCCCAGATCCATTTGGGAATCCCATCCCAGAATTCCCAGTGATCCCTGTGCTTCAGGATCAGCAGAGTTGGGATTGGGATCCCAGAATTCCATGGGATTGACCCCATTTGGGATCACACTTGGGAACTCCATCCCAGAATTCCCGGTGATCCCTGTGCTTCAGGATGAGCAGAGTTGGGATTGGGATCCCAGAATTCCATGGGATTGACCCCATTTGGGATCACATTCCCGACCCCAAACCCGCTCCTATCCCGGAATTCCCGGTGATTCCTGAGCCTCGGGATCAGCAGGGTTGGGATTGGGATCCCAGAATTCCATGGGATTGGTCACTATGGGGTCACATTCCCGACCCCAAATCCATTTGGGAATCCCATCCCAGAATTCCCGGTGATTCCTGAGTCTCGGGATGAGCAGGGCCGGGATTGGGATCCCGGAATTCCATGGGATTGACCCCATTTGGGATCACACTTGGGAATCCCATCCCAGAATTCCCGGTGATCCCTGTGCTTCAGGATGAGCAAGGTTGGGATTGGGATCCCAGAATTCCATGGGATTGACCCCATTTGGGATCACATTCCCGACCCCAAACCCGATCCCATCCCAGAATTCCCGGTGATTCCTGAGTCTCGGGATGAGCAGGGCCGGGATTGGGATCCCGGAATTCCATGGGATTGACCCCATTTGGGATCACACTTGGGAATCCCATCCCAGAATTCCCGGTGATCCCTGTGCCTCAGGATGAGCAGGGTTGGGATTGGGATCCTGGAATTCCATGGGATTGACCCCATTTGGGGTCACATTCCCGACCCCAAACCCACTTGGGAATCCCATGCTGGAATTTTCCATGGAATCCCCTTTGGAGATGGGAATTGCCCCCGGTTTGGAGCTGCCTTGGGAATTCCTGGATCCCCTTGAGGACAGAAATGCCGGGATTGGGAAAACCGGGAATGCCGAGATGACCAAATCCTGGGGTTTTTCCAGGATTTTTCTCATCGGGAAAAGCTCGGAATTCCCAGCTGGACACCGGGATGGGAGCGCTGGGATCAATCCCAATTCCCATGGGAATCTCCTGGAATATTCTCCCGGAATCCCGGGAAGCTCTGAGCCCATTCCCGACATCCAGGGCTGGGAATTCCCGGATTTATCCCACGGGAATGAGCCTGGAGCTGCTCTTTGGGGCACATTCCAAGATTTCCGGGGGCATTTCAGGATCCCTGGGGCCTTCCCGAGGTCAAATCCCGGGAAAAGGGGGAGGTTTGGGATCCTGGCTCCCGATTTTTGCATTCCCAGGAATCCCAGGAATCCCAGGATTCCCTCCCTTCTCCATCCAGCTGGAATTTTTCCCTGGAAAACCGCGGGAAAAAGGGAAAAGCTCCTTCCCGGAGGAGTCGAATCCAACATTCCCAAGAATTTCCCTTCCCAAATCCCAGATTTTTCCCCCTCCCTCCCTCTGGAGCTTTCCCGACCTCATCCCGCTCCAGGAGCTTTTCCCAGAATTCAGGAATTTTCCTGATCCATCCTTGACTATTTCCAGGGAATTTTTTTTCCCCCCCTCTGGATTCCACGCTGGAAAATCTGGGAATTCCAGAAAACTTCAGGGGGGTTTTTTTTGTGGGATGAGGGAAAGAGAGAGGCGGGAATTCCAACCCCGAAGGAATTCCAAGCCCGGGAATTCCGCTGGCTGCTCCAAGGATTGTTTGGAATAGCTGGATCCCGGCAGGATAAACAATCCTTGGAATTGCTGCGCTTGGAATTCCTTCCTTTGCTCCCAGGAGGGGCAGAAATTCCCTTTTTCCCTCTTTTTCTCCCCCCTCTCCCTCCGTTTTTGATGGAATTCCACCTTTTCCCGGCTCGCCCCCATCCCCAAATCCCAGGATTTCATGGGCGAGGGGGGGGTTTCCAAATCCTTGGATTTGGAATTCCTGGGGTTGTGGAAAACCGGGAATTCCACAGGCTGGGGGGGGGGGGGGGGGTGGGGGGCCACAACCAGGAAATCCCGGGATTACCTCCCCCGGAATTCCTTGGGATGAGTTTCCGAGGTGAATTTGGGATTCCGGAGGATCCAAATCCTTGGATTAGGGAAAGAATTCCCGAATCCCTTCCCCCATCCGCACCTTTCCCAGGGGTTTTTTGGGATCATCCCATGATCCAGAGGGATTTTGAACCTCAAACCCTTTGGGAAGATCCCAAATCCCATCCCTGGAGCCGGGAATGAGGGGAAAATTCTGGGAGCCAAAGCTGCTCCCCAAAGAAATCTGGAATAAGGGAAAAACCCTTGGAATTTCCGGAGTCTCCGTCCCATTCCCGGGGAGAATTCCCAGCCCTCGGAGGAGCTTTGGGATTAAAACGTCGTTTTTAGGGAGAACGGGATGGGAAAAATCCCTGGATTTGGGGCTTTCCCAGCGTGCCGGGAATTCCCAGTCCCGGCTTTTCCCCAAAAAAAAAAAAAATCCCCTTTTCCCTATGGAAAAATCCCCCACTGGGATCCATCCCAAAACGCCCAAATCCCAAAGGAATCCCGGAATTTCCTGGGATGAGCCGAGGCCTCTCCCGGTGCATGGAGGGGCCTTGGATCCAAGGATTCTCCCCCGGCCTCGGAATTCCCGTTATCTCCCTGACAACCTCTGGAATTCCGGGAATTTCCACTCGGCCAGTGCCGCTTCCAAGGTTTTGAAGCGTGGCAAGAAGAACTCCGGGATTTTGGGATGAGCGGGAAGGTCCTAAAGCAGCTCAGGGATCCATAAATGGGGTTTTTTTTGGGAATGCCGAGGCGGCGCCAGCTCCAAACCCTCGGGAATTCCTTTGGGAATTCCTTTGGGATGCGGAGCCGATGGGGAAAGTGACGAGGGGCAGAAATTCCATCAAAATCCCGCCCCAAAACCAAGAGGAAAAGGAGGAATGAGGCTGGAAAATCCATGGGATTCCTTCCTCAGGAGCTTTCCCGGTTTTTCCGGCTTCTTTTCCTTGGATCCATCGGGAATGGGAAGAGCTGGGAGGGATTAAAATGAAGGAATTTGGCTCCGAGGCTGGAATTTGGGGGGGTTTCTGTCATTCCCGATGATCCAAACCCCTCTGGATGTCCCAAATCCCGAGATTTTTTGGGATAAAAGGTGGGATTCCCCCCTCCCCCCACCCCAAAATCCTCATCCAAGGGGATTCCAAGGATTTTCCTCTCCCCCCGGGATCCCAAATTCCCGGGATAATCCCGGCACCCCCGGAGCGTTGTTTTCCCCCCGTTCTATCCCAAAAAACCCCGGGATTTGGGGCATCCAGAGGGGTTTGGATCATCGGGAATGACGGAACCCCAAAATTCCAGCCCCGGGAGCCAAATTCCTTCGGTTTTTTGGGATAAAAGGTGGGATCCCCCTCCAAAATCCTCATCCAAGGGGATCCCAAGGATTTTCCCCTCCCGGGATCCCGAATTCCCGGGATCATCCCGGCATTCCCGGAGCGCTGTTTTCCCCTTGGATGAGGATTTTGAGGGGGGATCCCACCTTTTATCCCAAAAAAAAGAAGGAATTCGGCTCCGGGGCTGGAATTTGGGGGGTTTCCATCATTCCCGATGATCCAAACCCCTCTGGATGCCCCAAATCCCGGGGGTTTTTTTTGGGATAGAACGGGGGGAAAACAACGCTCCGGGGGTGCCGGGATTATCCCGGGAATTTGGGATCCCGGGAGAGGAAAATCCTTGGAATCCCCTTGGATGAGGATTCTGGGGGAGATCCCACCTTTTATCCCAAAAAACCGGGATTTGGGGCATCCAGAGGGGTTTGGATCATCGGGAATGATGGAAACCCCCCCAAATTCCAGCCCTGGTGCCAAATTCCTTCATTTTTTTGGGATAAAAGGTGGGATCCCCCCCCCCCCAGAATCCTCATCCAAGGGGAAAACAGCGCTCCGGGAATGCCGGGATGATCCCGGGAATTCGGGATCCCGGGAGGGGAAAATCCTTGGGATCCCCTCGGATGAGGATTTTGAGGGGGGGTCCCACCTTTTATCCCAAAAAAAAGAAGGAATTCGGCTCCGGGGCTGGAATTTGGGGGGGTTTCCGTCCTTCCCGATGATCCAAACCCCTCTGGATGCCCCAAATCCCGGGGTTTTTTTGGGATAGAACGGGGGGGGAAACAACGCTCCGGGGGTGCCGGGATTATCCCTGGAATTCGGGATCCCGGGGGGAGAGGAAAATCCTTGGAATCCCCTTATCAGCCGGGAACCCAAACAATCGCTGGCTCCTCGGCTCCGCGGCTCCGCGCTGGATAAACAATTCCCAAAAATCCGCCGGGAATGTTCATCCCCATCCCGCTGCCAGCCCGGAACTGCCGGCGACCGTCCCTAGGGATGCCCTTGGAATTGGGGAAGCGCGGCTCTGGGGGGGTGGGGGTGGGGCTCATTCCAAGCGGGATATAAACCCAGCCCGCTCCTCCGCTCTTCCCACTCCGGAATTCCCAGGGATTCCCCAGGATGCGCTCCCAAATCCGCCTCCTCCTGGCGCTGCTCTGCTGCGGCGCGGCCCCGGCGGCTGCGGCGCCGCCTCCTTGGGAAGGGGCGTGGAGCGATCCCAATTCCTGGTCGTGGGGTTGGGATGATTCCCAATCCCAATCCCAATCCCAGATTCCCGTGGCCGTGCAGTGCCAGGAGGCGCAGCTGGTGGTGACGGTGCACCGGGATCTGTTCGGGAACGGGCGCTTGGTGAGCGCCGCCGAGCTGAGCCTGGGCCCCGCCGCCTGCAAACATTCCCGGCTGGATCCATCCCGGAATACCGTCACCTTCAGCGCCGGCCTCCACGAGTGCGGCAGCACCGTGCAGGTGAGTCCTGGCTCCAGCCGGGAATTCCCACCGGGAGAGGCTCCTGGAATGTGGGGGTAGATCCGGGTGAGTCCTTGTCCCGATCCCGGCATTCCCACCGGGAGCGACTCCCGGGGTGTCGGGATAGATCCCGGTGAGTCCTTGTCCCGATCCCGGCATTCCCACCGGGATTCCCACCTGGAGCGGCTCCTGAGGTCCTGAGGATTCCCGGTTTTACGGGAGATCCCGGTGAGTCCCTGTTCCGTTCCGATCCCGGCATTCCAACCGGGATTCCGGCCGGGATTCCATCCTGGAGCGGCTCCTGGGGTGTCGGGATAGATCCCGGTGAGTCCTTGTCCCGATCCCGGCATTCCCACCGGGATTCCCACCTGGAGCGGCTCCTGAGGTCCTGAGGATTCCCGGTTTTACGGGAGATCCCGGTGAGTCCCTGTTCCGTTCCGATCCCGGCATTCCCACCGGGAGAGGCTCCCGGGGTGTCGGGATAGATCCCGGTGAATCCCGTCCCGATCCCGGGATTCCCACCGGGATTCCCACCGGAATTCCCACCGGGAGCGGCTCCCGGGGGTCCTGCGGATTCCCGGTTTTGAGGGAGATCCAGGTGAGTCCCTGTTCCGTTCCGATCCCGGGAATTCCCAACCGGGAGCGGCTCCCGGGGTGTCGGGATAGATCCCGGTGAGTCCCGTCCCGATCCCGGCATTCCCACCTGGAACGGCTCCCGGGGTGTCGGGATAGATCCGGGTGAGTACTGGCTCCAGCCGGGAATTCCCACCGGGATTCCCACCGGGAGAGGCTCAAGGGGTGTCCGGATAGATCCGAGTGAGTCCTGGCTCCATCCCGGAATTCCCACCTGGAGCGGCTCCCGGGGTGTCGGGATAGATCCCGGTGAGTCCCTGTCCCGATCCCGGCATTCCCACCGGGATTCCCACAGGGAGCGGCTCCCGGGGGTCCTGCGGATTCCCGGTTTTGAGGGAGATCCAGGTGAGTCCCTGTTCCGTTCCGATCCCGGCATTCCAACCGGGATTCCCACCGGGATTCCATCCTGGAGCGGCTCCCGGGGTGTCGGGATAGATCCCGGTGAGTCCCTTCCCGATCCCGGAATTCCCACCGGGATTCCCGCTTGGAGCGGCTCCCGGGGCCGCGCGGATTCCCGGTTTTGAGGGAGATCCAAGGGCTGCATCCAGCAGCGCTCCCGGGGAGGGAGGAGCGGGAATTCCCTTGGGATCGCAGCGGTTTTCCCAGCGTTCGTGTTCCCATTCCTCCGGGAAAAGCCCCTTTTCCCTCGGCTTTCATTCAACTCCCTGAGAACTGAGATTTTCCACCCCCTTTTCCCACTTTTCCAGCCCCTTTTCCCCCTTTTCCACCCCCTTTTCCCACTTTTCCACCCCCTTTTCCCTCTTTTCCCACTTTTCCACCCCCTTTTCCCCCTTTTCCACCCCCTTTTCCCCCTTTCCCCCGTTTTCCAGCCCCTTTCCCCCCTTTCCCACACGGTTTTCCCACTTTCCCATCCCCTCAGAGCTTTTCCATCCCTTTTTCCCCGTTTTGCTCCTTCTTTTCCCATTTTTCCATCCCCTTCCCTACTTTTCCATCCCCCTTTCCATCCCCTTTTCCCACTTCTCCATCCCCTCAGAGCTTTTCCTTCCCCTTTCCCCCCTTTTCCTTCCTCTTCCCGCCTTTTCCAGCCTCTTTCCCCCCTTTTCCATGGATCCCCCAGCATTCCCGGTCCCTCGGGCAATGCCCCTGGATTGTGAGACCACCTTTCCCATGGAATTCCCCGTTTTTATTCCCAAATTCCCCCCGAATTCCCCCATTTCTTTGAATTCCCGGTCACTCTGGTGACATCCCCATGGTGTGGGACCACTTTTCCCATGGAATTCCCCATTTTTATTCCCAAATCCCTCCCAGTCCCACATTTTGAATTCCCAGTCACTCCGATGACATCACCATGGTGTGGGATCGCCTTTCCCATAGAATTTCTGATTTTCCCATTCCCAAATTCCTCCCAATTCCCTCATTTCTTTGAGTTCCCCATCACTCTGATGACATCCCCATGGTGTAGAACCACCTTTCCTACAGAATTCCCCATTTTTATTCCCAAATCCCTCCCAATTCCCACGTTTCTTTCAGTTCCCCATCACTCTGGCCATGCCCCCGAATAGTGGGAACCGCCTTTCCCACGGAATTCCCCATTTTTATTCCCAAATCCCTCCCAGTTCCTCCATTTCTTTGAATTCCCGGTCACTCTGGTGACATCACCATGGAACGGGACCACCTTTCCCATGGAATTCCCCATTTCCCATTCCCAGATCCCCCCGAATTCCCGCATTTCTTTGAACTCCTGGCCACTCTGATGACGTCACCGTGGCACAGGACCGCCTTTCCCACGGAATCCCCCAGTTTTATTCCCAAATTCCCCCCGAATTCCCCCATTTCTTTGAGTTCCCCATCACTCCGATGCCATCCCCATGGTGTGGGACCGCCTTTCCCACGGAATTCCCGATTTCCCCATTCCCAGATCACCCCGGATTCCCTGATCTACCGCACGCTGCTCACCTACGAGCCCAGCCCCGGCAGCAACCCGGCCATCGTGCGCAGCAGCCCGGCCGTCGTCCCCATCGAGTGCCACTACCCCAGGTGACCCCATCCCAGTGTTCCCAGTCCATCCCAGTGACCCCATTCCATCCCAGTGTCCCCATCCCAGTGTTCCCAGTCCATCCCAGTGTCCCCATTCCCATTCCCAGTATCCCCGGCCATCGTGCGCAGCAGCCCGGCCGTCGTCCCCATCGAGTGCCACTACCCCAGGTGACCCCATCCCAGTGTTCCCAGTCCATCCCAGTGTCCCCATTCCCATTCCCAGTATCCCCGGCCATCGTGCGCAGCAGCCCGGCCGTCGTCCCCATCGAGTGCCACTACCCCAGGTGACCCCATCCCAGTGTTCCCAGTCCATCCCAGTGTCCCCATTCCCATTCCCAGTATCCCCGGCCATCGTGCGCAGCAGCCCGGCCGTCGTCCCCATCGAGTGCCACTACCCCAGGTGACCCCATCCCAGTGTTCCCAGTCCATCCCAGTGTCCCCATTCCCATTCCCAGTATCCCCGGCCATCGTGCGCAGCAGCCCGGCCGTCGTCCCCATCGAGTGCCACTACCCCAGGTGACCCCATCCCAGTGTTCCCAGTCCATCCCAGTGTCCCCATTCCCATTCCCCGTCTCCCCGGCCATCGTGCGCAGCAGCCCGGCCGTCGTCCCCATCGAGTGCCACTACCCCAGGTGACCCCATCCCAGTGTTCCCAGTCCATCCCAGTGTCCCCATTCCCATTCCCAGTATCCCCGGCCATCGTGCGCAGCAGCCCGGCCGTCGTCCCCATCGAGTGCCACTACCCCAGGTGACCCCATCCCAGTGTTCCCAGTCCATCCCAGTGACCCCATTCCATCCCAGTGTCCCCATCCCAGTGTTCCCAGTCCATCCCAGTGTCCCCATTCCCATTCCCAGTATCCCCGGCCATCGTGCGCAGCAGCCCGGCCGTCGTCCCCATCGAGTGCCACTACCCCAGGTGACCCCATCCCAGTGTTCCCAGTCCATCCCAGTGTCCCCATTCCCATTCCCAGTATCCCCGGCCATCGTGTGCAGCAGCCCGGCCGTCGTCCCCATCGAGTGCCACTACCCCAGGTGACCCCATCCCAGTGTTCCCAGTCCATCCCAGTGTCCCCATTCCAGTGTCCCCATCCCATCCCAGTGTCCCCATCCCAGTGTTCCCAGTTCCATCCCAGTGTCCCCATTCCCATTCCCAGTATCCCCGGCCATCGTGCGCAGCAGCCCGGCCGTCGTCCCCATCGAGTGCCACTACCCCAGGTGACCCCATCCCAGTGTTCCCTGTCCATCCCAGTGTTCCCAGTCCATCCCAGTGTCCCCATCCCAGTGTTCCCAGTCCATCCCAGTGTTCCCATTCCTATCCCAGTCTTCCCATTCCTCTCCCAGTGTTCCCATTCCATCCCCAGTGTCCCCAATCCCATCCCAGTGTCCCCACTCCCATCCCAGTGTCCCCATCCCATCCCAGTGTCCCCATTCCCAATGACCCCATTCCAATCCCAGTGTCCCCATCCCAGTATCCCCATTTCCATCCCAGTGTCCCCATCCCAGTATCCCCATTCCCATCCCAGTTTCCCCAATCCCATCCCAGTGTCCCAATCCCATCCCAGTGTCCCCATTCCCATTCCCAGTATCCCCGGCCATCGTGCGCAGCAGCCCGGCCGTCGTCCCCATCGAGTGCCACTACCCCAGGTGACCCCATCCCAGTGTTCCCAGTCCATCCCAGTGTCCCCATCCCAGTGTTCCCAGCCCATCCCAGTGTTCCCATTCCCATTCCCAGTCTTCCCATTCCTCTCCCAGTGTTCCCATTCCATCCCCAGTGTCCCCACTCCCCTCCCAGTGTCCCCATCCCATCCCAGTGTCCCCATTCCCAATGACCCCATTCCAATCCCAGTGTCCCCATCCCAGTATCCCCATTCCCATCCCAGTGGCCCCAATCCCATCCCAGTGACCCCATTCCAATCCCAGTGTCCCCATCCCAGTATCCCCATTTCCATCCCAGTGTCCCCATCCCAGTATCCCCATTCCCATCCCAGTTTCCCCAATCCCATCCCAGTGTTCCCAGTCCATCCCAGTGTCCCCATTCCCATTCCCAGTATCCCCGGCCATCGTGCGCAGCAGCCCGGCCGTCGTCCCCATCAAGTGCCACTACCCCAGGTGACCCCATCCCAGTGTTCCCAGTCCATCCCAGTGTTCCCAGTCCATCCCAGTGTCCCCATCCCAGTGTTCCCAGTCCATCCCAGTGTTCCCATTCCTATCCCAGTCTTCCCATTCCTCTCCCAGTGTTCCCATTCCATCCCCAGTGTCCCCAATCCCATCCCAGTGTCCCCACTCCCCTCCCAGTGTCCCCATCCCATCCCAGTGTCCCCATTCCCAATGACCCCATTCCAATCCCAGTGTCCCCATCCCAGTATCCCCATTCCCATCCCAGTGGCCCCAATCCCATCCCAGTGACCCCATTCCAATCCCAGTGTCCCCATCCCAGTATCCCCATTTCCATCCCAGTGTCCCCATCCCAGTATCCCCATTCCCATCCCAGTTTCCCCAATCCCATCCCAGTGTCCCAATCCCATCCCAGTGTCCCCATTCCCATTCCCAGTATCCCCGGCCATCGTGCGCAGCAGCCCGGCCGTCGTCCCCATCGAGTGCCACTACCCCAGGTGACCCCATCCCAGTGTTCCCAGTCCATCCCAGTGTCCCCATTCCCATTCCCAGTATCCCCAGCCATCGTGCGCAGCAGCCCGGCCGTCATCCCCATCGAGTGCCACTACCCCAGGTGACCCCATCCCAGTGTTCCCAGTCCATCCCAGTGTCCCCATCCCAGTGTTCCCAGTCCATCCCAGTGTTCCCATTCCTATCCCAGTCTTCCCATTCCTCTCCCAGTGTTCCCATTCCATCCCCAGTGTCCCCAATCCCATCCCAGTGTCCCCACTCCCATCCCAGTGTCCCCATCCCATCCCAGTGTCCCCATTCCCAATGACCCCATTCCAATCCCAGTGTCCCCATCCCAGTATCCCCATTCCCATCCCAGTGGCCCCAATCCCATCCCAGTGACCCCATTCCAATCCCAGTGTCCCCATCCCAGTATCCCCATTTCCATCCCAGTGTCCCCCATCCCAGTATCCCCATTCCCATCCCAGTTTCCCCAATCCCATCCCAGTGTCCCAATCCCATCCCAGTGTCCCCATTCCCATTCCCAGTATCCCCGGCCATCGTGCGCAGCAGCCCGGCCGTCGTCCCCATCGAGTGCCACTACCCCAGGTGACCCCATCCCAGTGTTCCCAGTCCATCCCAGTGTTCCCAGTCCATCCCAGTGTCCCCATCCCAGTGCTCCCATCCCAGTGTTCCCATCCCAGTGTCCCAATCCCATCCCAGTGTTCCCATTCCATCCCAGTGTCCCAATCCCATCCCAGTGACCCCATCCCAGTATCCCCATTCCCATCCCAGTGTCCCCAATCCCATCCCAGTGTCCCAATCCCATCCCAGTGACCCCATCCCAGTGTCCCCATCCCATCCCAGTGTCCCCATCCCAGTGTCCCCATTCCCATCCCAGTGTCCCCATTCCCATTCCCAGTATCCCCGGCCATCGTGCGCAGCAGCCCGGCCGTCTTCCCCATCGAGTGCCACTACCCCAGGTGACCCCATCCCAGTGTTCCCAGTCCATCCCAGTGACCCCATCCCAGTGACCCCATTCCATCCCAGTGTCCCCATCCCAGTGTTCCCAGTCCATCCCAGTGTCCCCATCCCAGTGCTCCCATCCCAGTGTTCCCATCCCAGTGTCCCAATCCCATCCCAGTGTTCCCATTCCATCCCAGTGTCCCAATCCCATCCCAGTGACCCCATCCCAGTATCCCCATTCCCATCCCAGTGTCCCCAATCCCATCCCAGTGTCCCAATCCCATCCCAGTGACCCCATCCCAGTGACCCCATCCCATCCCAGTGTCCCCATCCCAGTGTCCCCAATCCCATCCCAGTGTCCCCATTCCCATTCCCAGTATCCCCGGCCATCGTGCGCAGCAGCCCGGCCGTCGTCCCCATCAAGTGCCACTACCCCAGGTGACCCCATCCCAGTGTTCCCAGTCCATCCCAGTGTTCCCAGTCCATCCCAGTGTCCCCATCCCAGTGTTCCCAGTCCATCCCAGTGTTCCCATTCCTATCCCAGTCTTCCCATTCCTCTCCCAGTGTTCCCATTCCATCCCCAGTGTCCCCAATCCCATCCCAGTGTCCCCACTCCCCTCCCAGTGTCCCCATCCCATCCCAGTGTCCCCATTCCCAATGACCCCATTCCAATCCCAGTGTCCCCATCCCAGTATCCCCATTCCCATCCCAGTGGCCCCAATCCCATCCCAGTGACCCCATTCCAATCCCAGTGTCCCCATCCCAGTATCCCCATTTCCATCCCAGTGTCCCCATCCCAGTATCCCCATTCCCATCCCAGTTTCCCCAATCCCATCCCAGTGTCCCAATCCCATCCCAGTGTCCCCATTCCCATTCCCAGTATCCCCGGCCATCGTGCGCAGCAGCCCGGCCGTCGTCCCCATCGAGTGCCACTACCCCAGGTGACCCCATCCCAGTGTTCCCAGTCCATCCCAGTGTCCCCATTCCCATTCCCAGTATCCCCAGCCATCGTGCGCAGCAGCCCGGCCGTCATCCCCATCGAGTGCCACTACCCCAGGTGACCCCATCCCAGTGTTCCCAGTCCATCCCAGTGTCCCCATCCCAGTGTTCCCAGTCCATCCCAGTGTTCCCATTCCTATCCCAGTCTTCCCATTCCTCTCCCAGTGTTCCCATTCCATCCCCAGTGTCCCCAATCCCATCCCAGTGTCCCCACTCCCATCCCAGTGTCCCCATCCCATCCCAGTGTCCCCATTCCCAATGACCCCATTCCAATCCCAGTGTCCCCATCCCAGTATCCCCATTCCCATCCCAGTGGCCCCAATCCCATCCCAGTGACCCCATTCCAATCCCAGTGTCCCCATCCCAGTATCCCCATTTCCATCCCAGTGTCCCCATCCCAGTATCCCCATTCCCATCCCAGTTTCCCCAATCCCATCCCAGTGTCCCAATCCCATCCCAGTGTCCCCATTCCCATTCCCAGTATCCCCGGCCATCGTGCGCAGCAGCCCGGCCGTCGTCCCCATCGAGTGCCACTACCCCAGGTGACCCCATCCCAGTGTTCCCAGTCCATCCCAGTGTTCCCAGTCCATCCCAGTGTCCCCATCCCAGTGCTCCCATCCCAGTGTTCCCATCCCAGTGTCCCAATCCCATCCCAGTGTTCCCATTCCATCCCAGTGTCCCAATCCCATCCCAGTGACCCCATCCCAGTATCCCCATTCCCATCCCAGTGTCCCCAATCCCATCCCAGTGTCCCAATCCCATCCCAGTGACCCCATCCCAGTGTCCCCATCCCATCCCAGTGTCCCCATCCCAGTGTCCCCATTCCCATCCCAGTGTCCCCATTCCCATTCCCAGTATCCCCGGCCATCGTGCGCAGCAGCCCGGCCGTCTTCCCCATCGAGTGCCACTACCCCAGGTGACCCCATCCCAGTGTTCCCAGTCCATCCCAGTGACCCCATCCCAGTGACCCCATTCCATCCCAGTGTCCCCATCCCAGTGTTCCCAGTCCATCCCAGTGTCCCCATCCCAGTGCTCCCATCCCAGTGTTCCCATCCCAGTGTCCCAATCCCATCCCAGTGTTCCCATTCCATCCCAGTGTCCCAATCCCATCCCAGTGACCCCATCCCAGTATCCCCATTCCCATCCCAGTGTCCCCAATCCCATCCCAGTGTCCCAATCCCATCCCAGTGACCCCATCCCAGTGACCCCATCCCATCCCAGTGTCCCCATCCCAGTGTCCCCAATCCCATCCCAGTGTCCCCATTCCCATTCCCAGTATCCCCGGCCATCGTGCGCAGCAGCCCGGCCGTCGTCCCCATCAAGTGCCACTACCCCAGGTGACCCCATCCCAGTGTTCCCAGTCCCACTCCCAGTGTTCCCAGTCCCATTCCCGCTGTCCCAATCCCAGTGTTCCCAGTCCCACTCCCAGTGTTCCCATTCCTATCCCAGTCTTCCCATTCCTCTCCCAGTGTTCCCATTCCATCCCCAGTGTCCCCAATCCCATCCCAGTGTCCCCACTCCCATCCCAGTGTCCCCATCCCATCCCAGTGTCCCCATTCCCAATGACCCCATTCCAATCCCAGTGTCCCCATCCCAGTATCCCCATTCCCATCCCAGTGGCCCCAATCCCATCCCAGTGACCCCATTCCAATCCCAGTGTCCCCATCCCAGTATCCCCATTTCCATCCCAGTGTCCCCATCCCAGTATCCCCATTCCCATCCCAGTTTCCCCAATCCCATCCCAGTGTCCCAATCCCATCCCAGTGTCCCCATTCCCATTCCCAGTATCCCCGGCCATCGTGCGCAGCAGCCCGGCCGTCGTCCCCATCGAGTGCCACTACCCCAGGTGACCCCATCCCAGTGTTCCCAGTCCATCCCAGTGTCCCCATTCCCATTCCCAGTATCCCCAGCCATCGTGCGCAGCAGCCCGGCCGTCATCCCCATCGAGTGCCACTACCCCAGGTGACCCCATCCCAGTGTTCCCAGTCCATCCCAGTGTCCCCATCCCAGTGTTCCCAGTCCATCCCAGTGTTCCCATTCCTATCCCAGTCTTCCCATTCCTCTCCCAGTGTTCCCATTCCATCCCAGTGTCCCCAATCCCATCCCAGTGTCCCCACTCCCATCCCAGTGTCCCCATCCCATCCCAGTGTCCCCATTCCCAATGACCCCATTCCAATCCCAGTGTCCCCATCCCAGTATCCCCATTCCCATCCCAGTGGCCCCAATCCCATCCCAGTGACCCCATTCCAATCCCAGTGTCCCCATCCCAGTATCCCCATTTCCATCCCAGTGTCCCCATCCCAGTATCCCCATTCCCATCCCAGTTTCCCCAATCCCATCCCAGTGTCCCAATCCCATCCCAGTGTCCCCATTCCCATTCCCAGTATCCCCGGCCATCGTGCGCAGCAGCCCGGCCGTCGTCCCCATCCCAGTGTTCCCAGTCCATCCCAGTGTCCCCATCCCAGTGCTCCCATCCCAGTGTTCCCATCCCAGTGTCCCAATCCCATCCCAGTGTTCCCATTCCATCCCAGTGTCCCAATCCCATCCCAGTGACCCCATCCCAGTATCCCCATTCCCATCCCAGTGTCCCCAATCCCATCCCAGTGTCCCAATCCCATCCCAGTGACCCCATCCCAGTGTCCCCATCCCATACCAGTGTCCCCATCCCAGTGTCCCCATTCCCATCCCAGTGTCCCCATTCCCATTCCCAGTATCCCCGGCCATCGTGCGCAGCAGCCCGGCCGTCGTCCCCATCGAGTGCCACTACCCCAGGTGACCCCATCCCAGTGTTCCCAGTCCATCCCAGTGTCCCCATCCCAGTATCCCCATTCCCATCCCAGTGGCCCCAATCCCATCCCAGTGACCCCATTCCATCCCAGTGTCCCCATCCCAGTATCCCCATTTCCATCCCAATGACCCCATTTCCAGTGGCCCCATTCCCATCCCAGTGTCCCCATCCCATCCCATCCCAATCCAGTGTCCCCATTTGCATCCCAGTGTCCCCATCCCAGTGTCCCCATTCCCATTCCCAGTGTCCCCAATCCCATCCCAGTGTCCCCAATCCTATCCCGGTGTCCCCAATCCCATCCCAGTGTCCCCATTCCCAGTGTCCCCAATCCCATCCCAGTGTCCCCAATCCTATCCCAGTGTCTCCAATCCCATCCCGGTGTCTCCAATCCCATCCCAGTGTCCCCATTCCCATTCCCCATGTCCCCAATCCCATCCCAGTATCCCCAATCCCATCCCAGTGTCCCTATTTGCATCCCAGTGTCCCCATCCCTGGGTCCCCACTCCTGTCCCAGTTTTCCCAGTCCCATCCCAGTGTTTCCATTCCAGTGTTCTCATTCCCATCCCAGTGTCCCCATCCCATCCCAGTGTCCCTATTTGCATCCCAGTGTTCCCATCCTAGTATCCCCATTCCCAGTGTTCCCATCCCAGTATCCCCAATCCATCCCAATGACCCCATTCCCAATGTCCCCATTCCCATTCCCAGTGTCCCCAACCCAGTGTCCCCACTCCTGTCCCAGTTTTCCCAGTCCCCATCCCAGTGTCCCCATCGCAGTGTCCCCAATCTCATCCCAGTGTCCCCATTCCATCCCAGTGTCCCCATTCCATTCGTGACCCCATTCCAGTGACCCCATTCCCATCCCAGTATCCCCAATCCATCCCAATGACCCCATTTCCAGTGGCCCCATTCCCATCCAGTGTCCCCATCCCATCCCATCCCATCCCAGTGTCCCCATTTGCATCCCAGTGTCCCCATCCCAGTGTCCCCATTCCCATTCCCAGTGTCCCCAATCCCATCCCAGTGTCCCCAGTCCTATCCCGGTGTCCCCAATCCCATCCCAGTGTCCCCATTCCCAGTGTCCCCAATCCCATCCCAGTGTCCCCAATCCTATCCCAGTGTCTCCAATCCCATCCCGGTGTCTCCAATCCCATCCCAGTGTCCCCATTCCCATTCCCCATGTCCCCAATCCCATCCCAGTATCCCCAATCCCATCCCAGTGTCCCTATTTGCATCCCAGTGTCCCCATCCCTGGGTCCCCACTCCTGTCCCAGTTTTCCCAGTCCCATCCCAGTGTTTCCATTCCAGTGTTCTCATTCCCATCCCAGTGTCCCCATCCCATCCCAGTGTCCCTATTTGCATCCCAGTGTTCCCATCCTAGTATCCCCATTCCCAGTGTTCCCATCCCAGTATCCCCAATCCATCCCAATGACCCCATTCCCAATGTCCCCATTCCCATTCCCAGTGTCCCCAACCCAGTGTCCCCACTCCTGTCCCAGTTTTCCCAGTCCCCATCCCAGTGTCCCCATCGCAGTGTCCCCAATCTCATCCCAGTGTCCCCATTCCATCCCAGTGTCCCCATTCCATTCGTGACCCCATTCCAGTGACCCCATTCCCATCCCAGTATCCCCAATCCATCCCAATGACCCCATTTCCAGTGGCCCCATTCCCATCCCAGTGTCCCCATCCCATCCCATCCCATCCCAGTGTCCCCATTTGCATCCCAGTGTCCCCATCCCAGTGTCCCCATTCCCATTCCCAGTGTCCCCAATCCCATCCCAGTGTCCCCAGTCCTATCCCGGTGTCCCCAATCCCATCCCAGTGTCCCCATTCCCAGTGTCCCCAATCCCATCCCAGTGTCCCCAATCCTATCCCAGTGTCTCCAATCCCATCCCGGTGTCTCCAATCCCATCCCAGTGTCCCCATTCCCATTCCCCATGTCCCCAATCCCATCCCAGTATCCCCAATCCCATCCCAGTGTCCCTATTTGCATCCCAGTGTCCCCATCCCTGGGTCCCCACTCCTGTCCCAGTTTTCCCAGTCCCATCCCAGTGTTTCCATTCCAGTGTTCTCATTCCCATCCCAGTGTCCCCATCCCATCCCAGTGTCCTTATTTGCATCCCAGTGTTCCCATCCTAGTATCCCCATTCCCAGTGTTCCCATCCCAGTATCCCCAATCCATCCCAATGACCCCATTCCCAATGTCCCCATTCCCATTCCCAGTGTCCCCAACCCAGTGTCCCCACTCCTGTCCCAGTTTTCCCAGTCCCATCCCAGTGTCCCCATCCCAGTGTCCCCAATCTCATCCCAGTGTCCCCATTCCATCCCAGTGTCCCCATCCCAGTGTCCCCATTCCATCCCAGTGTCCCCATTCCATTCGTGACCCCATTCCATTCGTGACCCCATTCCAGTGACCCCATTCCCATCCCAGTATCCCCAATCCATCCCAATGACCCCATTTCCAGTGGCCCCATTCCCATCCCAGTGTCCCCATCCCATCCCATCCCAGTGTCCCCATTTGCATCCCAGTGTCCCCATCCCAGTGTCCCCAATCCCATCCCAATGTCCCCAATCCCATCCCAGTGTCCCCATTCCATCCCAGTGTCCCCATTCCATTCGTGACCCCATTCCAGTGACCCCATTCCCATCCCAGTATCCCCAATCCATCCCAATGACCCCATTTCCAGTGGCCCCATTCCCATCCCAGTGTCCCCATCCCATCCCAGTGTCCCCATTTGCATCCCAGTGTCCCCATCCCAGTATCCCCAATCCATCCCAATGACCCCATTTCCAGTGGCCCCATGCCCATCCCAGTGTCCCCATCCCAGTATCCCCAATCCATCCCAATGACCCCATTCCCAGTCTCCCCATGCCCATCCCAGTCTCTCCATTCCCATCCCAGTCTCCCCATCCCAGTATCCCTGACCCCATATCCCTGCTTTTTTCCCAGACGGGACAACGTCACCAGCGGTGCCATCCGCCCCACCTGGGCACCCTTCAACTCCGCCCTGGTGGCCGAGGAGAAGCTCCTGTTCTCGCTGCGCCTCATGAACGGTGCGTGGGGGAATCCGTCGGCATCTTTTTGGGATCGCGGTGTAGGGGGGGGATTAACGGGGCCGCGCCGCCGGCTTTTCCCAGACGATTGGAGCGCCGAGAGGGCCTTCACGGGCTTGCGGCTGGGAGACGTTCTGAACATCCAGGCCGAGGTGGGCACCGAGAGCCACGTGCCGCTGCGGCTCTTCGTGGACTCCTGCGTGGCCACCCTGAGCCCCGGCGCCGAGGCCTCGCCCCACTACGCCATCATTGACTTCAACGGGTCAGTTTGGGGACGTTCGGGGATGTTTTGGGGTCTGGGGAGCATCCAGGGGGTGGTGGCACCTCGCTGCTCCATCGTTGACTTCAACGGGTCAGTTTGGGGACGTTCGGGGATGTTTTGGGGTCAGGGGAGCATCCAGGGGGTGGTGGCACCTCGCTGCTCCATCGTTGACTTCAACGGGTCAGTTTGGGGACGTTCGGGGATGTTTTGGGGTCAGGGGAGCATCCAGGGGGTGGTGGCACCTCGCTGCTCCATCGTTGACTTCAACGGGTCAGTTTGGGGACGTTCGGGGATGTTTTGGGGGTCAGGGGAGCATCCAGGGGGTGGTGGCACCTCGCTGCTCCATCGTTGACTTCAACGGGTCAGTTTGGGGACGTTCGGGGATGTTTTGGGGTCTGGGGAGCATCCAGGGGGTGGTGGCACCTCGCTGTTCCATCGTTGACTTCAACGGGTCAGTTTGGGGACATTCGGGGATGTTTTGGGGTCTGGGGAGCACCCAGGGGGTGGTGGCACCACGCTGCTCCATCGTTGACTTCAACGGGTCAGTTTGGGGACGTTCGGGGATGTTTTGGGGTCTGGGGAGCATCCAGGGGGTGGTGGCACCTCGCTGTTCCATCGTTGACTTCAACGGGTCAGTTTGGGGACGTTCGGGGATGTTTTGGGGTCTGGGGAGCATCCAGGGGGTGGTGGCACCTCGCTGCTCCATCGTTGACTTCAACGGGTCAGTTTGGGGACATTCGGGGATGTTTTGGGGTCTGGGGAGCATCCAGGGGGTGGTGGCACCTTGCTGCTCCATCGTTGACTTCAACGGGTCAGTTTGGGGACGTTCGGGGATGTTTTGGGGTCAGGGGAGCATCCAGGGGGTGGTGGCACCTCGCTGCTCCATCGTTGACTTCAACGGGTCAGTTTGGGGACATTCGGGGATGTTTTGGGGTCAGGGGAGCATCCAGGGGGTGGTGGCACCTCGCTGCTCCATCGTTGACTTCAACGGGTCAGTTTGGGGATGTTTCGGGACGTTCGGGGATGTTTTGGGGTCTGGGATAGGGTCAGGGGGTGGTGGCACCTCATCCTGCTCCACTACATCATCGTTAACATCAACGGGTGAGTTTGGGGACGTTTGGGGACATTTTGGGGACGTTTTGGGGTCTTGGGGGCACCCAGGGGGTGGTGGCACCTCGCTGTTCCATCGTTGACTTCAACGGGTCAGTTTGGGGATGTTTCGGGACGTTTGGGGATGGTTTGGGGTCTGGGATAGGGTCAGGAGGTGGTGGCACCTCATCCTGCTCCACTACATCATCGTTAACATCAACGGGTGAGTTTGGGGACGTTTGGGGACATTTTGGGGACGTTTTGGGGTCTTGGGGGCATCCAGGGGGTGGTGGCACCTCGCTGTTCCATCGTTGACTTCAACGGGTCAGTTTGGGGATGTTTCGGGACGTTTGGGGATGTTTTGGGGTCTGGGATAGGGTCAGGGGGTGGTGGCACCTCATCCTGCTCCACTGCTCCATCATTGACTTCAATGGGTCAGTTTGGGGACGTTTGGGGACACTTTGAGGACCTTTTGGGGACACTTTAGGGACACTTTGGGGACACTCTGGGGACATTTTGGGGACACTTTGGGGACACTTTGGGGACACTTCGGGGACATTTTGGGGACACTTTGAGCACATTTTGGGATCCTTTTGAGGACACTTTGAGGACCTTTTGGGGACCTTTTGGGACACTTTGAGGACCTTTTGGGAATATTTTGGGGTCACTTGGAGGACACTTTGGGGACCCTTTTGGGGACATTTGGGGTCACTTTGAGGACACTTTGAGGACACTTTGGGGACACTTTGGGGACACTTCGGGGACATTTTGGGACACTTTGGGGATGCTTTGGGGTCATTTGAGCACATTTTGGGAACATTTTGGGGACACTTTGAGGACCTTTTGAGGACCTTTTTGGGACCTTTTGGGGACACTTTGAGGACCTTTTGGGGACATTTTGGGGACACTTTGAGGACCTTTTGGGGACATTTTGAGACCATTTTGAGGACATTTTGGGAACATTTTGGGGACATTTTGGGAATACTTTGGGGACACTGAGGACACTTTGAGGACCTTTTGGGGACCTTTTGGGACACTTTGGGGACCTTTTGGGGACATTTGGGGTCACTTTGGGGACACTTTGAGCACATTTTGGGAACATTTTGGGGTTACTTTGAGGACACTTTGAGGACCTTTTGGGGACACTTTGGGGACCTTTTGGGAACATTTTGGGGTCACTTTGGAAACATTTTGGGGTCATTTGAGCACATTTTGGGAATATT
The DNA here is from genome assembly GCF_009650955.1 of Corvus moneduloides. NCBI lineage: Eukaryota > Metazoa > Chordata > Aves > Passeriformes > Corvidae > Corvus > Corvus moneduloides. Next base: position 19,176,722 of record NC_045488.1, read on the forward strand.
TTGGGGTCATTTTGGGGACACGTAGGGGACACTGAAGACCTTTTGGGGACGTTTGGGGACACTTTGGGGACCTTTTGGGAACATTTTGGGAACATTTTGAGGACACTTTGAGGACATTTTGGGGACCTTTTGGGACACTTTGGGGACCTTTTGGGAACATTTTGGGGTCACTCTGAGGACACTTTGGGAACACTTTTGGGGACACTCTGAGGAGCTTTTGGGGTCACTTTGAGCACGTTTTGGGAACATTTTGGGGTCACTTTAAGGACCTTTTGGGGACACTTGGAGGACATTTTGAGGACCTTTTGGGGACATTTTGAGGACACTTTGAGGACATTTTGGGGTCATTTGAGCACATTTTGGGAACATTTTGGGGACACCTTGAGGAGCTTTTGGGGACCTTTTGGGGTCACTTTGAGGACAATTTGGGAACATTTTTGGGGACACTTTGAGGAGCTTTTGGGGTCGCTTTGAGCACACTTGGGGAACATTTTGGGGACACTTTGAGGACACTTCGGGGACACTTTGGGGACGTTTTGAGGACACCTTGGGAACACTTTCGGGACACTTTGGGGACCTTTTTGGACACTTTGAGGACCTTTTGGGAACACTTTGGGGACCTTTTGGGGACACTTTGGGGACATTTTGGGGACACTTTGGGGACATTTTGAGGACACTTTGGGGACCTTTTGGGGACACTTCGGGGACATTTTGAGGACATCTTTAGGACCTTTGGGGAACATTTGGGGGCCACTGAGGACCTTTTGAGGACCTTTTGGGGTTACTTTGAGAACAGTTTGGGAACACTTTGGGGACATTTTGGGGGCACTTTGAGCACATTTTGGGAACATTTTGGGGACACTTTGAGCACATTTTGGGATCCTTTTGAGGACACTTTGAGGACCTTTTGGGGACCTTTTGGGACACTTTGAGGACCTTTTGGGAATATTTTGGGGTCACTTGGAGGACACTTTGGGGACCCTTTTTGGGGACATTTGGGGTCACTTTGAGGACACTTTGAGGACACTTTGGGGACACTTTGGGGACACTTCGGGGACATTTTGGGACACTTTGGGGATGCTTTGGGGTCATTTGAGCACATTTTGGGAACATTTTGGGGACACTTTGAGGACCTTTTGAGGACCTTTTTGGGACCTTTTGGGGACACTTTGAGGACCTTTTGGGGACATTTTGAGACCATTTTGAGGACATTTTGGGAACATTTTGGGGGCATTTTGGGAATACTTTGGGGACACTGAGGACACTTTGAGGACCTTTTGGGGACCTTTTGGGACACTTTGGGGACCTTTTGGGGACATTTGGGGTCACTTTGGGGACACTTTGAGCACATTTTGGGAACATTTTGGGGTTACTTTGAGGACACTTTGAGGACCTTTTGGGGACACTTTGGGGACCTTTTGGGAACATTTTGGGGTCACTTTGGGAACATTTTGGGGTCATTTGAGCACATTTTGGGAATATTTTGGGGTCATTTTGGGGACACGTAGGGGACACTGAAGACCTTTTGGGGACGTTTGGGGACACTTTGGGGACCTTTTGGGAACATTTTGGGAACATTTTGAGGACACTTTGAGGACCTTTTGGGGACCTTTTGGGACACTTTGGGGACACTTTGAGGACCTTTTGGGGACATTTTGAGGATATTTTGGGAACATTTTGGGGTCACTGAGGACACTTTGGGAACATTTTTGGGGACACTTTGAGGAGCTTTTGGGGTCACTGAGCACATTTTGGGAACATTTTGGGGTCACTTTGAGGACACTTTGGGGACATTTTGGGAACACTTTGAGGACACTTTGGGGACATTTGGGGACACTTTGGGGACATTTTGGGGACATTTTGGGGACCTTTTGGGGTCAGGGGGACACCCAGTGAGTGCTGAGCCCTTGTCACTTCTCCGGGTGAGCTGGGGACATTTGGGGGACACTTTGAGGACATTTGAGGACATTTTGGGGTCACTTTGAGCACATTTTGGGAACATTTTGGGGTCGCTTTGAGGACCTTTTGAGGACCTTTTGGAGTCACTTTGGGGACACTTTGGGAACACTTTTGGGGCCACTTTGAGAACCTTTTGGGGTCATTTGAGCACCTTTTGGGGACCTTTTGGGGTCACTTTGAGGACAATTTGGGAACATTTTTGGGGACACTTTGAGGGGCTTTTGGGGTCGCTTTGAGCACATTTGGGGAACATTTTGGGGTCACTTTGAGGACACTTTGGGGACACTTTGGGGCCACTTTTGAGGACACTTTGGGGACCTTTTGGGGACATTTTGAGGACACTTTGAGGACCTTTTGGGGACACTTTGAGAACAGTTTGGGAACACTTTGGGGACAGTTTGGGGTCACTTTGAGCACATTTTGGGAACATTTTGGGGACACTTTGAGGACATTTTGGGGTCACTTTGAGCACATTTTGGGAACCTTTTGGGGTCACTTTGAGGACACTTTGAGGAGCTTTTGGGGTCACTTTGAGGACAATTTGGGAACATTTTTGGGGACACTTTGAGGAGCTTTTGGGGTCGCTTTGAGCACATTTTGGGAACATTTTGGGGACACTTTGAGGACCTTTCGAGGACCTTTCGAGGACCTTTTGGGGTCACTTTGGAGCCACTTTTGGTGCCACCCCGCGCTGTGAGCCGCGCCCCGCAGGTGCCTGGTGGACGGGCGCTCGGACGCCACCGGCTCGGCCTTCGTCACGCCGCGGCCCCGGCAGGACGTGCTGCGCTTCCAGATCGACGCCTTCCGCTTCGCGGGCGACCCCCGCAACCTGGTAGCGCCCTTGGGGCCACCCCGAGGACCCCGAAAGCCCTTCCGGCGCCTCGGTGGCCCCGCAGCGTGTCCCCAAAGTGTCCCTTCCCGCGCAGATTTACATCACGTGCCACCTGAAGGTGACACCGGCCGAGCAGAGCCCGGACGCGCTCAACAAGGCCTGCTCCTTCAACAAGGCCCTCAACACGTGAGTGGCACCCTTGGGGGCATCTTGGCACGCCGGTGGCACCGGGTGGTGGCATGGGGTGACCGCTGTCCCCTCGTCACCGCAGCTGGGCGCCCGTGGAGGGGACAAGGGACATCTGCAGCTGCTGCGAGCTGGGCAACTGCGGCTCGGCCGCGCTGGCCCGGAGCGTGCGGCCAGCGGAGAACTGGAGCGGGCATCGCTTCCGCCGGCAGGATGGGGATGGTGAGGGGACAGCGGGACACTGGGGACACTGGGGACTCTGGGGGATACTGGGGACACTGGGGACACTGGGGATACTGGGGGACAGGGGGATGGGGGGGCACACTGAGGACACTGGGGACACTGGGGACAGGGGGACACTGGGACACTGGGGACACTGGGGACACTGGGGACACTGGGGACAGGGGGACACTGGGACACTGGGGACACTGGGGACACTGGGGACAGGGGGACACTGGGGACAGGGGGACACTGGGACACTGGGGACACTGGAGACATGGGGACACTGGGGACAGGGGGATGGGGGGGCACACTGGTGACAAGGGGGACAGGGGGATACTGGGGACACTGGGGATACTGGGGGACAGGGGGATGGGGGGCACACTGGGGACAAGGGGACACTGGGGACACTGGGGATACTGGGGACACTGGGGACACTGGGGACACTGGGGATACTGGGGACAGGGGGATGGGGGGCACACTGGTGACAAGGGGACACTGGGGACACTGGGGATACTGGGGACACTGGGGACACTGGGGACACTGGGGATACTGGGGACAGGGGGATGGGGGGGCACACTGGTGACAAGGGGGACAGGGGGACACTGGGGATACTGGGGATACTGGGGGACAGGGGGATGGGGGGCACACTGGGGACACTGGGGATACTGGGGACACTGGGGACAGCGGGGGGATCCCTCGTTGTGGTCCCTCATTGTTGTCACACTGTTGTCCCCTCTCTGTCCCCTCCCTCTCCCTCCCTGTCCCTCCCTGTCCCTCTGTCCCCTCCCTCTCCCTCCCTGTCCCCTCCCTCTCCCTCCCTGTCCCCTCCTGTCCCTCCCTGTCCCTCTCTGTCCCCTCCCTCTCCCTCCCTCTCCCTCCCTGTCCCCTCCCTGTCCCCTCCCTGTCCCCTCCCTGTCCCTCCCTGTCCCTCTGTCCCCTCCCATCCCACCCCCTCCCCTCCCCATCCCCAGGCCCCGCGGCCGAAGCCGACGTGGTCATCGGTCCAGTGCTGCTCTCCAGTGGCCAGCGGGGCCAGCAGCCACAGGGCCACCAAGGTGAGCGCAGCGGGCCGGTGGCCGCGGTGCCCAGCGGGCGGTGCCCACGCCGGTGCCCTCGGTGCCACCTTTGTGTCCCTTTGCAGGAGAGGCGCCGCTGGGCACGGGCACGGTGCTGGCCTGCGCCCTGGCCACCGTGGCCGTGGCCGGAGTGGCCGTGGCCGGAGCCGTGCTGGCCGTCGGCCTGGGGCGCCGCGGCGGCGGCCGGAGCGCGGCCTGAGGTGGCCCCAATTCCCAATAAATGCCCGAAGGACCAGCGGGGTCTCTGGGGGGCCACTGGGGGGGAACGGGGCGGGGAATGGGGGGGGGGGAGGGCGGCTGGGGCTGGGCCTGGGACCCCACTCCGGGGCCAGTGGCACCAGTTCATCCCAGTGGCACCAGTTCATCCCAGTGGCACCATCCCAGTGGCACCAGTTCATCCCAGAGTCACCAGTTCATCCCAGTGGCACCATCCCAGTGGCACCAGTTCATCCCAGTGGCACCAGTTCATCCCAGTGGCACCATCCCAGTGTCACCAGTTCATCCCAGTGGCACCATTCCATCCCAGTGTCACCATCCCAGTGTCACCAGTTCATCCCAGTGGCACCAGTTCACCCCAGTGGCACCAGTTCATCCCAGTGGCACCATCCCAGTGTCACCAGTTCATCCCAGTGTCATCAGTTCATCCCAGTGGCACCATCCCAGTGTCACCAGGTCATCCCAGTGTCACCAGTTCCCATCCCAGTGTCACCATCCCAGTGTCACCAGGTCATCCCAGTGTCACCATCCCAGTGTCACCATTCCATCCCAGTGGCACCAGTTCATCCCAGTGGCACCAGTTCATCCCAGTGGCACCATCCCAGTGGCACCAGTTCATCGCAGTGGCACCAGTTCATCCCAGTGGCACCATCCCAGTGTCACCAGTTCATCCCAGTGGCACCAGTTCCATCCCAGTGTCACCATCCCAGTGTCACCATTCCATCCCAGTGGCACCAGTTCATCCCAGTGGCACCAGTTCATCCCAGTGGCACCATCCCAGTGGCACCAGTTCATCCCAGTGGCACCAGTTCATCCCAGTGGCACCATCCCAGTGTCACTAGTTCATCCCAGTGGCACCAGTTCCATCCCAGTGGCACCATCCCAGTGGCACCAGTTCATCCCAGAGTCACCAGTTCATCCCAGTGTCACCATCCCAGTGGCACCATTCCATCCCAGTGGCACCAGTTCATCCCAGTGTCACCAGTTCATCCCAGTGGCACCATCCCAGTGTCACCAGTTCATCGCAGTGGCACCAGTTCATCCCAGTGGCACCATCCCAGTGTCACCAGTTCATCCCAGTGGCACCAGTTCCATCCCAGTGTCACCATCCCAGTGGCACCAGTTCATCCCAGTGTCACCAGTTCATCCCAGTGGCACCATCCCAGTGTCACCAGTTCATCGCAGTGTCACCAGTTCATCGCAGTGGCACCATCCCAGTGGCACCAGTTCATCCCAGTGGCACCAGTTCATCCCAGTGGCACCATCCCAGTGTCACCAGTTCATCCCAGTGTCACCAGTTCATCCCAGTGGCACCATCCCAGTGTCACCATTCCATCCCAGTGGCACCAGTTCATCGCAGTGGCACCAGTTCATCCCAGTGGCACCATCCCAGTGGCACCAGTTCATCCCAGTGGCACCAGTTCGTCCCAGTGGCACCATCCCAGTGGCACCAGTTCATCCCAGTGGCACCATCCCAGTGGCACCAGTTCATCCCAGAGTCACCAGTTCGTCCCAGTGGCACCATCCCAGTGTCACCATTCCATCCCAGTGGCACCAGTTCATCCCAGTGTCACCAGTTCATCCCAGTGTCATCAGTTCATCCCAGTGGCACCATCCCAGTGTCACCAGTTCATCGCAGTGGCACCAGTTCATCCCAGTGGCACCATCCCAGTGTCACCAGTTCATCCCAGTGGCACCAGTTCCATCCCAGTGTCACCATCCCAGTGTCACCATTCCACCCCAGTGTCACCAGTTCATCCCAGTGGCACCAGTTCCATCCCAGTGTCACCAGTGCCCATCCCAGTGGCACCATCCCAGTGTCACCAGTTCCCATCCCAGTGTCACCATTCCAGTGTCACCATCCCGTCCCAGTGTCACCAGTTCCATCCCAGTGTCACCACCCCAGTGTCACCAGTTCATCCCAGTGTCACCAGTTCCATCCCAGTGTCACCAGTGCCCATCCCAGTGGCACCATCCCAGTGTCACCATTCCATCCCAGTGTCACCAGTTCCCATCCCAGTGTCACCATTCCAGTGTCACCATTCCATCCCAGTGTCACCAGTTCATCCCAGTGGCACCAGTTCCATCCCAGTGTCACCATCCCAGTGTCACCAGTTCATCCCAGTGTCACCAGTTCCATCCCAGTGTCACCAGTTCCGATCCGTTTCACCATCCCAGTGTCATCAGTTCATCCCAGTGTCACCATTCCAGTGTCACCAGTTCATCCCAGTGTCACCAGTTCCCATCCCAGTGTCACCATTCTAGTATCTCCAGTTCATCCCAGTGTCACCATTCCATCCCAATGTCACCATCCCAGTGTCACCAGTTCCCATCCCAGTGTCACCATTCCATCCCAATGTCACCATCCCAGTGTCACCAGTTCCCATCCCAGTGTCACCATTCCATCCCAATGTCACCATCCCAGTGTCACCAGTCCCATCCCAGTGTCACCATCCCAGTATCACCATCCCAATCCCAGTGTCCCCATTCCCAGTGTCCCCATCCCAGTATCCCCATCCCCATCCCAGTGTTCCCATTCCCATCCCAATATCCCCAATCCCATCCCAGCGTCCCCTTTCCATCCCAGTATCCCCATCCCCATCCCAGTATCCCCATCCCCATCCCAGTATCCCCATCCCAATCCCAGTGTCCCCATTCCCAGTGTCCCCATCCCAGTATCCTCAATCCCATCCCAGCGTCCCCATTCCCATCCCAGTATCCCCATCCCAGTATCCCCAATCCCATCCCAGTATCCCCATCCCAGTGTCCCCATCCCATCCCAGTGTCCCCATCCCAGTATCTCCATCCCCATCCCAGTGTCCCCATCCCAGTGTCCCCATCCCAGTATCCCCAGTCCCATCCCAGTATCCCCATCCCAGTGTCCCCATTCCCATCCCAGTGACCCCATTCCCATCCCAGTGTCCCCATCCCAGTATCCCCAGTCCCATCCCAGTATCCCCATCCCAGTATCCCCAGTCCCATCCCAGTGACCCCATTCCCATCCCAGTATCCCCAGTCCCATCCCAGTGACCCCATTCCCATCCCAGTGTCCCCATCCCAGTATCCCCAGTCCCATCCCACTCTCCCCACCCCCACCCCATTCCTGCCCCCATTCCCAACCCAAAACCTTCCCAATCCCTCCTTCCAGTCTCTCCCAGTTTAAAAAAGCCGCGAAAGCAGAAAAAAATCCCCTGGAAAACCCCTTGGGAATTCCATCCCAGAATTCCCGGAGCTGTTTCTTTTCCCGAAAATTCCCAAGGATTTCAGAATTCCGGAGCTGCCCGGATTTCCTTGGATTCCCTCGGGAAACGGGGGAAAAAACGGGAAAAATTCGGGATGGGAAAGATTCCGAGGAGTCCTCGTGGCTCCGTCTCTTTAGAATGGGAAAAGTGGGAATTCTGGGGGAGGGGGATGCGGAGAGCGGGAGCGGCGACGTTCCCGGGATTTGGCTGCCGTCAGGATCTGCGGGGAAACACGGGAAAATGCTGGAAAATTCCGTGCGAGAGGTGGGAAAACCCCAAATCCAGCCCCAAATCCCAGAAAATTCTGTGGGAAAGGAGGGAAAAACCCCAAATCCAACCCCAAATCCCAGAAAATTCCGTGGGAAAGGAGGGAAAACCCAAATCCAGCCCCAAATCCTGGAAAATTCTGTGGGAAAGGAGGGAAAAAACCCAAATCCAGCCCCAAATCCCAGAAAATTCCATGGAAATTTCTATGGAAAAGGAGGGAAAAAACCCCAAATCCAGCCCCAAATCCAGCCCCAAATCCAGCCCCAAATCTCGGAAAATTCCGTGGGAAAGGTGGAAAAACCCCAAATCCAACCCCAAATCCTGGAAAATTCTGCGGGAAAGGTGGAAAAACCCCAAATCCAACCCCAAATCCTGGAAAATTCTGCGGGAAAGGTGGAAAAACCCCAAATCCAACCCCAAATCCTGGAAAATTCTGTGGGAAAGGAGGAAAAACCCCAAATCCTGGAAATTTCCATGGAAAATAAGGGAAAAATCCCCAAATCCAGCCCCAAATCCTGGAAAATTCTGTGGGAAAGGAGGGAAAAACCCAAATCCAGCCCCAAATCCAGCCCCAAATCCCAGAAAATTCCGTGGGAAAGGTGGAAAAACCCCAAATCCAGCCCCAAATCCAGCCCCAAATCTCGGAAAATTCTGTGGGAAAGGAGGAAAAACCCCAAATCCTGGAAATTTCCATGGAAAATAAGGGAAAAATCCCCAATTCCAGCCCCAAATCCTGGAAAATTCTGTGGGAAAGGTGGAAAAATCCCCAAATCCAGCCCCAAATCCCAGAAAATTCCGTGGGAAAGGAGGGAAAAACCCGAAATCCTGGAAATTTCCATGGAAAAGGAGGGAAAAACCCCAAATCCAACCCCAAATCATGGAAAATTCCGTGGGAAAGGTGGAAAAACCCAAATCCAGCCCCAAATCCAACCCCAGCCTAAAATCCCAGAAAATTCCGTGGGAAAGGAGGGAAAAACCCCAAATCCTGGAAATTTCCATGGAAAAGGAGGGAAAAACCCCAAATCCAACCCCGAATCCCAGAAAATTCCGTGGGAAAGGAGGAAAAATCCAACCCCAAATGGTGAAATCCCAGAAAATTCCATGGAAATTTCTATGGAAAAAGAGGAAAAAAACCCAAATCCAATCCTGAATCCTGGAAAATTCCATGGAAATGTCTATGGAAAATGAGGGAAAAAACCCCAAATCCAGCCCCAAATCCCAGAAAATTCCATGGGAAAGGAGGGAAAAACCCCAAATCCAGCCCCAAATCCTGGAAAATTCTGTGGGAAAGGTGGAAAAATCCCCAAATCCAGCCCCAAATCCTGGAAAATTCTGTGGGAAAGGAGGAAAAACCCCAAATCCTGGAAATTTCCATGGAAAATAAGGGAAAAATCCCCAAATCCAGCCCCAAATCCCGGAAAATTCCGTGGGAAAGGTGGAAAAACCCAAATCCAGCCCCAAATCCAGCCCCAAATCCTGGAAAATTTTGTGGGAAAGGAGGGAAAAACCCCAAATCCAACCCCAAATCCTGGAAAATTCCGTGGGAAAGGAGGAAAAACCCAAATCCAGCCCCAAATCCAGCCCCAAATCCTGGAAAATTCTGCGGGAAAGGAGGGAAAATCCCAGATCCAACCCCAAATCCAACCCCAGCCCCAAATCCCAGAAAATTCCGTGGGAAAGGAGGGAAAAACCCCAAATCCTGGAAATTTCCATGGAAAAGGAGGGAAAAACCCCAAATCCAGCCCCAAATCCCGGAAAATTCTGTGGGAAAGGAGGGAAAACCCAAATCCAGCCCCAAATCCTGGAAAATTCCGTGGGAAAGGAGGGAAAACCCAAATCCAGCCCCAAATCCAGCCCCAAATCTCGGAAAATTCTGTGGGAAAGGAGGGAAAAACCCCAAATCCAGCCCCAAATCCAGCCCCAAATCTCGGAAAATTCTGTGGGAAAGGAGGGAAAAACCCCAAATCCAGCCCCAAATCCAGCCCCAAATCTCGGAAAATTCCGTGGGAAAGGAGGGAAAAAACCCAAATCCAGCCCCAAATCCCAGAAAATTCCATGGAAATTTCTATGGAAAAGGAGGGAAAAAACCCCAAATCCAGCCCCAAATCCAGCCCCAAATCCCGGAAAATTCCGTGGGAAAGGTGGAAAAACCCCAAATCCAACCCCAAATCCTGGAAAATTCTGCGGGAAAGGAGGGAAAAAACCCCAAATCCAGCCCCAAATCCAGCCCCAAATCTCGGAAAATTCCGTGGGAAAGGAGGGAAAAAACCCAAATCCAGCCCCAAATCCCAGAAAATTCCATGGAAATTTCTATGGAAAAGGAGGGAAAAAACCCCAAATCCAGCCCCAAATCCAGCCCCAAATCTCGGAAAATTCCGTGGGAAAGGAGGGAAAAACCCAAATCCAACCCCAAATCCTGGAAAATTCTGCGGGAAAGGAGGGAAAAACCCCAAATCCAACCCCAAATCCTGGAAAATTCCGTGGGAAAGGAGGGAAAAACCCCAAATCCAGCCCCAAATCCAGCCCCAAATCTCGGAAAATTCCGTGGGAAAGGTGGAAAAACCCAAATCCAGCCCCAAATCCAACCCCAAATCCTGGAAAATTCTGTGGGAAAGGAGGAAAAACCCCAAATCCTGGAAATTTCCATGGAAAATAAGGGAAAAATCCCCAAATCCAGCCCCAAATCCTGGAAAATTCCGTGGGAAAGGAGGAAAAATCCAACCCCAAATGGTGAAATCCCAGAAAATTCCATGGAAATTTCTATGGAAAAGGAGGGAAAAACCCCAAATCCAACCCTGAATCCCAGAAAATTCCATGGGATAGGAGGGAAAAATCCCCAAATCCAGCCCCAAATCCTGGAAAATTCTGTGGGAAAGGAGGGAAAATCCCAGATCCAACCCCAAATCCAACCCCAGCCCCAAATCCCAGAAAATTCCGTGGGAAAGGAGGGAAAAACCCGAAATCCTGGAAATTTCCATGGAAAAGGAGGGAAAAATCCCCAAATCCAGCCCCAAATCCTGGAAAATTCCGTGGGAAAGGAGGGAAAATCCCAGATCCAACCCCAAATCCAACCCCAGCCCAAAATCCCAGAAAATTCCGTGGGAAAGGAGGGAAAAACCCCAAATCCAACCCCGAATCCCAGAAAATTCCGTGGGAAAGGAGGGAAAAACCCGAAATCCTGGAAATTTCCATGGAAAAGGAGGGAAAAACCCCAAATCCAGCCCCAAATCCTGGAAAATTCCGTGGGAAAGGTGGAAAAACCCCAAATCCTGGAAATTTCCATGGAAAATAAGGGAAAAATCCCCAATTCCAGCCCCAAATCCCAGAAAATTCCATGGGAAAGGAGGGAAAAACCCCAAATCCAGCCCCAAAACCTGGAAAATTCCATGGAAATTTCTATGGAAAAGGAGGGAAAAATCCCCAAATCCAGCCCCAAATCCTGGCAAATTCCATGGGAAAAGAGGAAAGAAACCCCAAATCCGATCCAAAATCCCGGAAAATTCCGCAGAAAAGGAGGAAAAACCCCAAATCCTGGAAATTTCCATGGAAAAGGAGGAAAAACCCCAAATCCAGCCCCAAATCCTGGAAAATTCCGTGGGAAAGGAGCAAAAATCCAACCCTAAATGGTGAAATCTTGGAAAATTCCATGGAAAACCAACAAAACCCCAAATCCCGGAAAATTCCGTGGGAAAGGAGGGAAAAAACCCCAAATCCCCGAATTCCTTTCGGACTCCAAAAAGGGCTGGAAAAAAGCCCCGAAAAGCCCGGAAAAAGCGGGAAAAAAGGCGGGAATTGGTTGGGAATTCTTTGGGAATTCTTTGGGAATTGTTTGGGAATTGTTTGGGAATTTTTGGGGAATTTTTTTAGAATTTTTTGGGAATTGTTCCGGAATTATTTGGGAATAGTTTGGGAATTATCTGGGAATTGTTTGTGTGGGAATTCTTTGGGAATCGTTTGGGAATTGTTCGGGAATTGTTTGGGGATTATTTTTTGGGAATTCTTTGGGAATCGTTTGGGAATTCTTGGGGAATTTTTTTGGATTTTTTTGGGAATTGTTCCGGAATTCTTTGGGAATTGGTTGGGAATTGTTTGTGCGGGAATTTTTTGGGAATTCTTTGGGAATTGTTTGGGAATTTTTTGGGAATTGTTTGTTTGGGAATTATTTGGGAATTGTTCCGGAACAGTCTGGGAATTCTTCGGGAATGGTTTGGGAATTTTTTTTGTGGGAATTTTTTGGGAATCGTTTGGGAATTGTTCGGGAATTGTTCTTTGGGGATTATTTGGGAATTTTTTGGAAATTCTTTGGGAATTGTTCGGGATTTTTTCTTTGGAATTGTTTGGGAATTATTTGGGAATTGTTCCGGAATAGTTTCGGAATTCTTTGGGAATCATTTGGGAATTTTTTGTGTGGGAATTTTTTGGGAATCGTTTGGGAATTATTTGGGAATTGGTTGGGAATTGTTCAGGAATTGTTTGTGTGGGAATTGTTTGGGAATAGTCTGGGAATTCTTTGGGAATAATTTGGGAATTTTTTGGGAATTCTTTGGGAATCGTTTGGGAACTTTTGGGGAATTTTTTGGGAATCGTTTGGGAAATTTTTGGGGAATTTTTTGGGAATTCTTTGGGAATCATTTGGGAATTTTTTGGGAATTTTTGGGGAATTATTTGGGAATTTTTGGGGAATAGTTTGGGAATTGTTCGAGATTTTTTTTTTAATTCTTTGGGAATTGTTTGGGAATTTTTGGGGAACTGTTTGGGAATTGTTTGCTTGGGAATCATTTGGGAATCATTTGGGAATTTTTTGGGGAATTTTTTGGGAATTGTTTGGGAAATTTTGGGGGAATTTTTCTGGGAATTCTTTGGGAATCATTTGGGAATTTTTTGGGAATTTTTTGGGAATTGTTTGGGAATTGTTCGGGAATTCTTTGGGAATGATTCGGGAATTGGGGAATTTTTGGGGAATTTTTTGTTTGGGAATAGTTTGGGAATTATTTTTTGGAAATTCTTTGGGAATTGTTCGGGATTTTTTTTTGGAATTGTTTGGGAATCATTGGGGAATTTTTTGGGAATTATTTGGGAATTTTTTTGGAATTTTTTGGGAATTGTTTGTGTGGGAATTTTTTGGGAATTTTTTGGGAATTGTTTGGGAATTTTTTGGGGAATGATTTGGGAATTTTTCTGGGAATTCTTTGGGAATCATTTGGGAACTTTTTGGGAATTGTTCGGGAATTTTTTGGGAATCATTTGGGAATTTTGGGGGGAATTTTTGGGGAATTGTTTGGGAATGGTTCGGGAATTCTTTGGGAATCATTTGGGAATTTTTGGGGGAATTTTTGGGGAATTTTTTGGGGAATGATTTGGGAATTTTTCTGGGAATTCTTTGGGAATCATTTGGGAATTTTTGGGGGGAATTTTTGGGGAATTCTTTGGGAATGGTTCGGGAATTTTTTGGGGGAATTTTTGGGGAATTCTTTGGGAATGGTTGGGGAATTCTTTGGGAATGGTTCGGGAATTTTTTGGGAATTTTTGGGGAATTCTTTGGGAATGGTTCGGGAATTCTTTGGGAATCATTTGGGAATTTTGGGGGGAATTTTTGGGGAATTTTTTGGGGAATGATTTGGGAATTTTTCTGGGAATTCTTTGGGAATGGTTCGGGAATTTTTGGGGGGAATTTTTGGGGAATTCTTTGGGAATGGTTGGGGAATTCCGTACTGGGCCACGCGGCAGTTGGAGGCGGAGACGAAGCGCCCGGTGTAGTGGATGTGGCAGCGAACGACGTTGTTGGTGAAATCCGACTCCAGCACCAAATATTTGGGATTCACCTGGACCTGGGAATGCGGGAAAAGGCGGGAAAAGGTGGGAAAAGGCGGGAAAAGGAATCCCGGCAATCAGGAATGGTGGGAAAAGGGCTTGGAAATGAGGGAGAGGCGGGAAAGGGGAAAGGGATCCCGGAATTCCCCAGGGAAATGGGGGAATTGGGGAGAAAATCCCCAAAATGAAGAGGGGAAAGGGGGAATTGGGGGAAAAATCCCAAAAGAAACAGGGAAAAGGGAAAATCGGGGAAAAAAATCCCAAAAATCAACAGGAAAAAAGGAAAAAATGGGAAATTCAGGGGAAAAAACCCCAAAAATCAACAGAAAAAACCAAACTAAAAGGGAAAATCAGGGGGAAAAAAATCCCAGAAATGAACAGGGGAAAGGGGGAATTGGGGGAAAAATCCCAAAAGAATGAGGGAAATGGGAAAAACAGGAAAAAACCGCCAAAATCAACAGGAAAAAAAGGAAAAAAAAGGGAAAATCAGGGAAAAAACCCCAAAAATGAACAGGGAAAGGGGAAAAATCAGAGGAAAAAATCCCAAAAATAATGAGGGAAAAAAGAAAATAAGGGGGGGGGAAATCCTGAAATAAACAGGGAGAAGGGAAAATTGGGGAGAAATCCCCAAAAGAAACAGGGAAATGGGAAAATCAGGGAAAAAAATCCCAAAAATGAACAGGGAAAGGGGAAAAATCAGGGAAAAAAATCCCAAAAATGAACAGGGAAAGGGGAAAAACAGGGAAAAAATCCCCAAATTAACAGGAAAGGGAAAATTGGGGAAGAAATCCCAAAATAATGAGGGAAAATGGGAAAAACAGGGGAAAAACCCCCCAAAATCAAGAGGAAAAAAAGGATAAAAAAGGGAAAATCAGGGAAAAAACCCAAAAATGAACAGAAAAAAACCCAAAAATATGGGAAAATCAAGGGAAAAAACCAAAAATGAACAGGAAAAAAAGGGAAAAAAAGGGAAAATCAGGAAAAAAAAAAAAAAACCAAAAATGAACAGAGAAAAGGGAAAATCAGAAAAAAAAAACCAAAAATCAACAGGAAAAAAAGGGAAAAAAATGGGAAAATCAGGGAAAAAAACCCCAAAAATGAACAGGAAAAAAACAAAAAAAAAAAGGGAAAATCAGGGAAAAAACCCGCCCAAAATTAACAGGGGAAAAAAGGGAAAAATGGGAAAACCAGGGGGAAAAAACCCAAAAATGAACAGAAAAAAAGGGGAAAAATGGGAAAATCAAGAAAAAAAAACCCCAAAAAATTATCAGGAAAAAAACAACAAAAAAGGGAAAATCAGGGGAAAAAACCCCAAAAATCAACAGAAAAACCCCAAAAATATGGGAAAATCAGGGGAATAAACCAAAAATCAACAGGAAAAAAAAGGGAAAAAAAGGGAAAATCAGGGGAAAAAAAACCCCAAAAATGAACAGAGAAAAGGGAAAATCAGAAAAAAACCCCCAAAAATCAACAGGAAAAAAGGGAAAAAATGGGAAAATCAGGGAAAAAACCCCAAAAATGAACAGAGAAAAGGGAAAATCAGAAAAAAAACCCCAAAAATCAACAGGAAAAAAAGGGAAAAACTGGGAAAATCAGGGAAAAAACCCCAAAAATGAACAGAGAAAAGGGAAAATCAGAAAAAAAACCCCAAAAATCAACAGGAAAAAAAGGGAAAAACTGGGAAAATCAGGAAAAAAACCCCAAAAATTAACAGGAAAAAACAACAAAAAAGGGAAAATCAGGGAAAAAACCGCCCAAAATTAACAGGGGAAAAAAGGAAAAAATGGGAAAACCAGGGGGAAAAAACCCAAAAATCAACAGAAAAAAAGGGGAAAAATAGGAAAATCAAGAAAAAAAAAACCCCAAAAAATTATCAGGAAAAAAACAACAAAAAAGGGAAAATCAGGGGAAAAAACCCAAAAATCAACAGAAAAACCCCAAAAATATGGGAAAATCAGGGGAATAAACCAAAAATCAACAGGAAAAAAAAGGGAAAAAAAGGGAAAATCAGGGGAAAAAAAACCCCAAAAATGAACAGAGAAAAGGGAAAATCAGAAAAAAAACCCCAAAAATCAACAGGAAAAAAAGGGAAAAAATGGGAAAATCAGGGAAAAAAAACCCAAAAATGAACAGGGAGAGACGAAAATGAGGAAAATCAGGAAAAAAACCCCAAAAATGAAGAGAAAAAAAACAAAAATACGGGAAAATCCGGGGAAAAAACCAAAAATCAACAGGAAAAAAAGGGAAAAAACTGGGAAAATCAGGGAAAAAACCCCAAAAATGAACAGAGAAAAGGGAAAATCAGAAAAAAAACCCCAAAAATCAACAGGAAAAAAAGGGAAAAACTGGGAAAATCAGGAAAAAAACCCCAAAAATTAACAGGAAAAAACAACAAAAAAGGGAAAATCAGGGAAAAAACCGCCCAAAATTAACAGGGGAAAAAAGGAAAAAATGGGAAAACCAGGGGGAAAAAACCCAAAAATCAACAGAAAAAAAGGGGAAAAATAGGAAAATCAAGAAAAAAAAACCCCAAAAAATTATCAGGAAAAAAACAACAAAAAAGGGAAAATCAGGGGAAAAAACCCCAAAAATCAACAGAAAAACCCCAAAAATATGGGAAAATCCGGGGAAAAAACCAAAAATCAACAGGAAAAAAAAGGGAAAAAAAGGGAAAATCAGGGGAAAAAAAAACCCAAAAATGAACAGAGAAAAGGGAAAATCAGAAAAAAAACCCCAAAAATCAACAGGAAAAAAAGGGAAAAACTGGGAAAATCAGGAAAAAAACCCCAAAAATGAACAGGAAAAAACAACAAAAAAGGGAAAATCAGGGAAAAACCCGCCCAAAATTAACAGGGGAAAAAAGGAAAAAATGGGAAAACCAGGGGAAAAAACCCAAAAATCAACAGAAAAAAAGAGGAAAAATGGGAAAATCAAGAAAAAAAAAACCCCAAAAATTATCAGGAAAAAAACAACAAAAAAGGGAAAATCAGGGGAAAAAACCCCAAAAATCAACAGAAAAAAAGGAAAAAACTGGGAAAATCAGGGAAAAAAACCCCAAAAATGCCCAGGAAAAAGGGAAATTGGGGGAAAGCAGCCCGGCTAAAACCCCCCCCCAGTGGTGGGAAAATCCCGACGGGAGCCGCAATTGGGATTTGGTGGCCCAAAATTGGGATTTTGTGGCCCAAAATCGCGGCCGGAGCGTTCCGGGCACCTTGAGGACGTAATTGCCGGGGGGAACGTCGGTGATGTCGATCCACTGGCAGTCGATGTCGGCGTTGTAGGTGTCGTAACAACCCGGGCTGAGCCCCTGCGGAAAAGGGGGAGAAATTGGAGAAAAAGGGAGGAAAAGGGAGAAAAAGGGGGAAAAAAGGGGGAAAAAGGAGAAAAAACGGGAGAGAAATGGAGGAAATGGGGAGAAAATGGGAGAAAAAGGGGGGAAAATTGGAGAAAAATGGAGCAAAAAGGGAGGAAAAGGGGGAAAAGGGGAGGAAAAGGGAGAAAAAATTGGAGAAAAATGGAGCAAAAAGGACCAAAAATGTGAGAAAAAGGGAGGAAAAGGGGGGAAAAGTGGAGAAAAAGGGAGGAAAAAGGAGAAAAAGGGGAAAAAAGGGGGGAAAAAGGAGAAAAAACGGGAGAAAAATGGAGGAAATGGGGAGAAAATGGGAGAAAAAGGGGGGAAATTGGAGAAAAATGGAGCAAAAAGGGAGGAAAAGGGGGAAAAGGGGAGGAAAAGGGGAAAAATGGGAAAAAGGGGAGGAAAAGGGAGAAAAAATTGGAGAAAAATGGAGCAAAAGGGACAAAAAAGGGAGAAAAAGGGGGGAAAAGGGGGAAAAGGAGAGAAAAATGGACAAAAAGGGCAAAAAAATAGGAGAAAAATGGACCAAAAAGGGACAAAAAAGGGAGAAAAGGGGGAGAAAAGGGGAGAAAAAGGGGGAAAAGGGGGGGGAAAGGGGGAAAAAAGGAGAAAAAACGGGAGAAAAATGGAAGAAATGGGGAGAAAATGGGAGAAAAAGGGGGGAAATTGGAGAAAAATGGAGCAAAAAGGGAGGAAAAGGGGAAAAGGGGAGGAAAAGGAGAGAAAAAGGGGGTGGGAAGGGGGAAAAGAGAGAAAAAGGGAGAAAAATTGGACAAAAAATGGAGAAAAATGGACCAAAAGGGACAAAAAAGGGGAAAAAAAGGACAAAAAGCGGGGGGGGAGGGACAAAAAAGAGATAAAAAGTGACCAAAAGGGGCAAAAAGGGACCAAAAAAAGGAACAAAAGTGACAAAAGGGGGCAAAACAGGACAAAAAGGGGCAAAAGTGACAGAAAGGGGCCAAAAAGGGGCAAAAAATGACGAAAAGGGGGGAAAAGGGACCAAAAGAGATAAAATGGGACAAATAGGGAGAAAAAACCAGAGAGAAATTGACCAAAAGTGACCAAAAGGGACAAAAAGGGAGGAAAAGGGAGAAAAAAGGGAGAAAAGAGGAGAAAAGGGGACAAAAAATAGATGAAAAGTGCCAAAAAGGGACCGATAAAAGGGACAAAAAGGGGCAAAAAATGACCGAAAAAGGGGGAAAAAAGGGGGGGAAAGGACCAAAAGGGGCAAAAAAAAGGGAGAAAAAGGGACCAAAAGGGACCAAAAACTGGGGGGAAAAAGGACAAAAAGGAACCAAAAAAAGGGAGAAAAATGGACCAAAAAATGGGGGGGAAAGGGACAAAAAGGGACCAAAAAATGGGGGAAAAAGGACAAAAAGGAACCAAAAAAGGGGAGAAAAAGGGGCAAAAAAGGGACCAAAAAAAAGGAGAAAAGGGGGCAAAAAAGGGACGAAAAAAAGGGGAGAAAAAGGGACGAAAAGGGACCAAGAAAAGGGAGAAAAAGGGGCAAAAAAGGGACAAAAAAAAAGGAGAAAAAGGGGCAAAAAAGGGACGAAAAAAAGGGAGAAAAAGGGACGAAAAGGGACCAAGAAAAGGGAGAAAAAGGGGCAAAAAAGGGACAAAAAAGGGACAAAAAAAAAGGAGAAAAGGGGCAAAAAGGGACCAAAAAAAGGGAGAAAAAGGGACAAAAAGGGACCCAAAAAAAAGGAAGAAAAGGGGGCAAAAAAGGGACCAAAAAAAAAGGGAGAAAAAGGGAGAAAAATGGACCAAAAAATGGGGGGAAAAAGGACAAAAAGGAACCAAAAAAAGGGAGAAAAAGGGACAAAAAGGGACAAAAAAAAAGGAGAAAAAGGGGCAAAAAAGGGACGAAAAAAAGGAGAAAAGGGGCAAAAAGGGACCAAAAAAAAGGAAGAAAGGGAGAAAAAGGGACCAAAAAAAGAGGAGAAAAAGGGAGAAAAAGGGACCAAAAAATGGGGGGGAAAGGGACAAAAAGGGACCAAAAAATGGGGGAAAAAAGGACAAAAAGGAACCAAAAAAGGGGAGAAAAAGGGACAAAAAGGGACCAAAAAAAAGGAAGAAAAGGGGGCAAAAAAGGGACCAAAAAAAAGGGAGAAAAAGGGAGAAAAAGGGACCAAAAAATGGGGGAAAAAAGGACAGAAAGGGACCAAAAAAAGGGAGAAAAAAGGACAAAAAGGAACCAAAAAAGGGGAGAAAAAGGGGCAAAAAGGGACCAAAAAAAGGGAGAAAAATGGACCAAAAAATGGGGGGGAAAGGACAAAAAGGGACCAAAAAAAGGGAGAAAAAGGGGCAAAAAAGGGACAAAAAAAAAGGAGAAAAGGGGACAAAAAAGGGACCAATAAAAGGGGAGAAAAAGGGAGAAAAAGGGACCAAAAAATGGGGGAAAAAGGACAAAAAGGAACCAAAAAATGGGGGAAAAAGGACAAAAAGGAACCAAAAAAAGGGAGAAAAAGGGACAAAAAGGGACCAAAAAAAGGGAGAAAAAGGGGCAAAAAAGGGACCAAAAAAAGGGGAGAAAAAGGGACGAAAAGGGACCAAGAAAAGGGAGAAAAAGGGGCAAAAAAGGGACAAAAAAAAAGGAGAAAAAGGGAGAAAAAAGGACCAAAAAATGGGGGAAAAAAGGACAAAAAGGAACCAAAAAAGGGAGAAAAAGGGGCAAAAAAGGGACCAAAAAAAGAGGAGAAAAAGGAGCAAAAAAGGGACCAAAAAAGGGAGAAAAAGGGACAAAAAGGGACCAAAAAATGGGGGAAAAAAGGACAAAAAGGAACCAAAAAAGGGGAGAAAAAGGGGCAAAAAGGGACCAAAAAAAAGGGAGAAAAATGGACCCAAAAATGGGGGGGAAAGGGACAAAAAGGGACCAAAAAATGGGGGAAAAAGGACAAAAAGGGACCAAAAAAAAGGAAGAAAGGGGGGCAAAAAAGGGACCAAAAAAAGGGAGAAAAAGGGGCAAAAAGGGACCAAAAAAAGGGAGAAAAGGGGGAAAAATGGGACCAAAAAAAGGGAGAAAAGGGGGAAAAATGGGACCAAAAAAGGGGAGAAAAGGGACAAAAAGGGACCAAAAAATGAGGAAAAAGGGGGGGGGAAAGGGGGGAAAAGGACCAAAAGGGGCAAAAAAAGGGGGGAAAAAGAGACAAAAAGCGACCAAAAAAGGGACAAAAAAGGGGGGGGGGAAGGGACAAAAAGGGACCAAAAAAAGGGAGAAAAAGGGACTAAAAGGGACCAAAAAATGGGGAAAAAAAGGGGGGGGGGGAAGGGGGGAGAAAGGGACCAAAAAGGGACCAAAAAAAGGGAGAAAAGGGGGCAAAAAGCGACCAAAAAACGGGGGGGAAAAGGCAAAAAAAGGGCAAAAGAAGCCAAAAAAGGGCCAAAAGGGGGGAAAAGCTTGGGGTCACCTGGGTGTGGGCGGTGCAGGCGTAGCGCTTGAGGTGGCCGAAGTCGCAGGTGGTGTCCTCGAGGCAGAAGCTCGCCTTGTGGCCCTCGGCCACCCGGCGGCCCGAGGTGGCCTCCAGCAGGTCGTAGTGGCTGAACTCCGCCATGCTGTGGTAGTGCCTGCGGGCGGCAGGGGGCGCTCGGGGATGCTCGGGGGGGATCGGGGGGGATCGGGGATGCTCGGGGGATGTTCGGGGATGCTCGGGGGGGGATCGGGGATGTTCGGGGATGCTCGGGGGGGGGGATCGGGGATGTTCGGGGATGCTCGGGGACACTCAAGGAAACTCGGGGATGCCCGGGGGCGCTCGGGGGCACTCGGGGGATGTTCGGGGATGCTCGGGGGGGATCGGGGATGTTCGGGGATGCTCGGGGGGGGGGATCGGGGATGTTCGGGGATGCTCGGGGACACTCAAGGAAACTCGGGGATGCCCGGGGGCGCTCGGGGGCACTCGGGGGATGTTCGGGGATGCTCGGGGGGGGGGGGATCGGGAATGCTCGGGGATGCTCGGGGACACTCAAGGAAACTCGGGGATGCCCGGGGGCGCTCGGGGGCACTCGGGGGATGTTCGGGGATGCTCGGGGGATGTTCGGGGATGCTCGGGGACAGTCAGGGACACTCGGGGACGCTCGGGAATGCTCGGGGACGCTCGGGGATGCTCAGGGACACTCGGGAACACTCGGGGGACACTCGGGAACAGTCAAGAGACACTCGGAGACGCTCGGGGATGCTCGGGGACAATCAGGGACGCTCGGGGATGCTCGGGGGACACTCGGGGACGCTCGGGGACAGTCAGGGATGCCCGGGGGCGCTCGGGGGCACCCGGGGGCGCTCGGGGGTGCTCGGGGATGCTCGGGAACACTCGGGAATGCTCAGGGACACTCGGGGACACTCGGGGGACACGCGGGAACAGTCAAGAGACACTCGGGGACACTCGGGGACACTCGGGGACAGTCAGGGATGCCCGGGGGCGCTCGGGGGCACTCGGGGGATGCTCGGAGACACTCGGGAATGCTCAGGGACACTCGGGGATGCTCGGGGACACTCAAGGAAACTCGGGGATGCCCGGGGGCGCTCGGGGGCACTCGGGGGATGTTCGGGGATGCTCGGGGGGGATCGGGGACGTTCGGGGATGCTCGGGGTGGGGGGATCGGGAATGCTCGGGGATGCTCGGGGACACTCAAGGAAACTCGGGGATGCCCGGGGGCGCTCGGGGGCACTCGGGGGATGTTCGGGGATGCTCGGGGGATGTTCGGGGATGCTCGGGGACAGTCAGGGACACTCGGGGACGCTCGGGGATGCTCGGGGACGCTCGGGGATGCTCAGGGACACTCGGGAACACTCGGGGGACACTCGGGAACAGTCAAGAGACACTCGGAGACGCTCGGGGATGCTCGGGGACAATCAGGGACGCTCGGGGATGCTCGGGGGACACTCGGGGACGCTCGGGGACAGTCAGGGATGCCCGGGGGCGCTCGGGGGCACCCGGGGGCGCTCGGGGGTGCTCGGGGATGCTCGGGAACACTCGGGAATGCTCAGGGACACTCGGGGATGCTCGGGGACACTCGGGAACAGTCAAGAGACACTCGGGGATGCTCGGGGACACTCGGGGATGCTCGGGAACACTCGGGAATGCTCAGGGACACTCGGGGACACTCGGGGGACACTCGGGAACAGTCAAGAGACACTCGGGGATGCTCGGGGACACTCGGGGATGCTCGGGGACACTCGGGGACAGTCAGGGATGCCCGGGGGCGCTCGGGGGCACTCGGGGGATGCTCGGAGACACTCGGGAATGCTCAGGGACACTCGGGGATGCTCGGGGACACTCAAGGAAACTCGGGGATGCCCGGGGGCGCTCGGGGGCACTCGGGGGATGTTCGGAGATGCTCGGGGGGGATCGGGGATGTTCGGGGATGCTCGGGGTGGGGGGATCGGGAATGCTCGGGGATGCTCGGGGACACTCAAGGAAACTCGGGGATGCCCGGGGGCGCTCGGGGGCACTCGGGGGATGTTCGGGGATGCTCGGGGACACTCAAGGAAACTCGGGGATGCCCGGGGGCGCTCGGGGGCACTCGGGGGATGTTCGGGGATGCTCGGGGGGGATCGGGGATGTTCGGGGATGCTCGGGGACAGTCAGGGACACTCGGGGACGCTCGGGGATGCTCGGGGACGCTCGGGGATGCTCAGGGACACTCGGGAACACTCGGGGGACACTCGGGAACAGTCAAGAGACACTCGGAGACGCTCGGGGATGCTCGGGGACAATCAGGGACGCTCGGGGATGCTCGGGGGACACTCGGGGACGCTCGGGGACAGTCAGGGATGCCCGGGGGCGCTCGGGGGCACCCGGGGGCGCTCGGGGGTGCTCGGGGATGCTCGGGAACACTCGGGAATGCTCAGGGACACTCGGGGACACTCGGGGGACACGCGGGAACAGTCAAGAGACACTCGGGGACACTCGGGGACACTCGGGGATGCTCGGGGATGCTCGGGAACACTCGGGAATGCTCAGGGACACTCGGGGACACTCGGGAACAGTCAAGGATGCCCGGGGGCGCTCGGGGGCACTCGGGGGATGCTCGGAGACACTCGGGAATGCTCAGGGACACTCGGGGATGCTCGGGGACACTCAAGGAAACTCGGGGATGCCCGGGGGCGCTCGGGGGCACTCGGGGGATGTTCGGGGATGCTCGGGGGGGATCGGGGATGTTCGGGGATGCTCGGGGGGGGGGGATCGGGAATGCTCGGGGATGCTCGGGGACACTCAAGGAAACTCGGGGATGCCCGAGGGCGCTCGGGGGCACTCGGGGGATGTTCGGGGATGCTCGGGGGATGTTCGGGGATGCTCGGGGACAGTCAGGGACACTCGGGGACGCTCGGGAATGCTCGGGGACGCTCGGGGATGCTCAGGGACACTCGGGAACACTCGGGGGACACTCGGGAACAGTCAAGAGACACTCGGAGACGCTCGGGGATGCTCGGGGACAATCAGGGACGCTCGGGGATGCTCGGGGGACACTCGGGGACGCTCGGGGACAGTCAGGGATGCCCGGGGGCGCTCGGGGGCACCCGGGGGCGCTCGGGGGTGCTCGGGGATGCTCGGGAACACTCGGGAATGCTCAGGGACACTCGGGGACACTCGGGGGACACGCGGGAACAGTCAAGAGACACTCGGGGACACTCGGGGACACTCGGGGATGCTCGGGGATGCTCGGGAACACTCGGGAATGCTCAGGGACACTCGGGGACACTCGGGAACAGTCAAGAGACACTCGGGGATGCTCGGGGACACTCGGGGACAGTCAGGGATGCCCGGGGGCGCTCGGGGGCACTCGGGGGATGCTCGGAGACACTCGGGAATGCTCAGGGACACTCGGGGACACTCGGGGATGCTCGGAGACACTCGGGAATGCTCAGGGACACTCGGGGATGCTCGGGGACACTCAAGGAAACTCGGGGATGCCCGGGGGCGCTCGGGGGCACTCGGGGGATGTTCGGGGATGCTCGGGGGGGATCGGGGACGTTCGGGGATGCTCGGGGGGGATCGGGGACGTTCGGGGATGCTCGGGGTGGGGGGATCGGGAATGCTCGGGGATGCTCGGGGACACTCAAGGAAACTCGGGGATGCCCGGGGGCGCTCGGGGGCACTCGGGGGATGTTCGGGGATGCTCGGGGGATGTTCGGGGATGCTCGGGGACAGTCAGGGACACTCGGGGACGCTCGGGAATGCTCGGGGACGCTCGGGGATGCTCAGGGACACTCGGGAACACTCGGGGGACACTCGGGAACAGTCAAGAGACACTCGGAGACGCTCGGGGATGCTCGGGGACAATCAGGGACGCTCGGGGATGCTCGGGGGACACTCGGGGACGCTCGGGAACAGTCAGGGATGCCCGGGGGCGCTCGGGGGCACCCGGGGGCGCTCGGGGGTGCTCGGGGATGCTCGGGAACACTCGGGAATGCTCAGGGACACTCGGGGACACTCGGGGGACACGCGGGAACAGTCAAGAGACACTCGGGGACACTCGGGGACACTCGGGGACGCTCGGGGATGCTCGGGGATGCTCGGGGACAGTCAGGGACGCTCGGGGACACTCGGGGACACTCGGGGATGCTCGGGGATGCTCGGGGACAGTCAGGGACGCTCGGGGATGCTCAGGGACACTCGGGAACACTCGGGGGACACTCGGGAACAGTCAAGAGACACTCGGGGATGCTCGGGGACACTCGGGGACAGTCAGGGATGCCCGGGGGCGCTCGGGGGCACTCGGGGGATGTTCGGGGACACTCGGGAATGCTCAGGGACACTCGGGGACGCTCGGGGATGCTCGGGGACACTCGGGGATGCTCGGGGATGCTCGGGGACAGTCAGGGACGCTCGGGGATGCTCGGGGACGCTCGGGGACACTCGGGGGACACTCGGGAACAGTCAAGAGACACTCGGGGACGCTCGGGGACACTCGGGGACAGTCGGGGACACTCGGGGACAGTCAGGGATGCCCGGGGGCGCTCGGGGGCACTCGGGGATGCTCGGGGACACCCGGGGGCGCTCGGGGGTGCTCGGGGATGCTCGGGAACACTCGGGAATGCTCAGGGACACTCGGGGACACTCGGGGGACACGCGGGAACAGTCAAGAGACACTCGGGGGACGCTCGGGGACACTCGGGGGCGCTCGGGGGCGCTCGGGGACGCTCGGGGACACTCGGGGGACACTCGGGAACAGTCAAGAGACACTCGGGGATGCTCGGGGACACTCGGGGACAGTCAGGGATGCCCGGGGACGCTCGGGGACACTCGGGGACAGTCAGGGACACTCGGGGGCGCTCGGGGAACACTCGAGGACAGTCAGGGATGCTCGAGGGCGCTCGGGGGCGCTCGGGGATGTTCGGGGGCGCTCGGCGACAGCCGGGGGCGCTCGGGGAATGGTCGGGGGTGCTCGGGGATGCTCGGGGGCGCTCGGGAACACTCGGGGGACACTCGGGAACACTCGGGGGACACTCGGGAACAGTCAAGAGATGCTCGGGGGTGCTCGGGGATGCTCGGGGGACACTCGGGGGACACTCGGGGACGCTGGGGGGTGCTTGGGAACGCTCGGGGGCGCTCGGGGACATTCGGGGATGCTCGGGGGCACTCGGGGATGTTCGAGGGTGCTCGGGGATGCTCGGGGGCAGTCAGGGACGCTCGGGGACACCCGGGGGAACTCGGGGGCACTCGGGGAAACTCGGGGATGCTCAGGGGACACTCGGGGGCACTCGGGGAGGGCCAGGGGCGCTCGGGGACGCTCGGGGACGCTCGGGAGCGCTCGGGGATGCTCAGGGACGTTCAGGGGATGCTCAGGGACGTTCGGGGGTGCTCGGGGATGCTCGGGGGCACTCGGGGTCAGTCAAGGGACAGTCAGGGGACACTTGGGGACACTCAGGGACACTCAGGGGCAGTCAGGGGACATTTGGGGACACTTGGGGACACTCAGGAACACTCAGGGGACATTCTGGGGACACTCGGGGACACTTGGGGACACTTCAGGGACAGTCAGGGGACACCAACCCCACCGAGACCTCAAAGCAACGGCACCAAACGGGGGAAAAGCCACGGAAATGCCACTGAAACCCCCCGGAGATGCCACCACCAGAGGGGGGGATGGTGGGGTTGGGGACGGGGCTGGGGACACTCACTGGTGGCACCTGTGCCACTCCTGTCACCGCGGTGGCTTTGGGGACAAAGAGCCTGAGGAAGACTCCCCACTTCAGCAAGACCCCAAAAACGTCACCAAAAGGGGGAAACTCCAGGAAAAAGCTGCCACCCGAGGTTGGGGACGGGGCTGGGGACACTCCCTGGTGGCACCTGTGCCATCCTATCAGCGCGGTGGCTTTGGGGACAAAGAGCCCGAGGAAGGCGACACCGAAATGGGGGAAAAGCCACGGAAATGCCACTGAAACCCCCTGGAGATGCCACCACCAGAGGGGGGGATGGTGGGGTTGGGGACGGGGCTGGGGACACTCACTGGTGGCAGCTGTGCCACTGCCAGCTGTGGCGGGGCTGGCTGGGCAGGAAGTCGGCCGTGCCCTGGTTCTTGACGCGCTGCGGGAAGCGCAGCAGCACCCGCACGTCGTAGTCGGTGGCCTCGGCCGCGTACGCCGTGCTGGGGACACGGGGACGGGCGCTGGCCACCGTGGCACCGGCGCTGGCCCCTCGGCCCCCACCCCGACCCCCCCACCCCCGGAGAGGGAATCCCCTTTTCCATCGGGAATTCCCGTCGGGAAAAGGAAGGGCTGAAAGGGAGGAACCGCCTGCGCTTGGCTTTGCTCTTCCTGGTGCTTTTGCCTTTTTCCTTTTCCCTTTCTCTTCTCCTTTTCCCTTTTTCCCTTTTCCCTTTTCCCTTTTCCCTTTTCCCTTTTCCCTTTTCCCCTTTCCCTTTTCCCTTTTCCCTTCCCCTTTTCCCTTTCCCCTTTTCCCTTTTCCCTTTTCCCTTTTCCCCTTTCCCTTTTTCCCTTTTCCCTTCCCCTTTTCCCTTTCCCCTTTTCCCTTTCCTCTTTTCCCTTTCCCTTTCCCTTTCCCTTTTCCCTTTCCCTTTCCCTTTTCCCTTTCCCTTTCCCTTTCCCTTTTCCCTTTCCCTTTCCCTTTCCCTTTCCTTTTCCCTTTCCCTTTCCCTTTCCCTTCTTCTCCTTCATCCTTTTCCTTATCCTTCTCCCTCCATGTCCCCATTTCCCCTTTATCCCAGGAATCCCCTTTATTCCCATTTCCCTTCATCCCAGGATTCCCCTCTTCCCCTCCATGACCCCATTTCCTCCTCATCCCAAAATCCCCTTTATCCTCATTTTCCCCTCATCCCAGGCCCCACTTTTCCCCCTTTCCTGCCTCATCCCAAGATCCCTTTATCCCCATTTTCCCTTCATCCCAGGATTCCCCTCTTCCCCTCCATGACCCCATTTCCCCCTCATCCCAAGATCCCTTTATCCTCATTTTCCCCTCATCCCTGGCCCCCCTTTTTCCCCATCTCCCCCTCATTCCGAGACTCCCTTCATCCCCATTTTCCCCTCATCCCAGGATTCCTTTTATCCCCATTCCCCCCTCATCCCAAGAGTCCCTTCATCCCCACTTTCCCCTCATCCCAAGACTCCCTTCATCCCCATTCCCACCTCATCCCAGTCCCCTCTTCATCCTCACCTCCCCCTCACCCCAATCCCCCCCTTTGCCCCCATCACCCCCTCCCCCCAGCTCCCCTTTTTTCCCCCACACCTCCCAATCCCGATCCCGATCCCGATCCCGGCCCGCTGCCATTCCCGGGAATGCTCTCACCTCGCCAGGCACTTCTCCTCAGCAGCGCAGCGCAGCGAGTACAGGTGAGCCCTCTGCACGTACGTGGAGGCCTGCACGTAGTTGGGGTCCGGGATCAGATCCGGGAGACCTGCGGGGACACGGGGACCGGGATTGGGGACAGGGACATCCCATGGGATTGGGGACACAGCTCCTGGAGTCCTGGTTGGGATCCGGGATCAGACCTTGGAGACCTGCGGGGACACGGGAACCGGGATTGGGGACAGGGCTTGGGGACAGGGACATCCTGTGGGGACACATCTCTGGGAGTCCTGGACATTTGGGATCTGGGACCGAGCATGGGAACATCCCTGGGGACAGGGACATCCCATGGGGTTGGGGACAGGGACATCCCATGGGGACAGGGATTTGGAACAGGGACTGGGGACAGGGACATCCCATGGGATTGAGGACACAGCTCCTGGGGGTCTGGATGTGGTTGGGATCCGGGATCAGATCCAGGGGACCTGCGGGGGCAGGGATTGGGGACAGGGACATCCCATGGGGTTGGGGACAGGGACATCCCATGGGATTGAGGACACAGCTCCTGGGGGTCAGGACATGGTTGGGATCCGGGATCAGATCCAGGGGACCTGCGGGGGCAGGGATTGGGGACAGGGACATCCCGTGGGATTAGGGACAGGGACATCCCATGGGATTGGGGACAGGGACATCCCATGGGGCTGGGGACAGGGACATCCCATGGGATTGGGGACAGGGACATCCCATGGGGCTGGGGACAGGGACATCCCGTGGGATTGAGGACACAGCTCCTGGGGGTCAGGACATGGTTGGGATCCGGGATCAGATCCAGGGGACCCAGAGGGGCAGGGGTTGGGGACAGGGACATCCCATGGGGTTGGGGACAGGGACATCCCATGGGATTGGGGACAGGGACATCTCATGGGGTTGGGGACAGGGACATCCCATGGGATTGGGGACAGGGACATCCCATGCGGTTGGGGACAGGGACATCCCGTGGGATTAGGGACACAGCTCCTGGGGGTCAGGACATGGTTGGGATCCGGGATCAGATCCAGGGGACCCAGAGGGGCAGGGACTGGGGACAGGGACATCCCGTGGGATTGGGGACAGGGACATCCCATGCGGTTGGGGACAGGGACATTCTGTGGGATTGAGGACACAGCTCCTGGGGGTCAGGACGTGGTTGGGATCTGGGAATGACCACGGGGACATCCCATGGGCACAGGGCCATCCCTGGGGACAGGGATCGGGCCCGCGGCAGCCGAGGCCGGGGCAGTTTTGGGTCCCCAGCCCTGCCAGGTTTTCCCGATTTCCAGCTGGAAAATCCTCCCTTCCCTCCCTCGCTCCTCTGGCAGATCCCAATCCTCCATTTCCCGCTCCCCTGGAAGCCATTCCCAAACCCGGCCCCAGGATGTGTCCCTGGCACAGTCCCTGGAATAGCAGGATCCCTCTTTCCTGCCCTATTCCCTGCTTTTCACCCCGAACAGGGGTTAACCCTGCCGTGATCCCTCCTTCCCCGAAATTCCAGAGGATTCCCTGGGTTTGGAGAGAGCTGGGACAGGCAGAGGGACGCAGGGAAAGGCGGGGCTGCAGCCGTTTGCCAAATTTATGGAATTCCGCCCCAGGAGCCGCCCAGTGCACCTCCCCTTCCCAAAGGCTCCTCCAGCACATGGGAATTGGCCTGGAATCATCCCTCGGGAAGGATCGGGATTTTTGGGGGGGAGGGGGGGGTCCCCAGGCGCGCCGTGCCTCAGTTTCCCTTCTCCGTGTCCCATCCCCATTCCCATAAATGTCATCTCAATCCTTATCCCCATCCCTATCCCCATTCCCATCCCTATCCCATCCCCATCCCCATCATTTTCATCCCCATCCCATTCCCAACATCCCCATTCCCATAATCCCCATCATCTTCATCCCTATCCCCATTTCCCAAAATCCCTATGCCATCCCCATCCCATCCCTATCCCATTCCCAAAATCCCCATTCCCAAAATTCCCATCCCATTCCCAAAATCCCCATCCCCATAATCTTCATCCCTATCCCGTTCCCATCCCTATCCCATTCCCAAAATCCCCATTCCCACAATCCCCATCCCATTCCCAAAATCCCCATTCCCATCCCCATAATCTTCATCCCTATCCCCATTCCCATAATCCCAATTCCCATCCCCATTCCCATATTCCCCATCCCCATTCCCACAATCCCCATCCCATTCCATCCCCATCCCATTCCCAAAATCCCCATCCCAAAATCCCCAACCCCATATTCCCCATCCCATCCCCATTCCCACCCCATTCCCGAAATCCCCATTCCCAAAATTTCTATCCCCATAATCTTCATCCCCATTCCCATAATCCTCATCCTCAAATCCCCATCCCCAAATTCTCATCCCCATCCCATCCCCATTCCCAAAATCCCCATCCCCATCCCAAAATCCCCATCCCATTCCCACAATCCCCATCCCCGTCCCAAAATCCCCATTCCCAAAATCTCCATCCCAAAATCCCCATTCCCAAAATCCCATCCCCATCCCATTCCCATCCCCTCCTCATTCCCATCCCCATTCCCACTCCATCCCCGTCCCATTCCCAAAATCCCCATCCCCATTCCCATCCCATCCCCATTCCCATAATCCCCATCATCTTCATCCCTATCCCCATTCCCCAAATCCCCATCCCAAAATCCCCGTTCCCCAAATCCCCATCCCATAATCCCCATCCCCATTCCCAAAATCCCCATTCCCATCCCCATTCCATCCTCATCCCATTCCCAAAATCCTCATCCCCAAATTCCCATCCCACCCCCATTCCCATCCCATTCCCAAAATCCCCATCCCCATCCCTATCCCCAAATCCCCATTCCCATATTCCCCATCCCCATTCCCAAAATCCCCATCCCCATCCCATTCCCATCCCATCCCCATTCCCAAAATCCCCATAATCTTCATCCCTATCCCATTCCCAAAATCCCCATTCCCAAAATCCCCATCCCCATTCCCATCCCCATCCCATCCCATCCCCATTCCCAAAATCCCCATTCCCATCCCAAAATCCCTATCCCATCCCCATTCCCATCCCATTCCATCCCCATCCCCTTCCCAAAATCCCCATCCCAAAATCCCCATCCCAAAATCCCCATTCCCAAAATCCCCATCCCACCCCATTCCCACCCCCCAAATCCCGCTCCCCCTTCCCCATCCCCCATTCCAATTCCCACTTTTTGCCTGTTTTTCCCGGTTTCCCCCCCCCCCCCCCCCCCGCAAAGGAGAACAATGCCTCCTTGTTTTGGGATCCCCGGAGGGATCGAGTCATTCCTTTGGAGCTCATTTCCTGCCCCATTCCCACCTCATCGCCGCTGACCTCATTCCCGGTGGGATCCAGGGGGAAAAAAAAAACCGGGAGAGCTTGGAAAAACTTCCCATGGAAAACCCCGTGGAAAACCCCATGGAGAACCCCATGGAAAACCCCGCCGGGCCCGGCCACGGGGACGTTTTTCCATCTTTCGGGAATTTTTTCCCTCCCCTTTCCCGCTGTTTGTAAGGAATTCTTGGAAGCTCCGGAGTGAAATCCGACTCCCGGATCGCCGGCGACTTTTATGGGATTTGGATTTTCCCTTTCCCGCTGCGTTTTGCCCCGGGATGGCCCCGTTTGTTTTTATAGGATCGTGCGCCTCGTTTGGGGATCAAACTTCTGGAATTGATGGGATATCAGGATCCGGGATCCCGGAATTGTCCCTGAACCTCTGGAATCAATGGGATATCGGGATCCTGGATCCCGGAATTGTCCCAGAACCCCTGGAATCGATGGGATATCGGGATCCGGGATCCTTGAATTGACCCCAAATCCCCACGAATTGATGGGATATCGGGATCTGGGAAGTGACCCCAAACCCCTGGAATCAATGGGATATCAGGATCCGGGATCCCAGAATTGATCCCAAATCCCCTATAATTGATGGGATATTGGGATCTGGGAATTGACCCCAAACCCCTGGAATCAAGGGGATATTGGGATCTGGGAATTGACCCAAAACCCCTGGAATCGATGGGATATCGGGATCCAGGATCCCGGAATTGACCCCAAATCCCCTGGAATTGATGGGATATCGGGATCCGGGATCCCAGAATTGACCCCAACTCCCTGGAATCAATGGGATATCGGGATCTGGGAATTGTCCCCAGATCCCCTGGAATCGATGGGATATCGGGATCTGGGATCCCGGAATTGTCCCCAAATCCCCTGGAATCAATGGGATATCGGGATCTGGGAATTGACCCCAAATCCCCTGGAATCAATGGGGTATCGGGATCTGGGATCCCAGAATTGACCCCAACTCCCTGGAATCAATGGGATATCGGGATCTGGGAATTGACCCCAAATCCCCTATAATTGATGGGATATCGGGATCTGGGAATTGTCCCCGAACCCCAGGAATCAATGGGATCTTGGGTTCCCAGATCCCACCCTGGAAGCCGCATCCCAAATGTCCTCATCCCACCCCAAATTCCAAGGGGGTTTTGCTGAGCCGGTGTTTTCCTTCTTCCCAAAAATCCGGGATCTGGCCCCCCCAACTTTGGGATCGCCCCCGAAATCGGGATGATCCCAGCAGGAGAACGTTCGGGTTTCCCGCCTGGCCCCTCGGCAATGGGGATGGGAATGGGAATGGGGATGGGGATGGGGATGGGAATGGGGATGGGGATGGGAATGGGATGGGAATGGGAATGGGATGGGAATGGGATGGGAATGGGAATGGGGATGGGAATGGGAATGGGGATGGGGATGGGGATGGGGATGGGGATGGGAATGGGGATGGAATGGGATGGGGATGGGAATGGGGATGGGATGGGGATGGGAATGGGATGGGAATGGGGATGGGGATGGGGATGGGAATGGGATGGGAATGGGGATGGGAATGGGATGGGAATGGGGATGGGATGGGGATGGGGATGGGAATGGGACGGGGATGGAATGGGATGGGGATGGGAATGGGGATGGAATGGGGATGGGGATGGGAATGGGATGGGGATGGGGATGGGGATGGGGATGGGAATGGGATGGGAATGGGGATGGGGATGGGATGGGAATGGGAATGGGGATGGGAATGGGAATGGGGATGGGAATGGGAATGGGGATGGGATGGGGATGGGGATGGGAATGGGGATGGGGATGGGATGGGGATGGGGATGGGGATGGGGATGGGGATGGGGATGGGAATGGGAATGGGGATGGGGATGGGAATGGGATGGGAATCGGATGGGAATGGGAATGGGAATGGGATGGGGATGGGAATGAGAATGGGAATGAGATGGGTTGGGGATGGGGATGGGGATGGGGATGGGAATGGGATGGGAATGGGGATGGGAATGGGATGGGAATGGGGATGGAATGGGGATGGGATGGGGATGGGGATGGGAATGGGGATGGGGATGGGGATGGGATGGGGATGGGGATGGGAATGGGATGGGTTGGGGATGGGGATGGGGATGGGAATGGGATGGGAATGGGGATGGGAATGGGAATGAGATGGGTTGGGGATGGGGATGGGGATGGGGATGGGAATGGGATGGGAATGGGGATGGGAATGGGATGGGGATGGGGATGGGATGGGGATGGGGATGGGAATGGGGATGGGAATGGGGATGGGGATGGGGATGAGATGGGGATGGGGATGGGAATGGGATGGGTTGGGGATGGGGATGGGGATGGGAATGGGATGGGAATGGGGATGGGAATGGGATGGGGATGGAATGGGATGGGGATGGGAATGGGATGGGGATGGGAATGGGATGGGAATGGGGATGGGGATGGGAATGGGATGGGGATGGAATGGGGATGGGGATGGGATGGGGATGGGATGGGAATGGGAATGGGGATGGGAATGGGATGGGGATGGGATGGGAATGGGAATGGGGATGGGAATGGGATGGGGATGGGGATGGGAATGGGAATGGGATGGGATGGGGATGGGGATGGGGATGGGGACACCTGGAGTGACCAAGGGGTTTGCATCATCCCATCCCAATCCCAATCCCATCCCAATCCCATTCATCCCATCCCATCCCATCCCATCCCATCCCATCCCATCCCATCCCATGGATCCCATGGATCCCATGGATCCCATGGATCCCATCCCATCCCAATCCCATCCCAATCCAAATCCATCCCATCCCATCCCATCTCATCCCATCCCATGGATCCCATCCCATCCCATCCCATCCCAATCCCATCCCATGGATCCCAATCCCAATCCCACCCCAGCAGATTCCCTCCTCCATCCCCACGCAATCCCAGCACTCCCAGCCGCTTGTGACACCCCCGGAATCATCCCAACCCCAAATCCAACCCCACCAAAGGGAGACTTCCCCGGGAATTCCGACACCTCCCGGCCCATCCGGGGTGACGCCCACCCCACTCCGGCTCAGTGGGACCCGAGCTCCGTCACCCCCTGGAATTCCCAAATCCCGCTTTCCTTCCAAAACCAACCCTGGGCCACGCAATCCATGGGGTCACAGGGAAAACCCTCCTGGAGATGGGATCGGGGTTGGGATTGGAGTGAGGAACCCCTGGAGATGGGATTGGGGTGAGGAACCCCTGGAGATGGGATCGGGGCTGGGATCAGGGTGAGGAACTCCTGGAGATGGGATCGGGGTTGGGATTGGGATTTGGATGAGGAACCCCTGGAGATGGGATTGGGACAAGGAACCCCTGGAGATGGGATGAGGGTTGGGATCAGATTGAGGAACCCCTGGAGATGGGATCAGGGTTGGGATCGGGGTGAGGAACCCCTGGAGATGGGATCGGGGTGGGGAACCCCTGGAGATGGGATCAGGGTTGGGATCAGAATGAGGAACCCCTGGAGATGGGATCGGGGTTGGGATCAGGGTGAGGAACCCCTGGAGATGGGATCAGGGTTGGGATCAGAATGAGGAACCCCTGGAGATGGGATTGGGGTGGGGAACCCCTGGAGATGGGATCGGGGTGGGGAACCCCTGGAGATGGGATTGGGGTTGGGATTGGGGTGAGGAACCCCTGGAGATGGGATTGGGGTTGGGATTGAAGTGAGGAACCCCTGGAGATGGGATTGGGGTTGGGATCAGGGTGAGGAACCCCTGGAGATGGGATCGGGGTGAGGAATTCCTGGAGATGGGATCGGGATGAGGAACTCCTGGAGATGGGATCGGGATTGGGATTCGGATGGGAAAGCCCTGGAGATGGGATCAGGGTTGGGATCGGGGTGAGGAACCCCTGCAGATGGGATCGGGGTTGGGATCAGGGTGAGGAACCCCTGGAGATGGGATTGGGGTTGGGATTCGGATGAGGAACCCCTGGAGATGGGATCGGGGTTGGGATCAGGGTGAGGAACCCCTGGAGATGGGATTGGGGTTGGGATCGGAGTGAGGAACCCCTGGAGATGGGATCGGGGTTGGGATTCGGATGAGGAACCCCTGGAGATGGGATCGGGGTTGGGATCAGGGTGAGGAACCCCTGGAGATGGGATCGGGGTTGGGATCAGGGTGAGGAACCCCTGGAGATGGGATTGGAGTGAGGAACCCCTGGAGATGGGATCGGGGTTGGGATTGGGGTGAGGAACCCCTGGAGATGGGATTGGGGTTGGGATTGGAGTGAGGAACCCCTGGAGATGGGATCGGGGTTGGGATCAGAATGAGGAACCCCTGGAGATGGGATCGGGGTTGGGATCGGAGTGAGGAACCCCTGGAGATGGGATCGGGGTTGGGATCAGGGTGAGGAACCCCTGGAGATGGGATCGGGGTTGGGATCAGGGTGAGGAACCCCTGGAGATGGGATCGGGGTTGGGATCGGGATGAGGAACCTCTGGAGATGGGATCGGGGTTGGGATTGGGGTGAGGAACCCCTGGAGATGGGATTGGGGTTGGGATTGGGGTGAGGAACCCCTGGAGATGGGATTGGGGTTGGGATCGGAGTGAGGAACCCCTGGAGATGGGATCGGGGTTGGGATCGGAGTGAGGAACCCCTGGAGATGGGATCGGGATGAGGAACCCCTGGAGATGGGATCGGGGTTGGGATTGGGGTGAGGAACCCCTGGAGATGGGATTGGGGTTGGGATTGGAGTGAGGAACCCCTGGAGATGGGATCGGGGTTGGGATCGGGGTGAGGAACCCCTGGAGATGGGATCGGGGTTGGGATTGGGGTGAGGAACCCCTGGAGATGGGATTGGGGTTGGGATTGGAGTGAGGAACCCCTGGAGATGGGATCGGGGTTGGGATCAGAATGAGGGATCCCTGGAGATGGGATCGGGGTTGGGATTGGGGTGAGGAACCCCTGGAGATGGGATTGGGGTTGGGATTGGAGTGAGGGACCCCTGGAGATGGGATCGGGGTTGGGATTGGGGTGAGGAACCCCTGGAGATGGGATTGGGGTTGGGATTGGAGTGAGGGACCCCTGGAGATGGGATCGGGGTTGGGATTCGGATGGGAAAGCCTTGGAGATGGGATCAGGGTTGGGATCGGGGTGAGGAACCCCTGGAGATGGGATTGGGGTTGGGATCCAGTTTGGGAGCTGGGTAGGGAGCACTTTTTGGGCTCTGCATCCCCCTTCCCTTTCCCACCCCTCCAGGAGCTGCTCCTCTCCTCTCCCAGCTCCGGATCAGGCCTGGAATCTTTCCCGGCCCCTCTTCCCAGATTTCCCCACGCGCTTCCGACCCTCCCGTTCCCACAGAAACCCCGATAATTCCCCCATAAAAAGCAGCAGCGGGATTGGATTCCTTCATTAACCCCCAGCCGGGGGCCGGGAATGCCGAGCATTCCTGGCAGAGCCGAGCCGAGATTAGGAGGCTCCCGAGGAGCTTTGGCCACGGAATTAATGAATAATTAATAATTAATTAATAACTGACAATTAACGCCCAAATTGTTCGCTCCAATTAGGATCCCTGGGAAGTGACAACATTCCCAAAGCACCGCGAGTGGCCGGGATTTCACGGGATCGAGCTCGATTCCCATTACATTTATCCAGGAAAAGCAGGGAAGCGGGAGGGCTCCGGGAATTACCGGGGTTCCCCAATTCCAGGGATCCCAGAAGGACACGGATGCCGCTAATGGGGACAGCAGGAATTTTTCCTGGAATTTTTCCCGGAATTTTTCCCACTTCCCGGGTCATCCGTGGGTCAGCTGTCACCAACGTCCCTCCGGAGCCTCGGGAATGCCGGCATTCCCGATCCCTGTGCGTCCCTAAATCCCTCACATCCTTCACTCCCTCCAAACCCCATTCCCGAGTTTTTCCCGGCCGGAGCTCGGAGCGTTCCCTCCCTGTCTGTGTTTACTCCCCGGGCAGGGCTGGGATAGGCCCTTCCCACGGCCCCAAATCCTCCGGGATGGGCTTTTCCCAGAAAACAGGGATGGGGCTGGACGGGCCACGGGGTCAGGCTGGGATGGGATTCCCGAGGGATGGGCCGGGAATGACTCCGCAGGCTCCTCACGCCCTCCAGCTCCAGCACGGAGCGAAAACTCTCGGAAAACTCGGCCAAAATCCCTGGGATTCCATCGGGATCGGGGGCAGCGGGATGGGGAGGGATCCGTCTGTCCATCCCGCCGGGAATGGAGCAGGTCCCGGCCAGGATAACGGGGATCCAGCGCTGCCCCATGCCAGGAGCACGGGGTGATCCCAATGGATACCCCATGGATGTGGGGATAACCGGGATCCAGCCCTGCCCCATCCCAAACACCCCACGGATCCGGGATAACCGGGATCCAGCCCTGCCCCATCCCAAACACCCCATGGATCCGGGATAACCGGGATCCAGCCCTGCCCCATCCCAAACACCCCACGGATCCGGGATAACCGGGATCCAGCCCTGCCCCATCCCAAACACCCCACGGATCCGGGATAACCGGGATCCAGCCCTGCCCCATCCCAAACACCCCACGGATCCGGGATAACCGGGGTCCAGCGCTGCCCCATGCCAGGAGCACGGGGTGATCCCAATGGATACCCCATGGATGTGGGATAACCAGGATCCAGCCCTGCCCCATCCCAAACACCCCACGGATCCGGGATAACCGGGATCCAGCCCTGCCCCATCCCAAACACCCCATGGATCCGGGATAACCGGGATCCAGCCCTGCCCCATCCCAAACACCCCATGGATCCGGGATAACCGGGATCCAGCCCTGCCCCATCCCGGTGTGATCCCAATCTATGGCACATGGACACCCTATGGATGTAGGATGAGCTGGGACACGGCACAGTCCCATCCCAAAAGTCTGGGATTACCTTGGACACGGCACAACCCCATCCCAGAATTAGGGAATGACCTCGGATAGACCCCAGGAATGACCCGGGACACTGCACAGTCCCACCCCAAAAGTTTGGGATAACTTTGGACATGGCACAGCCCCCTTCCAAAAGTTTGGGATAACTTTGGACATGGCCCAGCCCCCTCCCAAAAGTTTGGGATAACTTTGGACATGGCCCAGCCCCACCCCAATCCCAATCCCAGCCCCCCCAGCCGGGTCCTGCTCCTTCCCTTCCCTTCCCTCCCTGCTCCCGTCATTCCCAAAAGCCCCCGGCTCTCCAAGAACCCCTCGGGATTTATCCCCACACCCAACCCCGAGCGAATCCCGGCAATCCCAGCCCCATCCCATCCCAAGGAAAAACCCCAAACTCACCCCGCGCCCCAAAGCTGGGCCTGTAGACGCTGCCCACGCTGAGCCGGGCTTGGCTGTCGGGCACGGCCTGTGGGATTTCCAGGCTCCGGCCGGGAATGAAAGGCTCGGGATGGGCAATCCCAAAGGATTCCCGGAAGGGCGGCTGCGGCTCTTGGGGTGGGAGCTGCTCCCCAAATCCCAGCGGCAGCTGCAGGTTTTCCATGGAGGCCATCCCGGCCTGCGGCTCGGCATCGTGGTACAAACTGTGGGAATACCGGCGATCCAGCGGGAACGCGGCTCCGTAGGGAATCTGCTCCTCGCCCAACTCCTCGGGATGCAGCGGGAACGCCACCCCCGTCCCTGGCCCCATCCCGGTCCCCATCCCGGTCCCTATCCCGGTCCCTATCCCGGTCCCCATCCCGGTCCCCATCCCGGTCCCCACCGCGCTCCGCGACGCGGGGACACCCTCGGGGCGCTCCCCGTGAGGTGCCACCCCCGAGGGGACGAACGGCGACTGCGGGGCCACCCCGGAGGGCACAAACGGCGACTGCGGGGCCACCCCGGAGGGCACAAACGGCGACTGTCCCGCCACCCCCGCGGCGACAAACGGCGGCTGTCCCGCCGCGGCGAAGGCGAACGAGGACACCGAGGCCACCGAGGCCACGCCGGGGGCTGTGCCGGTGGCTTGGCGGCCCCGCGCCGGTGGTCGCCGCTGTGCCCCCGCTGCCAGCCCCGCGCTGTCGCCCAGCGGGCCGTCCCTCCAGTTGGGCGGCACTTGGCCGAAGCCGAAGGGATGTCGCGCTTGTCCCCGCACTGTGCCCGAGGCGGGGGCCTGGCGGCGGACGCTGCCCGCTGTGCCCGCTGTCCCCGCTGTCCCCGCGGTGCCCCCGGTGCCCGCCAGCCACAGGCGGTTCCCCGCGGGCCGCTCGCGGCGGGCGGGCAGGAACTCGGCGCCGCTGTTGAGGAGGCTGTAGAGCCGCCCGTTGTTCTCCCACTGGATCAGCTGCCGCCACGGCTCCTGCGCCGCCGCCAGCGCCACCAGGCCGGCCCAGAGCGCCCAGCGCCGCCACAGCGCCGGGGACGCGGCCGGTGCCAGCCCCGGGGCCATGGCGGAGGCACCCGCGCGGCGCTCGCGGGCTCAGCGCAGGGCCCGTCCCAGCTCGGAGCGCGCCGGGAGCGCGGCCACGGCAGCGAGGCCGCCCCTGCTGCTGCTGCGGCTGCTGCTCCGAGCCTTCCTCCCTCCTGCTCCTCCTCCTCCTCCTGCTCCTCCTCCTGCTCCTCCTCCTCCTCCTCCTTTTCCCAGCCTTCCTCCCTCCTCCCCTCTCCCTCTCCCTCCTTCTCCTTCTCCTTCTCCTCCTCCTCCTCCTCCTCCTCCTCCTCCTCCTGCTCCTTCTCCTCCTCCTCCTCCTCCTCCTCCTGCTCCTCCTCTGCCTCCTCCTCCTTCTCCAAGCCTTCCTCCCTCCTCCTCCTCCTCCTCCTCCTCCTCCTCTTCCTCCTCTCCCTCCTCCTCCTCCCGCTCCTCCTTTTCCTTCCCCGCGGGGGGAACACGGGCGGGAGGCGCGCAGCGAAGTTTGGCTGGAATTCCGCGGGATTCGGTCCCGGGAATGCCTCCCGGAGCGGATCCCAAACTCCGGGATCAGCAGGAAGTGAATCCAGGCAGGATAAAAACCTGGAATTTTCACTTCTCCCTCTTTTTTAATGATCCACACCCAAAATTTGGGTGGAATTCCGCGGGATTCGGTCCCGGGAATCCCTCCCGGAGCGGATCCCGAACTCCGGGATCAGCAGGAAGTGAATCCAGGCGGGATAAACCCCTGGAATTTTCACTTCTCCCACTTTTTAAATGATCCACACCCAAAATTTTGGGTGGAATTCCGCGGGATTCGGTCCCGGGAATCCTTCCCGGAGCGGATCCCGAACTCCGGGATCAGCAGGAAGTGAATCCAGGCGGGATAAAAACCTGGAATTTTCACTTCTCCCACTTTTTTAATGATCCACACCCAAAATTTGGGTGGAATTCCGCGGGATTCGGTCCCGGGAATCCTTCCCGGAGCGGATCTCGAACTCCAGGATCAGCAGGAAGTGAATCCAGGCGGGATAAACCCCTGGAATTTTCACT
The DNA here is from genome assembly GCF_009650955.1 of Corvus moneduloides. Classification (NCBI taxonomy): domain Eukaryota; kingdom Metazoa; phylum Chordata; class Aves; order Passeriformes; family Corvidae; genus Corvus; species Corvus moneduloides. The sequence goes on from NC_045488.1 coordinate 19,217,376, forward strand.
TCTCCCACTTTTTAAATGATCCACACCCAAAATTTGGGTGGAATTCCGCGGGATTCGGTCCCGGGAATCCCTCCCGGAGCGGATCCCGAACTCCGGGATCAGCAGGAAGTGAATCCAGGCGGGATAAACCCCTGGAATTTTCACTTCTCCCACTTTTTAAATGATCCACACCCAAAATTTGGGTGGAATTCCGCGGGATTCGGTCCCGGGAATCCCTCCCAGAGAGGATCCCGAACTCCGGGATCAGCAGGAAGTGAATCCAGGCAGGATAAAAACCTGGAATTTTCACTTCTCCCACTTTTTTAATGATCCACACCCAAAATTTGGGTGGAATTCCGCGGGATTCGGTCCCGGGAATCCCTCCCGGAGCGGATCCCGAAACTCCAGGAGAAGGCTGGAAGTGCATCCAGGCGGGATAAAACCCTGGAATTCCACTTTTCCCGGCTTTTTTTCAACCCTGGAATGACTCACGGAGCAAAATTTGGGTGGAATTCCGCAGGATTCGCTCCAAGGAATCCCTCCCAGAGCGGATCCCGAACTCCGGGATCAGCAGGAAGTGAATCCAGGCGGGATAAACCCCTGGAATTTTCACTTCTCCCACTTTTTAAATGATCCACACCCAAAATTTGGGTGGAATTCCGCGGGATTCGGTCCCGGGAATCCCTCCCGGAGCGGATCCCGAACTCCGGGATCAGCAGGAAGTGAATCCAGGCGGGATAAACCCCTGGAATTTTCACTTCTCCCACTTTTTAAATGATCCACACCCAAAATTTGGGTGGAATTCCGCGGGATTCGGTCCCGGGAATCCCTCCCGGAGCGGATCCCAAACTCCGGGATCAGCAGGAAGTGAATCCAGGCAGGATAAAAACCTGGAATTTTCACTTCTCCCTCTTTTTTAATGATCCACACCCAAAATTTGGGTGGAATTCCGCGGGATTCGGTCCCGGGAATCCCTCCCGGAGCGGATCCCGAACTCCGGGATCAGCAGGAAGTGAATCCAGGCAGGATAAAAACCTGGAATTTTCACTTCTCCCACTTTTTAAATGATCCACACCCAAAATTTGGGTGGAATTCCGCGGGATTCGGTCCCGGGAATCCCTCCCGGAGCGGATCCCGAAACTCCAGGAGAAGGCTGGAAGTGCATCCAGGCGGGATAAAACCCTGGAATTCCACTTTTCCCGGCTTTTTTTCAACCCTGGAATGACTCACGGAGCAAAATTTGGGTGGAATTCCGCAGGATTCGCTCCAAGGAATCCCTCCCAGAGCGGATCCCGAACTCCGGGATCAGCAGGAAGTGAATCCAAGCGGGATAAAACCCTGGAATTCCACTTTTCCCCGCTTTTTTTCAACCCTGGAATGACTCACGGAGCAAAATTTGGGTGGAATTCTGTGGGATTCGCTTCAAGGAATCCCTCTCAGAGCAGATCCCGAACTCCGGGATCAGCAGGAAGTGAATCCAAGCGGGATAAACCACTGGAATTTTCACTTTTTCCCGCTTTTTTGGGCCCTTGAAGGATCCCTTTCCCCCCCAAATTCCCACCGCTTCCCGATTCCAGGCTCTAGAAAAGCGCCGCGTTCCCTCTCCGAAGCTTCCCAAGGGAAAACTGTGCCCCCCAAAATGGGAATTTCTCCCAGATTTTGCCTCTTCGGGTCCATTTGGGATTTTCCCCCTGGATAATAAATCCCAAATGATGGCAGGAAATGCCTGGAATTAACCCGGAATTGGGCTGGAAACTCTTTTTTTTTTTTTTTTTTTTTTTGGGGGGGGGGTTATTGAATAAAAAACAGGATCTGAGGAGAGAATCCCAAATTCCCAAATCCCAAAATTCCCAAATCCCAAAATCCCAAATCCTGAAATTCCCAAATCCCCAAATCCCAAATCCCAAAATTCCAAATCCTGAAATTCCCAATTCCCAAATCCCAAATCCCCAAATCCCAAATCCCAAAATTCCAAATCCTGAAATTCCCAATTCCCAAATCCCAAATCCCAAAATCCTCAAATCCCGAAATCCCAAATTCCAGAATTCCAAATCCCAAAAATCCCAAATTCCCAATTCCCAAATCCCAAAATCCCAGATCCCGAAATTCCCAATTCCCAAATCCCCAAATTCCCAAATCCCGAAATTACCAAATTCCCAAATCCCAAAATCCCCAAATCCCAAATCCCAAAATTCCCAAATCCTGAATCCTGAAATTCCCAATTCCCAAATCCCAAAATCCCCAAATTCCAAATCCCGAAATTCCAAAATCCCAAAATTCCCAAATCCCAAATCCTGAAATTCCCAATCCCCAAATTTGGCTCAGAGCAGGACCCAGATCCCGAAATTCCACCTCAAACCCGATCCCATCGGAATTCTGAAGAGCACATCCTGGGATCCAGGGATCCCAAAATCCCATCCCAAGGCTGATCCAGGGATCCCAGAAATCCTTCCCTGGGATTGGGGATCCCAAAATCCCATCCCTGGGGCTGGAGGATCCCAAAATCCCATTTGAGGCCGATGGATCCCAACGAGGCTGATCCAGGGATTCTGAGCCCAATCCTGGGATCCAGGAATCCCAAAATTCCCATCCCTGGGATTGGGGATCCCAAAATCCCATCCCTGGGGCTGGAGGATCCCAAAATCCCATCCTGAGGCCAATCCAGGGATCCCAAGGAGCTTCCTGGGATCCAGGAATCCCAAAATCCCATCCTGATCCCGACCCAGGGATCCCGAGCAGCTTCCAGGGATTTGGGGCAATCCCAAAATCCCACCCTGTGAATGATCCAGGGATCCCGAGCTGATCTTGGGATCCAGGGATCCCAAAATCCCACCCTGATCCTGATCCAGGGATCCCGAGCAGCTTCCAGGAACTGGGAGATCCCAAAATCCCATTCTGAGGCTGATCCAGGGATCCTGAGGAGCTTCCTGGGATCCAGGGATCCCACAATCCCATCCCAAGCCCAATCCAGGGATCCCGAGCCCCTCCCTGGGATCCTGGATCTCCAAGGGCAACGTCCCTGGTCGTCGAGAGGGAAAAATTCCGAGGAAAAGCTGGAATTCCTTCAATCCTCGATCAATTCCCAGCTCCGGGGGATGGAATTCCAGCCGGGAGAGCGGGAATTTCATCCCCCGATTTTCCTCCAAAGGAAATTCGGGGTCGTTCCCGCGCTTCCCACTTTCCCATCCTGGGATCGGATCCTTTCCGAACCCCTGGAGCTGGGAGAGAATTCCCAAATTTTGGGGGGCTGCTCCTGTTTTTCCTGCCCATCCTGGTTTTTCCCGGAAGCAGGGAAAGGCCGGGAACAGCGGGAACGTTTCCCTGGGAGAAGCCAGGATTGGATCCAGGCCAGAATCCCTAAAAATAGAACCAGGCTGGAAAAGCTCCGGCTGAGCCAAATTTATCCAGCTCAGAGACGGCCGAATTCCCCCAAAAAAATCCGGGAGCAGCTCCCTGGGGTCCCCAGGGATTGGAGGGATCCCCCGGGATCCGGAGCATTCCCGGGAATGTGGCGGAAGAGGGAAGAGGGAATCGGCACTGGGAAAAATGGGAATATCCGGGATTGGGAATGCGGGATGGGCGTCGGGATCAGTCAGGATCGGGGGGCACGGAAGGATTCCCAAAAAAAAGTCGTTATCCCATGGATTTTTTTCCCGTATGGATGCGAATGCCGGCGTTCCAGGCTGAGTTTTCCAAGGGCGGTGTCGGGGTGGGGGGGGGGGAAATTCCCAGATCCAGGGGCTCCAGAAGGTTCTGATCCCAACATCTGGACAGCCCAAATCCCAGGATCCAGGATGTGGAAAAGGTTCCCATCCCAACATCTGGAGAAGGTTCTGATCCCAGGATGTGGACAGGACAAATCCCATTTTCCAGAGGCTCCAGAAGGTTCTGATCCCAACATGTGGAGAAGGATCCCATCCCGACATCTGGGCAGGAGAAATTCCCAGATCCAGGGGGTGGGAGAGGTTCCCAGGCCAACATCTGGAGAAGGATCACATCCCGACTTCTGGGCAGGAGGAATTCCCAGATCCAGGAGCTCCGGAAGATTCTGATCCCAACATCAGGGCAGCCCAAATCCCATTATCCAGAGGCTCCAAAAGGTTCCCATCCCAACATCTGGAGAAGGTTCTGATCCCAACATCTGGACAGCCCAAAACCCGTGATCCAGGATGTGGAAAAGGTTCCCATCCCGACATCTGGAGAAAGTTCTGATCCCAGGATCTGGACAGGACAAATCCCATTTTCCAGAGGCTCCAGAAGGTTCTGATCCCAACATGTGGAGAAGGATCCCATCCCGACATCTGGGCAGGAGGAATTCCCAGATCCAGGGGCCAACATGTGGAGAAGGTTCCATCAGGATCCCATTCCACCCCAGAGGAGCAAAGCCAACGACGGCCCCGGGTATAAAACGGGAAGAACTCAGAAAGATCAAAATATTCCCAAAAAACGGGATCAAAACCAAACGACGGGAGATGGGATGGATGGAGGGATGGATGGAGGGATGGATGGAGGGATGGATGGATGGATGGAGGGATGGATGGATGGATGGAGGGATGGAGGGATGGATGGAGGGATGGATGGAGGGATGGATGGAGGGAGGGAGGGAGGGATGGATGGAGGGATGGATGGAGGGATGGATGGATGGATGGATGGATGGAGGGAGGGAGGGATGGAGGGATGGAGGGATGGATGGATGGATGGATGGAGGGAGGGATGGATGGATGGATGGAGGGATGGATGGATGGAGGGATGGATGGAGGGAGGGAGGGATGGATGGATGGATGGATGGATGGAGGGATGGATGGATGGATGGATGGAGGGATGGATGGATGGAGGGATGGATGGATGGATGGAGGGAGGGAGGGATGGATGGATGGAGGGATGGATGGAGGGATGGATGGAGGGAGGGATGGATGGAGGGAGGGATGGATGGATGGATGGAGGGATGGATGGATGGATGGAGGGATGGATGGATGGAGGGATGGATGGAGGGAGGGATGGATGGAGGGATGGATGGATGGATGGATGGATGGATGGATGGAGGGATGGATGGATGGATGGATGGATGGAGGGATGGATGGATGGAGGGATGGATGGAGGGAGGGAGGGAGGGATGGAGGGAGGGAGGGATGGATCCCACAGCCCTGAGTTCTTCCTTCATCTTGAGCATTCCCAGTGGGAGCAAAGCAATCCCAGGGATGTGCCGGCATCAGCACCACCAAGGTCCAGGCTCTGCTGCCACCTGGATGGATTTTCCCGGCTGGATCCCTTTAGATCCATCCCTCCATCCCTTCCCTGGGATTTCCGAGTTTCTTGTGCCTTGACCCGGAAAAGGGGAATTCAGGAGCTCAGGAAAAGCCGGATTTTCCCGCATTTTCCGATGGATGCGGACTCGGGGCCAGGGATATTCCCACTGGAAAAGCTGGGAATTGAGGGGCGAGGAGTTCCCAAGGCCGGCTCCTCAATCCCGGGTGGTTTTGGTGATCCCCTCGTTGTCCCTCTCAGAGCTGGGAATGACATTCCAGTGCCATTTCGGTGCCATCCCAGGGATATCCCGGTGCCCCAAAAATCCCATCCCACTGATTTTTCCTACCCCAAACAGGGATAAAACATCCCAGCCAAGGGAAATTCCCCCTTCCCCATCCTGCCACCTGCTCCGACATTCCCACATCCCAATCCGTGCCCCATTCCCATCCTCTGGAAGCGCCAGCCGGCCCCTCCTGGCACATCCATATCTTTAATGATTTATTGATCTCCTTCAAATTCCCTGAGCCTGGAAAATGATCGGGATACGGGGATATTGTCGGGATTTTATCGGGATATTATCGGGATATTACCGGGCTATTCGGTGCCGCTGCTATGAGGAGTACGGATTTATTGAAATATATATTTATATTTATATCTATATTTATATTTTCCAGCCCCTTTCCCAGGGATTTTGCCCCACCCCTCATCCCGCCCCGAACCCATCCCAAACCCGGATCCGGGCTCAGTTTTTGTTGGGAATTCTCTGCCTGGCCGGGACGTAGGGCAGCAAGGTCTGCGTGCTCTTATCGGCCACGGTCTGGGTGCTGCTGTTCCTCGTGCTTCTCCTCATCGGGATCGCGCCCGGATTCCTCGGGAGCTGCTCCCGAGGCCCCTTCCTGGCGGGATCCTCGGCACCGTCGGCGCCGGGAGCGGCCGCGGCGTCGCCGGCGTCGCCGTCGTCGTCGCAGCACAGGGCGTGGTAGAGCACCTTGTCGCTGAAGCGGACGCGCTCCCGCGTGCCCGGCGGCCGCGGCGCCGGCATCTTGGGAAGGGCGGCGCTGCCGAAGCATTCCTCGCTGGAGGAATCCGGGGTCCCCCCGCCGCCGCCGCGGGGGCCGTTGGCCAAAGGGACCCCCCCGTTCATCAGGCGGGCCGGCGGCGGCCGCGGAGCCTCCGGACAATCGCCGGGGTCCGAGGGCGTGGAGGCGTCCAGGAAGGAGCAGAATTCCCAGCTGTCCGAGAGGATGTCGGAGGAGGCGAAGTCCAGCGGGCCCAGCTCGAGGCTGGCACCGCCGCGGTCGCTGCTGGACGTGCTACTGGCCGTGGCCGGAGTCCAAGCGTCCGGCTCCAGGTCCAGGGCGAAGTCGGACGTCAGGCGGTCGATCTGAGCCACGACCTGAGGAGACAGGGAGGGATGGAGGGGTGGAGGGAGGGAGGGATGGAGGGACGGACGGATGGATGGATGGATGGATGGATGGATGGAGGGATGGATGGAGGGATGGATGGATGGATGGATGGATGGATGGATGGATGGATGGAGGGATGGAGGGATGGATGGATGGAGGGATGGATGGAGGGATGGATGGATGGATGGATGGAGGGAGGGATGGATGGAGGGAAGGATGGAGGGATGGATGGAGGGATGGAGGGAGGGATGGAGGGATGGATGGATGGATGGATGGATGGATGGATGGATGGATGGATGGAGGGAGGGATGGATGGAGGGAAGGATGGAGGGATGGATGGATGGATGGATGGATGGATGGATGGATGGATGGATGGATGGATGGAGGGAGGGATGGAGGGATGGATGGATGGATGGATGGATGGATGGATGGATGGATGGATGGATGGAGGGAGGGATGGATGGATGGATGGATGGATGGATGGATGGAGGGATGGAGGGAGGGATGGATGGAGGGAGGGATGGATGGATGGAGGGATGGATGGAGGGATGGATGGAGGGATGGATGGAGGGATGGATGGAGGGATGGATGGAGGGATGGAGGGAGGGATCAGGATGGATGGATGGATGGATGGATCAGGGATGGATGGATGGATGGATGGATGGATGGATGGATGGAGGGATGGATGGAGGGAGGGATGGAGGGATGGAGGGAGGGATCAGGATGGATGGATGGATGGATGGATCAGGGATGGATGGATGGATGGATCCAACTCCTCCCCTGGGATTTCCCAGTTTTCCCCCTCCCCAAAACTTCCAGGGACAGTGGGGTCCCTCCACCCCTCGCCCTTTGGCTTTGAAGCTTCTTGGGAACATCCACAGGAGAGCCTGGAAATCAGGAAAATTCCCTTCCAGGTCTCTTTTCCTTTAATTTCTTCCTCTTTTTTTTTTTTGGATAAAAAAGGGCAAATCTCAAGGAAAAGTGTAAAAAAATGGATTCTGTGACCTCCTGTTTTTTGGGACAAGGAAGAATCGGGACGAAGGCCGGGAATCTTTGGGAATACCCGGTTACCCAATGGTTGTGCTGGAATGGGATCCCCTCTGTTCCCACCGGGAATGTCAATCCCAGCCTGTCCCCGCCACCTGAGGTCCCTTCCCAGCCTCCCTAAAGGGATCAGGATGGAGCAGGGACAGTGGGAAGGGCATCCCAATCCCAATCCCAATCCCAACCCTGGCCCCATCCCTGGATTGGTGTCACTCACGGCTGTCCCCATCCCGATCCTGTCCCCATCCCGATCCTGTCCCCATCCCAATTCCATCCCCATCCCAATCCTGTCTCCATCCCAATCCTGTCCCCATCCTGATCCCGGCCCCATCCCAATCCTGTCCCCATCCTGATCCCAGCCCCATCCCAATCCCAGCCCCATCCCAATCCTCTCCCCATCCTGATCTTGTCCCCATCCCAATCCCCGCCCCATCCCAGTCCTGTCCCATCCCAATCCCGGCCCCATCCCAATCCTGTCCCCATCCTGATCCCAGCCCCATCCCGATCCTGTCCCCATCCCGATCCCGGCCCCGTCCTGATCTTGTCCTCATCCCAATCCCTGCCCCATCCCAGTCCTGTCCCATCCCAATCCTGTCCCCATCCCAATCCTGTCCCCATCCCAATCCTGTCCCCATCCCAATCCTGTCCCCATCCCGATCCTGTCCCCATTTTGATCCCGTCCCCATCTTGATCCCGTCCCCATCCCAATCCCGGCCCCATCCCAATGCCGGCCCCATCCTGATCGTGTCCCCATCCCAATCCTCTCCCCATCCCAATCCTGTCCCCATCCCGATCCCGTCCCCATCCTGATCTTGTCCCCATCCTAATCCTGTCCCCATCCCAATCCTGTCCCCATCCCAATCCCAGCCCCATCCCAATCCTGTCCCCACCCCAATTCCATCCCCATCCCGATCCCGGCCCCATCCCGATCTCAGCCCCATCCTGATCTTGTCCCCATCCCGATCCTGTCCCCACCCCGATCCCGGCCCCATCCCGATCCTGGCCCCATCCCAATCCTGTCTCCATCCCAATCCTGTCCCCATCCCAATCCCAGCCCCATGCCAGGACTAGTGTCACTCACGGCTGTCCCCATCCGAATCCTGTCCCCATCCCAATCCTGTCTCTGTCCCAGTCACAGCCCCAATCCAATCCTGTCCCCATCCCAATCCCAGCCCCATCCCAATCCAGGCCGCATTCCGGGACTGGTGTCACTTGTGGTTGTCCCTGTCCCAATCCCAGCCCCATCCCAATCCCAGCCCCATCCCAATCCCGGCCCCATCTCAATCCCGGCCCCATGCCAGGATTGGTGTCACTCGTGGCTGTCCCCATCCCAATCCTGTCCCCATCCCGGGATTAGTGTCACTCGTGGCTGTCCCCATCCCGGGATTAGTGTCTATTTTTAGGATCACTCCCTATTTTAAACCGGGGCTTAAATCCCTCGGTGACACTTGGCTCCTTTACGGCGGATTTACACGGAAAGAAGGATTTGGGATTTGCTCCCCCCCTGCCCTTTTCCTCCTTCGCCAGGGCTGGCAGAGCTTTTCCACCTTTGGGGGGGAAAAATCACTCCCCAGTTCCCCGGGAATATCCCCAAGGATTCATCCCAAACCTTCCCACCTGCTTGGAGGGGATGAATTCCCCCCAGTTCCCCGGGAATATCCCCAAGGATTCATCCCAAACCTTCCCACATTCTTGGAGGGGATGAATTCCCCCCAATTCCCCGGGAATATCCCCAAGGATTCATCCCAAACCTTCCCACCTGCTTGGAGGGGACGAATTCCCCCCAGTTCCCCGGGAATATCCCCAAGGATTCATCCCAAACCTTCCCACCTGCTTGGAGGGGACGAATTCCCCCCAGTTCCCCAGGAATATCCCCAAGGATTCATCCCAAACCTTCCCACCTGCTTGGAGGGGATGAATTCCCCCCAGTTCCCCAGGAATATCCCCAAGGATTCATCCCAAACCTTCCCACATTCTTGGAGGGGATGAATTCCCCCCAGTTCCCCGGGAATATCCCCAAGGATTCATCCCAAGCCTTCCCACCTGCTTGGAGGGGATGAATTCCCCCCAGTTCCCCGGGAATATCCCCAAGGATTCATCCCAAGCCTTCCCACCTGCTTGGAGGGGATGAATTCCCAGGAAATTGGGGAGGATTTGTCCCCCCCAAGCAGGGGAAGAGGTTTGGGATGAGATCCTGGGGATATTCCCAGGGAATTGGGGGGATTTCCAAGGGGAGGAGCTTTGGGATGAGTCCCTGGTGCCAGCCAGGAGCTTCCCAATAAAATCCCGGCTGTCCCAAACTGGGAATGTTCCCACGCGACTCCAGGGACAGCTGGAGCCCCATCCTTGTTTTTATGGGATTTGGGCATTTTGGCTGCAGACCAAGCCCGAGGTCCCTGCCGAGGGTTGGGATCGGTGGCTGCAGATCCCAGATTTTGGGCTGGGATCGAATGGGCGGGATCCGATGGGATCCAAGGGTGGGGTCTGATGGAAGCGAGGGGGTGGGATCTGATGGGATCCAAGGGTCGGGACCTAATGGGATCCAAAGGTTGGGATCTGACGGGATCCAAGGGATGAGATCCAACGGGATCCAAGGGTGGGATCTGACTGGATCCAAGGGATGGGATCTAATGGGATCCAAGGGTGGGATCTGACAGGATCCAAGGGTGGGATCTGACTGGATCCAAGGGTGGGATCTGATGGGATCCAAGGGTTGGGATCTAACGGGATCCAAGGGTGGGATCCGACTGGATCCAAGGGTTGGGATCCAACGGGATCCAAGGGTTGGGATCTGACTGGATCCAAGGGTTGGGATCTGACGAGATCCAAAGGTTGAGATCTGACTGGATCCAAGGGTGGGATCTGACGGGATCCAAGGGTTGGGATCTGACTGGATCCAAGGGTGGGATCTGACGGGATCCAAAGGTTGAGATCCGACTGGATCCAAGGGTTGGGATCCAACGGGATCCAAGGGTGGGATCCAATGGGATCCAAGGGTGGGATCTGACGGGATCCAAGGTTGGGATCTAACGGGATCCAAGGGTTGGGATCTAACGGGATCCAAGGGTGGGATCTGACGGGATCCAAGGGTTGGGATCTGACTGGATCCAAGGGTTGGGATCCAACGGGATCCAAGGGTGGGATCCAATGGGATCCAAGGGTGGGATCTGACGGGATCCAAGGGTGGGATCTGACGGGATCCAAGGGTTGGGATCTGACGGGATCCAAGGGTAGGATCTGACGGGATCCGAGGGTTGGGATCTAACGGGATCCAAGGGTTGGGATCTAACGGGATCCAAGGGTTGGGATCTGACGGGATCCAAGGGTTGGGATCTGACTGGATCCAAGGGTGGGATCTGACGGGATCCAAGGGTTGGGATCTGACGGCCCCTCCATCCCCACGCAGGTTTGGGAAGAGGATCGGGAAGCAGATCCGAGCCCGGGATGAGGAGATCCAAGGCTGGCCCTGCTTGGGGGGTTCCCCCCCCCATTCCATTGGTTTTCCCAATCCCGAGCCCAGCCTCTCATCCTCCCGGGGATTTGGGGATGCGTCCCACAATCCCTCGGCTGCTGCTCCCCTCTCGAGCACCTCCGGCAGCGCATTTCGGGATCCAAAGCTTTCCTCTGGAATTCCCGACCCGTTTGGGTTGGAATTCCTAAATCCCATCCCATTCCCATGAGCAGGGACACCTCCCACCATCCCAGGTGTCCCATCCTGGGAGCCTTCCCAGGATTCAGGGTTTTCCAGCTGATTTTCCAGGCTGGATCCAGGCAGGAATTCCCCAGCCCTATTCCCAAATCATCCCCAAGGTCTTTCCCAGCATCAATCCCTGGAAAAAAGAGTCACCCCAAAGCGCCCCCACAGCCTGGAATTCCCAGCAAGGCCCTTCCCACTTCCCTTCCTGCTTCCCGGACAATGTTTAATGAGGGATAAATCATTAACGGGCGCTGGCAGCCGGGAGCAGGGAATGCAGGGGCCGCTCTTCCTGGAGCTGATCCCGGAAAACGATCCTTCCAAGGATCTGGGGTTCAGCTGCTGCACCCCAAAACCTGCTCCCAAAATCTCCAAACCCAGCTCCTAAAATCCCCCAAAAACCCAGCTGCCAAAATGCCCCCCAAATAATTCCCCAAATCCCCTAAACCCCAGCTCCTAAATCCCCAAACTAATTCCCGAAATTCCCAAAACCCAGCTCCTAAAATCCCCCCCAAACAAATCCCCAAATCCCCAAAACCCAGCTCCCAAAATCCCCTAAAACCAGATCCCAAAATCCCCCAAAAACAAATCCCAAAATCCCCCAAAACTGCTCCCAAAATCCCCCAAACCCAGCTCCCAAATTTCCCCAAAACAAATCCCAAAATCCCCTAAAACCCAGCTCCCCAAATCTCCCAAAAAATACCTCCCAAAATCCCAAAAACCAGATCCTAAAATCCCCCCAAACCCAGCTCCTAAATCCCCAAAACAGCTCCCAAAATCCCCAAAACCCAGCTCCTAAAATCCCCCAAAACCAGATCCCCAAATCCCCCAAAACAATTCCCCAAATCCCCCCAAACCAGCTCCCAAAATCCCCCAAACCCAGCTCCCCAAATCCCCAAACCAATTCCCGAAATTTCCAAAACCCAGCTCCTAAAATCCTGCAAAACCAGCTCCCAAAATCCCCCCAAACCAGCTCCCAAAATCCCCTAAAACCCAGCTCCCCAAATCCCCAAAACTGCTCCCAAAATCCCCCGAACCCAGCTCCCCAAATCCCCAAAAAATAGCTCCTAAAATCCCAAAAACCAGCTCCTAAAATCTCCCAAACCCAGCTCCCCAAATCCCAAAAAATAGCTCATAAAATCCCCCCAAACAAATCCCCAAATCCCCCAAAAGCAAATCCCAAAATCCCCCAAACCAGCTCCCCAAATCCCTCCAAAACCAGATGCCAAAATCCCCTAAAACCCAGCTCCCCAAATCCCCAAATCAATTCCCGAAATTCCCACAACCCAGATCCCAAAATCCCCCAAAACAGCTCCCAAAATCCCCCCCAAAACAGCTCCCAAAATCCCCCCCAAACTGCTCCCAAAATCCCCCAAAAACTGTTCCCAAATTCCCCCAAACCCTGCTCCTAAATAATTCCCAACCCTCTCCCAAAGCTGTTGTTTTTGGGATAACGATCCCGGAACATTCCCAGGCATTCCCGGTTAATCCCCTCTTGATGTCGGCATTATTATGGAATTTCTTCTCCTCGGGGATCGCCGGCAGGATTTTTCCAGGGAAAAAGCCGGGAGGGAATCCCTTGGGGTGCTGGGATCTCGTTGATCCCATGCCAGCAATTCCAGGTGGGATAAACCCTTCCCATGGGAATTTTTTGGGAGTGCTAAACCCATATTTAGGGTTTTTCCTGCTATGGAATATGGACGATTTCCAACCTCGAATCCCACAGGAATGGGAAGATCCTCGGGATCTCCTGGAGCATCCCATTCCAGCAGTTCCAGAGGGGATGGACCCCTTCCCATGGGAATTTTTTTAGGGGGGGTTTTGAATGGATATTTGGGGATTTTTCTATCCAAGGATTGGGAATGATCCTTTTCATTCGGGGACCTGGGAACGAGCATGGACACAAAAGGATGGGAAGGAAGGAGCGAGACCGGGAAAAGTGGGATGTGACCAGAGCTGGGACACTCTGGTGGCCCTGAGGGGAGATGGACACTGGGATGGACATCCCAAAGATTCCATGGGGACACCCCAATGTCACAACTTCCGGGACCCTTTGGTGGCCCTGATGGGAGATGGACACAGGGATGGACATCCCAGAGATTCCATGGAGATCTCCCAGTGTCATAACCCCAGGACACTCTGGTGGCCCTGAGGGGATCCCAATCCATGATCCCACCTGGACTCGGAGCCACCAGCCAAGGACATCCCAAAGATTCCGTGGGGACTCCATGGGGACACCCCAATGCCACAAATCCAGGACACTCAGGTGGCCCTGAGCTGACCCCAATCCATGATCCCACCTCTGCTCAGAGCCACCACCCAGGGACATCCCAAAGACTCCATGGGGACACCACAAAACCAGAACTTCCAGGACACTCTGGTGGCCCTGAGCAGAGATGGACACTGGGATGGACATCCCAAAGATTCCATGGAGATCTCCCAATGTCACAACTTCCGGGACCCTTTGGTGACCCTGAGCTGACCCCAATCCATGATCCCACCTCAGCTCGGAGCCACCAGCCAAGGACATCCCAAAGATTCCATGGGGACACCCCAATGTCCCAACTTCCAGGACACTTTGGTGGCCCTGAGCAGAGATGGACACAGGGATGGACATCCCAGAGATTCCATGGGGACACCTCAATGTCACAACCCCAGGACTCTCTGGTGGCCCTGAGCAGAGATGGACACTGGGATGGACATCCCAAAGATTCCATGAAGACACCCCAATGTCACAACTTCCAGGACACTCTGGTGGCCCTGAGCAGAGATGGACACAGGGATGGACATCCCAGAGATTCCATGGGGACACCTCAATGTCACAACCCCAGGACTCTCTGGTGGCCCTGAGCAGAGATGGACACTGGGATGGACATCCCAAAGATTCCATGAAGACACCCCAATGTCACAACTTCCAGGACACTCTGGTGGCCCTGAGCAGAGATGGACACTGGGATGGACATCCCAAAGATTCCATGAAGACACCCCAATGTCACAACTTCCAGGACTCTCTGGTGGCCCTGAGCAGAGATGGACACTGGGATGGACATCCCAAAGATTCCATGAAGACACCCCAATGTCACAACTTCCAGGACACTCTGGTGGCCCTGAGCAGAGATGGACACTGGGATGGACATCCCAAAGATTCCATGGGGACACCCCAATGTCACAACTCCAGGACACTCAGGTGGCCCTGAGCTGACCCCAATCCATGATCCCACCTGGACTCGGAGCCACCAGCCAGGGACATCCCAAAGATTCCGTGGTGGCTCCATGGGGACACCCCAATGTCCCAACTTCCAGGACATTCTGGTGGCCCCGATGGGAGATGGACACTGGGATGGACACCCCAAAGATTCCATGGAGACATCCCAAGGCCACAACTTCCAGGACACTCTGGTGGCCCTGAGCTGACCCCAATCCATGATCCCACCTCTGCTCAGAGCCACCACCCAGGGACATCCCAAAGATTCCATGGGGACACCCCAATGTCCCAACTTCCAGGACACTCTGGTGGCCCTGAGCAGAGATGGACACAGGGATGGACATCCCAAAGATTCCATGGAGATCTCCCAATGTCACAACTTCCGGGACCCTTTGGTGACCCTGAGCTGATCCCAATCCATGATCCCACCTCAGCTCAGAGCCACCAGCCAAGGACATCCCAAAGATTCCATGGGGACACCACAATGCCACAACTTCCAGGACACTTTGGTGGCCCTGATGGGAGATGGACACAGGGATGGACATCCCAGAGATTCCATGGGGACACCTCAATGTCACAACCCCAGGACTCTCTGGTAGCCCTGAGCAGAGATGGACACTGGGATGGACATCCCAAAGATTCCATGAAGACACCCCAATGTCACAACTTCCAGGACTCTCTGGTGGCCCTGAGCAGAGATGGACACTGGGATGGACATCCCAAAGATTCCATGGGGACACCCCAATGTCACAACTCCAGGACACTCAGGTGGCCCTGAGCTGACCCCAATCCATGATCCCACCTGGACTCGGAGCCACCAGCCAGGGACATCCCAAAGATTCCGTGGTGGCTCCATGGGGACACCCCAATGTCCCAACTTCCAGGACATTCTGGTGGCCCTGAGCAGAGATGGACACAGGGATGGACACCCCAAAGATGGACACCCCAAAGACACCCCAATGTCCCAGCTTCCAGGAGCACCCTGGGATGGTGGAAGGTTTCCCTGCCTGTGGAATTCGATCTTTTCCAACCCAAACCCATCCCGTGAATTCCCAAAGCTCAAATCCTGTGGGAATTTTGGGAAAAAGTGGAGCTCTGGATGTTGGAATCTTGGGTTATCCTGGTGGGACCGGTGAGATTTAGGTCGGGAACCGGAATTTTGGGATGTTTTGGATAAATTTTGGGAGGAAAAAAGGGGGAGATTGGGATTGAAAAGGGGAAATTGGGATCAAAAAAGGGGGAAATTCAGATAGAAAAAAGGGGAAAATTGGGATGAAAACAGGGGAAATTGGGGTCAATAAAAGGCGGAAATTGGGAGAGAAAAGGGGAAATTGGGATCAAAGAAGGGGAAAATTCGGATAGAAAAAGGGGGATATTGGGGTCAATAAAAGGTGGAAATTGGGATGGAAAAAGGGGGAAATTGGGATCAATAAAAGGTGGAAATTGGGATGGAAAAAGGGGGAAATTGGGATCAAAGAAGGGGCAAATTCGGATAGAAAAAGGGGGAAATTGGGGTCAATAAAAATGTGATAATTGGAATGGAAAAAGGGGGAAATTGGGATCAAAGAAGGGGAAAATTGGGATGAAAAAGTGGGGAAATTCGGACAAAGAAGGGGGAAAATGGGGGTGACAAAAGGGGGAAATTGGGATCAATAAAGGGGAAAATTCGGATAGAAAAAGGGGGAAATTGGGATTAAGAAAGGGGGAAATGGGGATCAAAAGAGGGGAAAATTGGGGTCAATAAAAGGGGAAAATTCGGATAGAAAAGGGGAAATTGGGATGAAAAGAGGGGAAATTGGGATCAAAGAAGGGGCAAATTTGGATAGAAAAAGGGGGAAATTGGGGTCAATAAAAAGTGATAATTGGGATGGAAAAAGGGGGAAAATTGGGATCGAAGAAGGGAGAAATTGGGATCAATAAAAGGTGGAAATTGGGATGGAAAAAGGGGGAAATTGGGATGGAAAAAGGTGGAAATTGGGATAAAAAAGGGGAAGTTGGGATCAATAAAAGGGGAAATTGGGACAAAAAAGGGGAAGTTGGGATCAATAAAAGGGGAAATTGGGATCAATAAAAGGGGAAATTGGGATCAATAAAGGGGAAAATTTGGCTCAAAAAAAAGGGGGGAAATGGGGATCAAAAAAGGTGGAAATTGGGATCAAAAAAGTTGGAAATTGGGATCAAAAAAGGTGGAGATTGGGACCAATAAAGGGGAAAATTTGGCTCACGAGAAGGGGGGAATCTGACATCGCCTCTTTCCCTCCTTGTTTCAGGGAAAATCCAGCTCAGGGAGATCCCTCCTGAGGCTGCGAGTGCTGAGCCGGCTCTGCCTCCCCATCCCGGCCCGGGAATGAGGAAAATTGCCTCTGGAATGAGGACACATCCCTCCCTTTTCTCCTCGCCGTTATCCCGCGGCTTTTCCTACCTCCCCATCTCTCCAACCGAGCCCAAATTCCCTCTTTTTTGATGCAAATCCTCCTCAGGAACATCCCACCGACAACGTTGCCGGCTCCCTCTCCCCCCATTTTTTTTTTTTTTTTTTTTCCGCCCCCCTCGCCTTTATCCCGGGAATTCTCGCACCTCGCGGAGCTCCTTGGCCACCTCCTTGAGCTCGTGCAGGATGCCCTCGAGCTGCCCGATCACCATCCTCATGCGGCCGCGGATGCGCTCCCGCTCGCCCTCGCTACGGCCGCCGCCGCCGCCGCCGCGGGGCCGCTCCGTGCGCTGCGCATCCCGGCGGCTCCGCGAGTCCATCCTTCCCTAGGCTCCCGGGATGGCCGGCCCGGTGTCCATCCTGCTGCTCCCCGCCCGGCCCGGCCCGGGCAGCTCTCACCATCTTAACGCTGCCGCGGCTCCCCGGAGAATTCCAGCGACGCGCTCGCGCTTCCCGGTGGGATCGGGGCGCTCCTGGGGGAAGCGGGAGGCGCCGGCCGGGTGCACCATGCGGGAGGGGGGTGGCTGGGCTGGTGGCCTCGGGGTGACACCGCCGCGAGGAGGAGGAGGAGGAGGATGAGGAGGAGGAGGAGGAGGAGAGGCTCGGGATTTCCCGCCAGGCGGAATTCCAGCGGGAGGGCGACGCGCGGCTCGGTGTCCCCGAGGAGGGGCCGCTGCTCCTCGCGGCGGGGCCGCAGGTCCGGCGGGTGGTCAGCGGGGGTGTCCGGCTGTCCTGGGAGGCGCGGGGGGGGTCCCTTCCTGCGGGGACAGAGGGACAAGGGCAGGGAAATGGGAAAGGGCCGGGAAAATCCTCGGGAAGGGGCTCTGGCCGCTCCTCCCCCCCCGCCGTGTCGCGGTGTCCCCGGAATGAGGACAAACCCCAGGTACCCCCTCAGGACCCCCCGCCAGGTCGAGGTGAGGGGACAGGATGGAGCCGGGAATGTCACTGCACCCCCTCTTTGGCCTCCCCCAGAACCCCCAGGGAACGCTGGGGCCTCCCGGGGCCGGAGGGATGGACAGGGGGACACAGGGACACCCCGAGGGACACCCAGGGGGACACCCGGGGGGACACCCGCGGGGACACGGGGACAGCTCCGGGCCTCACCGGCGCGCTCCAGCCGCTCCTGGGCTCCGCTCCAAGCTCTTCCTTGTCCTGTTTTTCCCCCGGCTCCTTCCCTCGCTTCCTCCCCCTCCTCCTCCTCCTCCTCGCCGCCGTCTCCCTCCTCCCTCAGGGCTTTTCCGCCGACGCCGGGGCCGCTCTCCTCCGGTGGCTGTGGCGGGGGGTGACACGTTCGCGGCGGTGACAGCCCCGCGGGGGGGGGGAAGGGGCACACGCTGCCCCGGGGACCGGCACGGGGGGGGGGACCGGGAGCCTCCGCCCCCTCCCGGGGCCCTTCCCACCGGCAGCCTCCGCCCGGAGAGCTCCGAGCCCGGCTCCGCCCCGGCCCCCGAGTGCCCCTCGGGAACGGGAACGGCGAGGGGGGAGCGGAGAGGGGGGTGCGCACGGGGAGGGGGGGCTCGGTAGGGCCGCGTTTCCCTCCCCGGTACCGGCATTCTCCGTTCCCAGTACCGGCATCTCTCAGCCCCGGTATTGGAATCCCCCATTCCCGGTACCGGTATCCCCCATTCCCGTACCGGTATCTCCCATTCCCGGTACCGGTATCCCCCATTCCCGTACCGGTATCCCCCATTCCCGGTACCGGTATCCCCCATTCCCCTACTGGCATCCCCCATTCCCGGTACCGCCATCCCTCAGCCCTACCACCGACATCCTCCAGCCCCGGCACCGCCATCCCTCAGCCCCGGTACCGGTATCCCCCATTCCCGGTACCGGTGTCTCCCATTCCCGTACTGGCATCCCCCATTCCCGGTACCGGTATCTCCCATTCCCGCCACCGGCGTCCTCCAGCCCCGGCACCGCCATCCCTCAGTCCCGGTACCGCCATCCCTCAGTCCCGGTACCGCCATCCCTCAGCCCCGGTACCGCCATCCCTCAGCCCTGGTCCCCACGTCCTCCGGGGCTCCCCGAATCCTCCATCCCGGGAGCCTCCATCCTCCATCCCCGCTCCCCGAACCCTCCAGCCCCGGTACCGGCATCCCTCAGCTCCGGTCCCCGCGTCCTCCCTCCCCGGTTCCCGAACCCTCTAGCCCCGCTCCCTGGAGCCTCCAGCCCCGGTTCCCTCATTCTCCGTCCCCGCCGCTCTCATCCTCCATCCCCGCTCCCCGCACTCTCCATTCCCGAATCCTCCATCCCCTGTCCCCGCTCCCCGCATCCCCCTCCGTCCGTCCCTGCCGCTCTCATCCTCCATCCCGGAGCCTCCATCCTCCATTCCCGACCCCTTATCCCCGCATCCTTCAGCTCCGCAGCCCGGATCCTCCGTTCCCGGTCCCTGAATCCTCCATCCCCGCATTCTCCATCCCCGGAGCCTCCATTCCCGATTCCCGCTACCTGCATTCTCCATCCCCGGTTCCCGCATCCCCTCATCCCCTCTCCCCGTGTCCCCTCTCCGGGACCCGCGGGACGCACCGGCGGCGCGGCGGGCTCTGGGCGGCCGGAGCCTCTCCCCGTGTCCCCATTCCCGGTCCCGCACCCCCGGGGACTCACCGGAGCCTCTCCCCGTGTCCCCATTCCCGGTCCCGCACCTCCGGGGACTCACCGGAGCCTCTCCCCGTGTCCCCATTCCCGGTCCCGCACCCCCGGGGACTCACCGGAGCCTCTCCCCGTGTCCCCATTCCCGGTCCCGCACCCCCGGGGACTCACCGGAGCCTCTCCCCGTGTCCCCATTCCCGGTCCCGCACCCCCGGGGACTCACCGGAGCCTCCCCCCGTGCCCCATTCCCTCATCCCTTCCCCGTTCCCTCCCCCGGGACGCACCGGCGGCGCTGCGGGCTCAGGGCCGGGCGCTCCCCGGGCTCCGGGCGGGCGGAGCGGGCCCCGGGCAGGGCCATGAGCGGCGGAGGGCCCGGCCCGGCCCCGCTCCGGCCGCAGCCTCCCCGCGCTCCTCCCGCCCGGCCCCGCGCGGCGCTGCTGTGTCACCGGAGGGGCCGGGCCTGCCCGGGAAACGGGAATTAAAGGCACCGGGAGCGGGAATGCAGCGGGAACGGGGCGGGAACGGGGAGGGAATGGAGCGGGAACGGAGCGGGGATGGAGAGGGAACGGGGCGGGGATGGAGAGGGAGTGGAGCTGGGATGGAGCGGGGAATGGAGAGGGAACGGGGCGGGAACGGGGCGGGAACGGAGCGGGAACGGGGCGGGGATGGAGCTGGGATGGAGCGGGAACGGAGCGGGAATGGGGCGGGGATGGAGCGGGAACGGAGCTGGGATGGAGCGGGAACGAGGCGGGGATGGAGCGGGAATGGAGCGGGAACGGGGCGGGGATGGAGCTGGGATGGAGCGGGAACGGAGCGGGAACGGGGCGGGAACGGGGCGGGGATGGAGCTGGGATGGAGCGGGAATGGAGCTGGGATGGAGCGGGAACGGGGCGGGAACGGGGCGGGGATGGATCTGGGATGGAGCGGGAACGGGGCGGGGATGGAGAGGGAACGGAGCGGGAACGGGGCGGGGATGGAGCGGGAACGGAGCGGGAACGGGGCGGGAACGGGGCGGGGATGGAGCGGGAATGGAGCTGGGATGGAGAGGGAATAGAGCTGGGATGGAGCGGGAATGGAGCCGGGATGGAGCGGGGATGGAGCGGGAATGGAGCGGGAATGGAGCGGGAATGGAGCTGGGACGGAGCTGGGATGGAGCGGGAATGGAGCTGGGATAGAGCGGGATGGAGTTGGGATGGATCTGGGATAGAGCGGGAATGGAGTTGGGATAGAGCGGGAATGGAGCTGGAATGGAGCTGGGACGGAGCTGGGATGGAGCTGGGATGGAGCGGGAATGGAGCTGGGATGGAGCTGGGATGGATCTGGGATGGAGCTGGAGTGGAGCTGGGATAGAGCGGGAATGGAGCTGGGATGGAGCAGGAATGGAGCTGGAATGGAGCTGGGATGGAGCTGGGATGGAGCGGGAATGGAGCTGGGACGGAGCTGGGATGGAGCTGGGATGGAGCTGGGATGGAGCGGGAATGGAGCAGGGATAGAGCGGGATGGAGTTGGGATGGAGCTGGGATGGAGCAGGAATGGAGCTGGAATGGAGCTGGGATAGAGCGGGAATGGAGCTGGGATGGAGCAGGAATGGAGCTGGAATGGAGCTGGGATAGAGCGGGAATGGAGCTGGGATGGAGCAGGAATGGAGCTGGGACAGAGCAGGAATGGAGCTGGGACAGAGCAGGAATGGAGCTGGGATGGAGCTGGGATAGAGCGGGAATGGAGCTGGGATGGAGCAGGAATGGAGCTGGAATGGAGCTGGGATAGAGCGGGAATGGAGCTGGGATGGAGCTGGGATGGAGCTGGGATGGAGCTGGGATGGAGCTGGGATGGAGCTGGGACAGAGCAGGAATGGAGCTGGGACAGAGCAGGGATGGAGCTGGGATGAAGCTGGGATGGAGCTGGGATGAAGCTGGGATGGAGCTGGGATGGAGCTGGGATGGAGCTGGGATGGAGCTGGGATGGAGCAGGAATGGAGCTGGGACAGAGCAGGAATGGAGCTGGGATGGAGCTGGGATGGAGCTGGGATGGAGCTGGGATGGAGCAGGAAGCAGATCTTGGGAAACTGAGGCAGCGCTGGGGGCTCTCCCGTGGGATGAGTGTCCCTTTTCCTGCTTTTTCCCCCTCCTCCAAAGATGCAGCCCCGCCCCCTCTCCAGGGGGGATTTGGGGATGATTTCTGCGGGATCTGAGAAAAACCAAGCTGAGATCTGAGACAGGAATCCTGGGAATGGGAAACATCCATGGATGTGGCATGGAGGGATGGATGGATGGATGGAGGGATGGATGGAGGGATGGATGGATGGAGGGATGGATCAGGGATGAGGGATGGATGGATGGATGGATGGATGGATGGATGGATGGAGGGATGGATGGATGGATGGATCCATGGATCCATGGATGGAGGGATGGAGGGATGGATGGATGGATCCATGGATGCATGGAGGGATGGATGGAGGGATGGATGGATGGATGGATGGATGGATGGAGGGATGGATGGATGGAGGGATGGATGGAGGGATGGATGGATCCATGGATCCATGGATGGATGGATGGATGGATGGATGGATGGATGGAGGGATGGAGGGATGGATGGATGGATGGATGGATGGATGGATGGATGGATGGAGGGAGGGATGGATGGATGGATGGATGGATGGATGGAGGGATGGAGGGATGGATGGAGGATGGAGGGATGGATGGAGGGATGGATGGATGGATGGATGGATCCATGGATCCATGGATGGATGGATGGAGGGATGGATCCATGGATCCATGGAGGGATGGATGGAGGGATGGATGGAGGGATGGATGGAGGGATGGATGGATCCATGGATCCATGGATGGAGGGATGGAGGGATGGATGGATGGATGAAGGGATCCATGGATGGATGGATGGATGGATGGAGGGATGGATGGATGGATGGATGGAGGGATGGATGGATGGATCCATGGATGGATGGAGGGATGGATGGATCCATGGATGGATGGATGGATGAAGGGATCCATGCATGGGGGGATGTATCCAACTCCTGCCCTTGCATTTCTGAGTTGTTTTCCTTGCTCTGGAAAACGAAGGAATCTGGAGCTCCGATTCCTCCCCGGGCATTTTTCCAAAGGGGTTGGAGCAGCAGCTGCTCCCGGGACGATGTCCCCGTGTCCTTCCCGCTGGCGCCTCTTCCCGCAGGGACACGTTTCCATCCCTCAGCATTCCTGGCACGAGGCTTTTCCAAGGTTTTTCCGAGCCAAAAAACGCCACCTTGACTCCTGATTTTCAATCCAGGTCGGACAAGCTGCATTCCCAAACTTTCCCAGGTGCCATCCCAGAGCCAGGATTGTGGGAATTCCACTCGATCCGACCCCAAATCCTGCTGGATCCCGTTGATTTTTTTATTTCTTGGGAATGCCGGGGAGGATCAGCCTGGGAGCATCCTGGGTTCCCATAGGACTATCCCATCCCGGATTTGGGTTTTGGGAGCTTTCCACAGCCCTGAGCCGCTGGGGAATCCCAATCAATCCATGGAATGTTGCCGGTTAATCACTTTTCCCGAAGGATGCCGGGAAAAGCACGAGGAAAAAACCCTCGGAGCAGCTGGAGATGGACAATGGGATTGGATTTTATCGGGAACGGATTTATGGACGCGCAAGGTTTTGTTTCAGGATCCCAAATCAATCCAAGTGGAATTGGATTGCTTGGATGGGGGCGCAGGGATGGAAAAATCCCATAAAACCGGGGGAAGCTTCCATAAAAGTGGGGAAAATTCCTCAGCTCCCTTTTCCTTGGGAAATAAAGGGAAAAAATCCCTCCCTAAAATCCAGGTGGGACCAAGGATGGCCTTGGGAATCCGAGGGGGTTTTCCCATTGCTATTTTCCAGGAAAAGCCTCTGGATTGGGGATTTTTTATGGGAAAAACTCCGTGGGAGGGGATTGAACCTGGGCACAGCTCAGGAGAAACCAGTGAAACCAGTAAAACCGGGAATGTTGCACCAGTAACGGGGTTACCCGGGATGGAATTCCAGCTTGGATTTTGGGAATGACCAAAACCTCTTTGGAAACACCCAAATTCCATCTGGGAATACCCAAAATCTCTTTGGGAACATCTAAATCCTCTTTGGGAACACCTAAATTCCCTCTGGGAATACCCAAATTCCATTGGGAACACCCAAATGCCACCTGGGAATACCCAAACTCCTTTGGGAACACCTGAATCCCATCCCATCCCATCCCATGGATCCCATCCCATCCCATCCCATGGATCCCATCCCATGGATCCCATCCCATCCCATCCCATGGATCCCATCCCATCCCATCCCATGGATCCCATGGATCCCATGGATCCCATCCCATCCCATCCCATCCCATCCCATCCCATCCCATCCTATCCCATCCCATGGATCCCATCCCATGGATCCCATCCCATCCCATCCCATGGATCCCATCCCATGGATCCCATCCCATCCCATCCCATGGATCCCATCCCATCGCATCCCATGGATCCCATCCCATCCCATGGATCCCATCCATCCCATCCCATCCCATCCCATCCCATGGATCCCATCCATCCCATCCCATCCCATCCCATCCCATCCCATGGATCCCATCCCATGGATCCCATCCCATCCCATCTCATCCCATGGATCCCATCCCATCCCATGGATCCCATCCATCCCATCCCATCCCATCCCATCCCATCCCATGGATCCCATCCCATCCCATGGATCCCATCCCATCCCATCCCATCCCATGGATCCCATCCCATCCCATCTCATCCCATGGATCCCATCCCATCCCATGGATCCCATCCCAATCCATCCCATGGATCCCATCCCATCCCATGGATCCCATCCCAATCCCATCCCATGGATCCCATGGATCCCAACCCATCCCATCCCATCCCATCCCATGATCCCATCCCAATCCCATCCCATGGATCCCATCCCATGGATCCCATCCCATCCCATGCCATGATCCCATCCCGTGGATGCCATCCCATCCCATGGATTCCATGCTATCCCAATCCCAATCCCAATCCCAATCCAATCCCATCCCATCCATCCCACCCCATGGATCCCATCCCATTCCATGGATCCCATGGATCCCATCCCATCCCTTGGATCCCATCCCATCCCTTGGATCCCATCCCATCCCAATTCCCTGAGGGATGCAGGAACTCGGCTCAGCCTCTCCATCCCAGCCCCTCTCCGGAATGAGGGCAGTGGAAAAAGCGGGAATTATTTCCTCGGGATGGGGAGGACGGAGCCGGGGCTGGGAGCGACTCTTCCCGGAATTACCCCCAGCTGGGATTTTCCGGTTGTTTTCCTGCCATCCCGGGGTTTGGATCCACTCCCGGCCCCTCCTGCTCCAACCAAATCCCACAGTTCCAGCCACCAGGAGAAGGATTTGGGATCCTCCTGAGCCAGGAGAAGGATTTGGGATCAGTCTGAACCAGGAGAAGGATTTGGGATCAGCCTGAGCCAGGAGAAGGATTTGGGATCACCTTTTTTCTCCACTCCCACCTTTTTTCCCCATTCCCACGTTTCTCCCTCATTCCCAGTTTTTCCTTCATTCCCACTTTTTTTCCCCTCAATCCCACTTTTTTCCCATTTCCCACTTTTTTCCCCATTCCCACTTTTTCCCCCACTTCCACTTCTTTCCCTATTCCCACTTTTCCCCCCACTCCCACCTTTCCCCCATTCCCACCTTGCCCTGCTCCAGGTGGGATCTCAGTGCCCAATCCCGTGGGGTGAATTCCCAATCCATGAACATCCCGATCCATGGGAACGCAGCTTTTGGGGGATGCTCCCTCCTTCCCCATGGATCATCCCGGCTGGAATGGGAAGACGAGGAGGGCACGGGATGGATTTCACTCCCAAACTCCCAATCTTTGGGATTTCACATCCCAAAACAGGGATGAGGGAGCGCTCCTGCGCAAGCAGCATCGGGACACGCGGCAATTCCGGGCTGGAAAAACTGGGAATGAACGGGACACGAGGTGGGAATGTCGCTTTTCCCTCCGGAAACCCAACATTCCCAATTCCCCTTCCAAGGAGGTCGGGCTCCAACAGAGCCAGGGAAGCTTTTCCAATGGGAATTCCCAGCCTGAAACCATTCCCAGCCCAAGCCCAGAGAGCACCCGGAGCCGGGAAGGATCGACAGAAACAATCCCGAATTTATTTGTCAAGGCACGAGGAACCCTCCGGATCCCGGATTTTAAATAAGGACTCAACCCCAGGAACCCTCCGGAGCGAGATCGGGATCGGGACATCCGGGATGTCCCCACCGGTGCTGGGGAGACCCCAGGATGGGCCCAGGGATGAAGCTGTGATCCCATGGGAATAATGAGGCTCATCCCATGGGAATAACGAGGCTCATCCCCCAATCCTGTGGGAATAACGAGGCTCGTCCCCCAATCCCATGGGAACAACGAGGCTCATCCCATGGGAATAACGAGACTCGTCCCCTGATCCCATGGGAATGACGAGGCTCGTCCCTCAATCCCATGGGAATAACGAGGCTCATCCCATGGGAATAACGAGGCTCGTCCCATGGGAATAACAAGGCTCATCCCATGGGAATGACGAGGCTCATCCCCTGATCCCATGGGAATGACGAGGCTCATCCCCCAATCCCATGGGAATAACGAGACTCGTCCCCTGATCCCATGGGAAGAACGAGGCTCGCCCCCCAATCCCATGGGAATAACGAGGCTCGTCCCCTGATCCCATGGGAAGAACGAGGCTCGTCCCCCAATCCCGTGGGAATAACGAGGCTCATCCCATGGGAAGAACGAAGCTCGTCCCCCGATCCCGTGGGAAGAACGCGGCTCATCCCATGGGAATGAGGATCCGGGGATGTCCCCAGAGCCGTCCCCACAGGGGTCTCACCCGGCCAGCAGGTGCTCCCCGGCCCCACCCTTCCCAAAAAACGCCTGGGATCGTTCCCGGCAGGACAAATCCCGCTGGGATTGGGCACTTCAGGCTGGAATGAGTCCGAAGGGAAGCACGGGAAAAGGAGCGGAGATCCGGCAGGATCCATCGTGGCGCTCCAGCCGGCATTCCCGAGGCTCTGGGCTTGGGAGAGGCGCCCTGGGAGGCACCGGGAGCAGGGAATGGGGGAATGTCCACCCTGGGATGGACACAGGGATAGATCCTCATCCCACATTTCCATGGGAAAGAGGGAGGGACGGGAATGGGGTGGGGATGGGGATGGGGATGGGGATGGGATGGGAACGGGGATGGGAATGGGGATGGGAACGGGGATGGGAATGGGGATGGGAATGGGGATGGGAATGGGGATGGGAATGGGGATGGGGATGGGGATGGGGATGGGGATGGGGATGGGGATGGGGATGGGAACGGGGATGGGAATGGGGATGGGAATGGGGATGGGAATGGGGATGGGGATGGGGATGGGAATGGGGATGGGAATGGGGATGGGGATGGGGATGGGGATGGGGATGGGGATGGGGATGGGAATGGGATGGGAATGGGATGGGAATGGGGATGGGAATGGGGATGGGAATGGGGATGGGGATGGGGATGGGGATGGGGATGGGAATGGGGATGGGGATGGGAATGGGGATGGGGATGGGGATGGGGATGGGAACAGGACTGGGAACGGGGACAGGGACGGGAATGGGGATGGGCTCCTCCCTCGCAGGGCCCGGCTCAGCCCGGGCAGGGTCGGTGCTCCAGGGGGGCCCCGCTGGCATCAATGCAGCTCCGGCTCCGGATCTGGGAAGGGAATGGGAATCGGGATCAATGGGATCAATGGGATCAATGGGATCAATGGAATCAATGGCATCAATGGGTCAATGGGATGAATGGGACCAATGGGATCAATGGGATCAATGGGACCAATGGGATCAATGGGGTCAGTGGGATCAATGGAATCAATGCGATGAATGGGACCAATGGGACCAATGGGATCAATGGGATCAATGGGATCAATGGGATCAATGGGACCAATGGGATCAATGGGGTCAGTGGGATCAATGGGATCAATGGAATCAATGGGATCAATGGGACCAATGGGACCAATGGGACCAATGGGATCAATGGGATCAATGGGATGAATGGGACCAATGGAATCAATGCAATCAATGGGGTCAGTGGGATCAATGGAATCAATGGCATCAATGGAATCAATGGGATGAATGGGATCAATGGAATCAATGGCATCAATGGAATCAATGGGATGAATGGGATCAATGGGAACAATGGGGTCAGTGGGATCAATGGGATCAATGGAATCAATGGGATGAATGGGATCAGTGGGACCAATGGGATCACTGGGATCAATGGGATCAATGGGATCAATGGGACCAATGGGATCAATGGGGTCAGTGGGATCAATGGGATCAATGGGACCAATGGGATCAATGGGATCAATGGGATGAATGGGATCAATGGGACCAATGGGATCAATGGGATCGGCAGCAGCCTCAGGGAAAAGGACTGCTGGGCCCTCATTAATTCATTCATTAATTAGTTCAGGCACTAATCAATCAATAAGAGAATAAATCAATGAGTCATCAGGTCATAAATCAATACATTAATGAAGTAATGAAGTAATGAATTAATAAATTAATAAATTAATAAATCAATACATTAATAAATACATTAATACAGTAGTAAGTCAACAAATTCATAAATTAATAAATTAATACATTCATAAACTCACAAATTAATTTATTAATAGACATTAATAAACTCATGCATTAATAAATCAATAACTTCACAAATTATTAAATCAATAAATTAAATTTAAAATTAATAAATTAATAAATTAATAAATTACTGAATTAGTGAATTAATAAAATAAATTAATGAAGTAATGAATGAATTAATTAATTAACCAATAAATTAATGAATTAATAAAATACTGAATTAGTTAATTAATAAAATAATAAAATCATAAAATAATGATTAATGAATTACTGATTCAATGAATAAATTATTGAATTAATGAATTAATGAATTGATAAATTAATGAATTAATGATTTAATGAATTAGTGAAATAATTCATTCATTAATTAATAGATTAATGAAGTAATGAATTAATGAATTAATGGATCAGTAAATTAATGAATTAATGAATTGATAAATTAATGAATTAATGATTTAATGCATTTGTGAATCAATCAATTAATTAATTAATTAATGAAGTCATGAATTAATGGATCAATAAATTCATGAATTAGCGAATCAATAAATTTATGATTGAATGAATTAATGAAATGACGAATTAATGAATAATAAATGAACAAATTAATGAATCAATAAATTAATAAATTAACGAATCCATGAATTAATGACTCGATAAATTAATAAAGTAATGAAGCACTGAATTAATGAGTTCCCGGGGCCGCAGCAGCTGCTGGGGAATCCCAGGAAAGGCCCGGCTGGAAAAGGGCCCGGAGCGATGGAAGGCGATGGGAAAGCGGGAATGGCAGCCACGGGCTGGGAAAGCACCGGAAAGCAAGGAAGGGAGAATTCCCAAGGAAACAGAACCCGGAAGGGAGAATTCCCAATAATAATTAGGAAGAGTTGATTCCCAAGAAAATAATCAGGAAGGGAGAATTCCCAAGGAAACAGAACCCGGAAGGGAGAATTCCCGATAATAATTAGGAAGAGTTGATTCCCAAGAAAATAATCAGGAAGGGTTCATTCCCAATAATAATTAGAAAGGGAGACTTCCCAAATAATAAAATAATTAGGAAGAGTTGATTCCCAAGAAAATAATCAAGAAGGGAGAATTCCCAATAAAATAAAATAATCAGGAAGGGATCATTCCCAATAATAAAATTAGGAAGGGATAAATCCCAAGTAATAAAATAATTAGGAAGAGTTGATTCCCAATAAAATAATCAGGAAGGGAGAATTCCCAATAATAATTAGGAAAGGAGAATTCCCAGTAATAATTAGGAACAGAGAATTCCCAATAATAAAATTAGGGAGAGATCATTCCCAATAAAATAATCAGGAAGGATTCATTCCCAAGAATAATTAGGAAGGGTTCATTCCCAGTAATAATTAGGAAGGGAGAATTCCCAAATAATAAAATGATTAGGAAGAGTTGATTCCCAAGAAAATAATCAAGAAGGGAGAATTCCCAATAAAATAAAATAATTAGGAAGGGATAATTCCCAAGAAAATAATCAGGAAGGGATCATTCCCAATAATAAAATTAGGAAGGGATAAATCCCAAGTAATAAAATAATTAGGAAGAGTTGATTCCCAATAAAATAATCAGGAAGGGATAATTAGGAAGGGGAAATTCCCAGTAATAATTAGGAAAGGATAATTCCCAGTACTAATTAGGAAGGTTGAATTCCCAAGCAGAAAATAATCAGGAAGGGACCCCAATTCCCGCGGAATTCCAGCCGGGATCCAGCACCCGGCCGCTGCCGGGAATTCCGGGAGCTCCCAGGAAGGGCAGGAGCGACCCCAGGAATTCCGATGCTCCCAGCAAATCCATGGAAACGCCCGGAAACCCCAAATTCCTCCCAGGAATGGGCGGCAGGAAGCTTTTCCCAATCCCAAAGCAGCGGGAAAAGGAGGGATCAGGGATTTGGGAGCCGCTGGATGCCGGGAAAAACCTGGCTGGAAAACTGGGAATGAGAATCCGGGAAAACCTGGCTGGAAAACTGGGAATAACCAGAAACGAGGAGCGGGGAAATCCCCCCAAAGCCAAGGAGGTGCTTCCCACGCGGATTTTGGGATGAGAACATCACCGGGAATCCGGGAATCATCCCGGAATTCCCAGGAAAATCCACTCACCCTCTTTGCTCTCCGCGTTTTCCAGCAGCTGCAGAGCTGGGAAAAGGGAAAACCATGCCGGGATCAATCCCGGTGCCTTTCCCAAAGGAAACGCCTCCCAAATCCCGTTTTTTGGGGGGGAGAACCCCGTTCCCGGGATCCCTACAGAATTCCAAGGGTTTGCTCCCGTGCCAACAGATAAAGGGAATAACTGGGAACGTCCTGGAGCGCTGGGAAATCGAGGGACTGGGAGGGTTTGTTCTGGAATTCCGACATTTTAAGGAATTCCGGGGGGTTTTTTTAAGGAATTCTGGGGTTTTTTTAAGGAATTCTGTCATTTTATTAGGGAATTGGGAAGTTTATTAAGGAATTTTGGGGTTTTATTAAGGAATGGGGTGGATTATTAGGGAATTGGGAGGTTTTATTAAGGAATTTTAGGGTCTTATTCGGGAATGGTGGGGTTTTATTAAGGAATTCTGTCATTTTATTAGGGAATTTGGAGGTTTTATTAAGGAATTTTGGGGTCTTATTTGGGAATTCTGGGGGTTTTTTAAGGAATTCTGTCATTTTATTGGGAATTGGGAGGTTTTGTTAAGGAATGAGGAGGTTTTATTAAGGAATTCTGACATTTTATTAAGGAATTTTTGGGTTTTATTAAGGAATGGGGTGGATTATTAGGGAATTGGGAGGTTTATTAAGGAATTCCGGGGTTTTATTCGGGAATTCTGGGGTTTTTTAAGGAATTCTGTCATTTTATTAAGGAAATTTTGGGTTTTATTAAGGAATTTGGGGGTCTTTTTCAGGAATTGGGAGGTTTTATTAAGGAATTGGGAGGTTTATTCGGGAATTTTTGGGTTTTATTAAGGAATGGGGCGGATTATTAAGGAATTCTGTCATTTTATTAAGGAATTGGGAGGTTTATTAAGGAATGGGGTGGATTATTAAGGAACGGGGTGGATTATTAGGGAATTGGGAGGTTTATTAAGGAATTTTGGGGTCTTATTTGGGAATTGGGAGGTTTTAGTAAGGAATTCTCTCATTTTATTAAGGAATGGGGAGGTTTTATTAAGGAATCAAGTGGATTATTAGGGAATTTTTGGGTTTTATTAAGGAATCGTGGGGGTTTATTTAGGAATTCGGAAGTTTTATTAAGGAACGGGGTGGATTATTAAGGAAGGGGGTGGATTATTAAGGAATTCTGTCATTTTATTAAGGAATTTTTGGGTTTTGTTAAGGAACGGGGTGGATTATTAAGGAATGGGGTGGATTGGGGTGGATTATTAAGGAATCAGGTGGATTTTTAAGGAATCAGGTGGATTATTAAGGAACGATGTGGATTATTAAGGAATCGGGTGGATTATTAAGGAATCAAGTGGATTATTAAGGAATCGGGTGGATTATTAGGGAATTGTGGGGTTTTATTAAGGAACGGGGTGGATTATTAAGGAACGATGTGGATTATTAAGGAATTCTGTCATTTTATTAAGGAATTTTTGGGTTTTATTAAGGAACAGGGTGGATTATTAAGGAATGGGGTGGATTGGGGTGGATTATTAAGGAATGGGGTGGATTATTAGGGAATTGTGGGGTTTTATTAAGGAATGGGGTGGATTATTAAGGAATGGGGTGGATTATTAGGGAATTGTGGGGTTTTATTAAGGAATGGGGTGGATTATTAAGGAATGGGGTGGATTATTAAGGAATCAGGTGGATTATTAAGGAACGATGTGGATTATTAAGGAACGGGGTGGATTATTAAGGAATCAGGTGGATTATTAAGGAATGATGTGGTTTATTAAGGAATGGGGTGGATTATTAAGGAACGATGTGGTTTATTAAGGAATCAGGTGGATTATTAGGGAATTGTGGGGTTTTATAAAGGAATGGGGTGGATTATTAAGGAATGGGATGGATTATCAAGGAATCAGGTAGATTATTAAGGAACGACGTGGATTATTAAGGAATCAGGTAGATTATTAAGGAACGACGTGGATTATTAAGGAATCGGGTGGATTATTAAGGAACGGGGTGGATTATTAAGGAATGGGATTATTAAGGAATGGGGTGGATTATTAAGGAATTCTGTCATTTTATTAAGGAATTTTTGGGTTTTGTTAAGGAACGGGGTGGATTATTAAGGAATGGGGTGGATTGGGGTGGATTATTAAGGAATGGGGTGGATTTTTAAGGAATCAGGTGGATTTTTAAGGAATCAGGTGGATTATTAAGGAACGACGTGGATTATTAAGGAATCGGGTGGATTATTAAGGAATCAGGTCGATTATTAAGGAACGATGTGGTTTATTAAGGAATGGGGTGGATTATTAAGGAATCAAGTGGATTATTAGGGAACGGGGTGAATTATTAAGGAATCAGGCGGATTATTAGGGAATTGTGGGGTTTTATAAAGGAATGGGGTGGATTATTAAGGAATGGGGTGGATTGGGGTGGATTATTAAGGAACGGGGTGAATTATTAAGGAATCAGGTGAATTATTAAGGAATCAGGCGGATTATTAAGGAACAGGGAGCTTTCTCCGGGATCTGCCGGGTCAGGGCTCCGGGATCCCCGGGAATGCGGATCCCACACCGGCCTCGGGCACCCACCTGCCTTGGGCTCCTCGCCCTCCTCCTCCCGCTCCTCGGGCCCTGCAAAACAACATTCCAGAGGTGGGCAACCCCCCGAGCCCCATCCCGGGATTTGGGGGTGCCCCTCGGAGCATCCCGGCCTTCCCACGGGGGTGTCCCGAAAATCCCGGCGGGAAGAGGGGACATCCCTGGGTTTAGGGCGGATCCATGGATCCCCCAAAGGCTGGGATACCCCGGAGCCTTTCCCTGCTCCAGCACCCCCCGGGATTCCCGGATTTCCACGCCCCCACCACCATTCCCAGCGGGAAAAATCTCGTGGCCGAGCCAAATCCATGGAAAAAAGGGCATTCCCGAGGGTGTGAGGCTGAAAACCGGGAGCCAAATCCATGGAAAAAAGGGCATTGCCGAGGGTGCAGCTGAAAACTGGGAGCCAAATCCATGGAAAAAAGGGCATTGCCGAGGGTGTGAGGCTGAAAACCGGGAGCCAAATCCATGGAAAAAAGGGCATTGCCGAGGGTGCAGCAGAAAACAGGGAGCCAAATCCATGGAAAAAAGGGCATTCCCGAGGGTGCAGCAGAAAACCGGGAGCCAAATCCATGGAAAAAAGGGCATTGCCGAGGGTGTGAGGCTGAAAACCGGGAGCCAAATCCATGGAAAAAAGGGCATTGCCGAGGGCGCAGCTGAAAACCGGGAGCCAAATCCATGGAAAAAAGGGCATTGCCGAGGGTGCAGCAGAAAACCGGGAGCCAAATCCATGGAAAAAAGGGCATTGCTGAGGGTGCAGCTGAAAACCGGGAGCCAAATCCATGGAAAAAAGGGCATTGCTGAGGGTGCAGCAGAAAACAGGGAGCCAAATCCATGGAAAAAAGGGCATTGCCGAGGGTGTGAGGCTGAAAACAGGGAGCCAAATCCATGGAAAAAAGGGCATTGCCGAGGGTGTGAGGCTGAAAACCGGGAGCCAAATCCATGGAAAAAAGGGCATTGCCGAGGGTGTGAGGCTGAAAACAGGGAGCCAAATCCATGGAAAAAAGGGCATTGCCGAGGGTGCAGCAGAAAACAGGGAGCCAAATCCATGGAAAAAAGGGCATTGCCGAGGGTGTGAGGCTGAAAACCGGGAGCCAAATCCATGGAAAAAAGGGCATTGCCGAGGGTGTGAGGCTGAAAACCGGGAGCCAAATCCATGGAAAAAAGGGCATTGCTGAGGGTGTGAGGCTGAAAACCGGGAGCCAAATCCATGGAAAAAAGGGCATTGCCGAGGGTGTGAGGCTGAAAACCGGGAGCCAAATCCATGGAAAAAAGGGCATTGCCGAGGGTGTGAGGCTGAAAACCGGGAGCCAAATCCATGGAAAAAAGGGCATTGCTGAGGGTGCAGCAGAAAACCGGGAGCCAAATCCATGGAAAAAAGGGCATTGCTGAGGGTGCAGCAGAAAACCGGGAGCCAAATCCATGGGAAAAAGGGCATTGCCGAGGGTGCAGCAGAAAACAGGGAGCCAAATCCATGGAAAAAAGGGCATTGCCGAGGGTGTGAGGCTGAAAACCGGGAGCCAAATCCATGGAAAAAAGGGCATTGCTGAGGGTGTGAGGCTGAAAACCGGGAGCCAAATCCATGGAAAAAAGGGCATTGCCGAGGGTGTGAGGCTGAAAACCGGGAGCCAAATCCATGGAAAAAAGGGCATTGCTGAGGGTGCAGCTGAAAACAGGGAGCCAAATCCATGGAAAAAAGGGCATTGCCGAGGGTGCAGCTGAAAACAGGGAGCCAAATCCATGGAAAAAAGGGCATTGCTGAGGGTGCAGCTGAAAACCGGGAGCCAAATCCATGGAAAAAAGGGCATTGCTGAGGGTGCAGCAGAAAACTGGGAGCCAAATCCATGGAAAAAAGGGCATTGCCGAGGGTGTGAGGCTGAAAACCGGGAGCCAAATCCATGGAAAAAAGGGCATTGCTGAGGGTGCAGCAGAAAACCGGGAGCCAAATCCATGGAAAAAAGGGCATTCCCGAGGGTGCAGCAGAAAACCGGGAGCCAAATCCATGGAAAAAAGGGCATTCCCGAGGGTGCAGCAGAAAACCGGGAGCCAAATCCATGGAAAAAAGGGCATTGCTGAGGGTGTGAGGCTGAAAACCGGGAGCCAAATCCATGGAAAAAAGGGCATTGCCGAGGGTGTGAGGCTGAAAACCGGGAGCCAAATCCATGGAAAAAAGGGCATTCCTGAGGGTGCAGCAGAAAACCGGGAGCCAAATCCATGGAAAAAAGGGCATTGCCGAGGGTGTGAGGCTGAAAACCGGGAGCCAAATCCATGGAAAAAAGGGCATTGCCAAGGGTGTGAGGCTGAAAACTGGGAGCCAAATCCATGGAAAAAAGGGCATTGCTGAGGGTGCAGCAGAAAACAGGGAGCCAAATCCATGGAAAAAAGGGCATTGCCGAGGGTGTGAGGCTGAAAACAGGGAGCCAAATCCATGGAAAAAAGGGCATTCCCGAGGGTGTGAGGCTGAAAACTGGGAGCCAAATCCATGGAAAAAAGGGCATTGCCGAGGGTGTGAGGCTGAAAACCGGGAGCCAAAGCCATGGAAAAAAGGGCATTGCTGAGGGTGCAGCAGAAAACCGGGAGCCAAATCCATGGAAAAAAGGGCATTGCCGAGGGTGTGAGGCTGAAAACAGGGAGCCAAATCCATGGAAAAAAGGGCATTGCCGAGGGCGCAGCTGAAAACAGGGAGCCAAATCCATGGAAAAAAGGGCATTCCCGAGGGTGCAGCAGAAAACCGGGAGCCAAATCCATGGAAAAAAGGGCATTGCCGAGGGTGTGAGGCTGAAAACCGGGAGCCAAATCCATGGAAAAAAGGGCATTGCCGAGGGTGTGAGGCTGAAAACCGGGAGCCAAATCCATGGAAAAAAGGGCATTGCTGAGGGTGTGAGGCTGAAAACCGGGAGCCAAATCCATGGAAAAAAGATCATTCCCGAAGCCGCAGCAGAAAACCGGGAGCTACATCCCGGAATTCAGCGCTGAGGGAAAAAAAATAAACCCGCTTAGCGCAGATGGAAAAAAATCCCAGCAATTCCAGGAAAACACCTTTAGAGCGAGAGAATTCCCGGTTTTTCTTTCACCTCCCGGAGCACTCCCCCAGGCCGCGATCCAGGGGGGGATCCCCGGGCACGGCCGCGGCAGGAAAAGCGAAGCGGCCGCGCATTCCAGGTGGGAAAAGCGTCGGGAAGCGGGGAGAGGCTTTGCCGGGATTTACCTGCGCGCTGCCGCTGCTCCCGGCAGCTGTCCCGCAGGCGGCGGTGGCACACGAAGGCCAGCACGGCCAGCAGGGCCACCACGCAGGCGGCCAGGGCCACCGTCACCCAGAGAGCCGCGGCAGGGAAGGGCAGAGCCCGGCCTGGCACAGGAAGGGAGGAGAGGCACGGTCAGACCGGGATGGGCCCGGGAGCAGCCGGGATTCGGGGGAGACGGGATTCGGGGGGAGCGGGGATGGGGGGGAGACGGGATCCGGGGGGAGCGGGGATCCGGGGGGAGCGGGGATTCGGGGGAGATGGGATTCGGGGGGAGCGGGGATCCGGGGGGAGACGGGATTCGGGGGAGATGGGATTTGGGGGGAGACGGGATCCGGGGGGAGACGGGATTCGGGGGAGATGGGATTCGGGGGGAGCGGGGATCGGGGGGAGCGGGGATCCGGGGGATGCTCGGATCCAGGGGGATCCCAAATGCAGGGGGAGCCGGGATTCGGGGGGAGCTCGGATCCGGGGGGAGACAGGATCCGGTGGGAGCCTGGATCCAGGGCGAAGCTCGGATCCAAGGGGACCCCAAATCCAAGGGGAGCCCAGATCCAAGGGGAGCCTAAATGCAGGGAGAGCCCAGATCCAGGGGGATCCGTAATGCAGAGGGAGCCCAGATCCAGCGGGAGCCCAAATGCAGGGGGATCCCAAATCCAGGGAGAGCCCAAATCCAGAGTGATCCCAAATCCAGGGAGAGCCCGGATCCAGGGGGAGCCCAAATCCAGGGGGAGCCCGGATCCAGGCAGAGCCCAGATCCAGGGGGATCCCACCCCCCAGGTGATTGGTCCTGCACCCAGGATGACCCCACACCCAGGGGAATCCCAAATCTGAGGGGATCCCAAATCTGGGGTGACCCCACACCCGCAGTGACCCCACACCCGCAGTGACCCCGCACCCGCAGTGACCCCGCACCCAGAGTGACCCCGCACCCAGAGTGACCCCACACCCAGAGTGACCCCGCACCCGCAGTGACCCCACACCCAGAGTGACCCCACACCCAGAGTGACCCCACACCCGCAGTGACCCCACACCCGCAGTGACCCCGCACCCGCAGTGACCCCACACCCACAGTGACCCCACACCCACAGCGACCCCACACCCAGAGTGACCCCACACCCAGAGTGACCCCGCACCCGCAGTGACCCCACACCTGCAGTGACCCCACTTCTGCAGTGACCCCGCACCTGCAGTGACCCCACACCCGCAGTGACCCCACACCCGCAGTGACCCCGCACCCAGAGTGACCCCACACCCGCAGTGACCCCACACCTGCAGTGACCCCACTTCTGCAGTGACCCCGCACCTGCAGTGACCCCACACCCGCAGTGACCCCACTTCTGCAGTGACCCCGCACCTGCAGTGACCCCACACCCACAGTGACCCCACACCCGCAGTGACCCCGCACCCGCAGTGACCCCACACCCGCAGTGACCCCACACCTGCAGTGACCCCGCACCCGCAGTGACCCCGCACCCGCAGTGACCCCACACCCAGAGTGACCCCACACCCGCAGTGACCCCACACCCACAGTGACCCCACACCCGCAGTGACCCCGCACCCCAGCCAGGGCCACCTGCCCCGGCCCCTCCTGGGTGCCTTTGGGTGCCAGTGCCACCATCCCACCACTGCCACCTCCCACAGCCCCTCCTGGATGCCTTTGGGTGCCACCACTGCCACCACCCACAGCCCCTGTGCCAGTGCCACCACTGCCACCTCTGCCAGCCCCTCCCAGGTGCCTTTGGGTGCCACCAGGGCCACCTGCCCCAGCCCCTCCCAGGTGCCTTTGGGTGCCACCACTGCCACTCCCCCAGCCTCTGTGCCAGTGTCACCAGGGCCACCTCCCCAGCCTCTCCCAGGTGCCTTTGGGTGCCACCACTGCCACTCCCCCAGCCTCTGTGCCAGTGTCACCAGGGCCACCTCCCCAGCCTCTCCCAGGTGCCTTTGGGTGCCACCACTGCCACTCCCCCAGCCCCCGTGCCAGTGTCACCACTGCCACCTCTCCCAGCCCCTCCTGGGTGCCTTTGGGTGCCAGTGCCACCATCCCACCACTGCCACACCCCCAGCCCTCCCCGGGCGCCTTTGGGTGCCACCACTGCCACCCCCCCAGCCTGTCCCGGGTGCCTTGGGGTGGCACCGCAGTCACTCCCGGCCCGGCTCACCTGTGATGGTGACGGAGGCGTGCCCGTGCTGCCGCAGCACGGCGTTGAGCACCAGGCACGAGTAGGTGACGCTGGGCTCCACCAGCACGCGCAGGACGCTGCGCACCTCGAACAGCCCCTCCTCGTTGGCCACCTGCCACGTGGTGACGTTGGCCGTCAGGTTGGCGCCCCGGCCGTCCTGCCACAGCACGCTGGCCTCGGGGTAGCCGCGGGACGCCTGGCACGTCACCACGGCCACGTCGCCCGGCTTCAGGTCCTTGCTGGGCTCCAGGTGCACGCTGGGCTTGGAGTAGGGAGCTGTGGGGCACAAGGGGACGAGCGGGTGAGGAGCGGCATCGGGATCGCCCCAGGACGGGCGGGTCCGGCTGAGGAATGCACCAGCTGGGGGCTCCTCAACTCGGGGTCACTCTGGCTGAGGTGGCCCCTCAACGGGAGCCTCTCCACCGTGGTGACATTGTCGGTGAGGGCCCCTCAACTTTGGGTCATGGATGGTTGAGGTGGCCCCTCAACAGGAGCCTCTCCACTGTGGTGACATTTTTGGTGAGGTTCTCCCCAGCTGTGGGTCATGGATGGTTGAAGCGACCCCTCAACGGGAGCCTCTCCACCATGGTGACGTTGCTGGTGATGGCTCCACCACCTTGGGTCACTGCTGGCTGAGGTGACCCCTCAACGGGAGCCTCTCCACCATGGTGACGTTGCTGGTGATGGCTCCACCACCTTGGGTCACTGCTGGTTGAGGTGGCCCCTCAACTGGAGCCTCTCCACTGTGGTGACACTGTCGGTGAGGGCTCCTCACCTTTGGGTCAGCGTGACCCCACATCCAGGATGACCCCACATCCAGGGTGATCCCACACCCAGGATGATCCCACACCCAGGGTGATCCCACACCCAGGGTGATCCCACACCCAGGGTGATCCCACACTTCCAAGGTGGCCCCTCAACTGGGAGCCTCTCCACCATGGTGACGTTGTAGGTGAGGGCTCCTCAACTTTGGGCCAGCGTGACCCCACACCCAGGGTGACCCCACACCCAGGGTGACCCCACATCCAGCCTGACCCCACACCCAGGGTGACCCCACACCCAGGGTGACCCCACATCCAGCCTGACCCCACACCCAGGGTGACCCCACATCCAGGGTGACCCCACATCCAGCCTGACCCCACACCCAGCGTGATCCCACAATTCCAAGGTAGCCCCTCAACTCTCCACCATGGTGACGTTGCTGGTGATGGCTCCACCACCTTGGGTCACTGCTGGCTGAGGTGGCCCCTCAACTGGAGCCTCTCCACCATGGTGACGTTGTCGGTGAGAGCTCCTCCACTTTGGGTCAGCGTGACCCCACACCCAGGATGATCCCACACCCAGGATGATCCCACACCCAGGGTGATCCCACATCCAGGGTGATCCCACACCCAGGGTGATCCCACACCCAGGGTGATCCCACGCTTCCAAGGTGACCCCTCAACGGGAGCCTCTCCACCATGGTGACGTTGCTGGTGGTGGCTCCACCACCTTGGGGCACTACTGGCTGAGGTGGCCCCTCAACTGGAGCCTCTCCACTGTGGTGACACTGTCGGTGAGGGCTCCTCAACCACAGGTCAGCATGACCCCACACCCAGGGTGATCCCACACCCAGGATGACCCCACACTTCCAAGGTGGCCCCTCAACCGGGAGCCTCCCTGGCACGGCTCGCGCTCGCCGAGGACCATCTTGGGGAGATACACCCGGTAGGTCTCCAGCTCCGCGGAGAACCCACAGCCAGGCTGGCACAGCCGGAGCCCCCTCACCCCCTCGCCCTTGGGCACCTCCTCACCTGCCACCTGCAGGGTGACGGCGGCGCTGTTGTGGTCGCGCACACGCACGAAGCAGGTGAAGCTGCCCTCGTCGGCGATGCGCACGCGCCGCAGCAGCAGGGACACGTTGCCCTGTGCCAGCTGGTCGTAGAAGAGCGCCGTGCGGTTGGCGTAGCCGCGGCCCTGGTCCTGCAGGCGGTCGCGGCCGCCGGAGAAGCCGTGCACCAGGCGCTTGGTGTCCGTCAGCTGCCAGATCAGGCTCAGCTCCGCCACGCTGAAGTTGGCGTCGGGCGAGAAGGAGCAGCGCAGGGTGGCATCGTGGCCGAACAGGGCCACCACCGGCTCCTCCGGGACGTGGATCTCCACGGCACCTGCGGGAGGGCAGCAGGATGCGGTGTGGCACCTCCGGGAGCGCCGCCCGGCTTTTCCGCCTGGGTAATGGCTAAGGAAATCCAGGGATGCCCTGGAGGGAGGGACACGAGGGCAGGTGGCATCTCAGGAGGGTCCCCAGCCACGCCACCCCGCTGGAAGGGGGACAGTCCCACACCCAGCACCAAACCGGGGCAGCCTCAGCTGCCAGGAGCTGCCAGGAGCTGCCATGGGCACCCAAACCTGCACCGGGACACGGAGCCCGGGTGGTCCCCAGGGAGCGAGGACAGCGGGTGGCAGCGGCGGGGACACAGTGCCCAGCAGGAGCCAGCGCTGGCCCCAGCACGGTGCCAACCGGTGTGGCATGGCATGATTCCGTCTGATCCCAGTGCCGTGGAATCATTCCAGCTGATCCCAGTGCCGTGGAATCATTCCAGCTGCTCCTGGTGCCATGGAATCATTCCAGCTGATCCCAGTGCC
Organism: Corvus moneduloides; assembly: GCF_009650955.1. Lineage (NCBI taxonomy): Eukaryota > Metazoa > Chordata > Aves > Passeriformes > Corvidae > Corvus > Corvus moneduloides. The sequence goes on from NC_045488.1 coordinate 19,258,391, forward strand.
CTGGCACCATTCCAGCTGATCCCAGTGCCGTGGAATCATTCCAGCTGATCCCAGTGCCGTGGAATCATTCCAGCTGATGCCAGTGCCCTGGCACCATTCCAGCTGATCCCAGTGCCCCGGCACGATTCCAGCCCCACCCCAGTGCCATGGCACCATTCCAGCCCCATCCCAGTGCCGTGGCACCATTCCAGCTGATCCCAGTGCTGTGCAACAATTCCAACCCCAAAGCATCCCAAGGGCAGCTCCCGATCCCAGAAGGGTCAGGAAAAGGGGACACGCCTCCCCTGGGCCAAGGATTCCCCCGGAATTCCCACCTCATCCCGCTGCCCAACCCCTTCCCATGGCACGAGATGAGGGCAGGGACGGGACAGGGAATTTTCGGGAAGCTCCCGAGCTGGCAGGGTGAGGAGGGCGGGAAGGAGCCGTGCCAGGGGCCGCAGCCGGGCAGGACAAGGGCAGTGGGCAGCCGGCCTGGCTCCGGCCACATCCCAGAGCCACCTCTGCCGGGCACAGATCCATCGGGATGCCAGCAGCACCGGGGACATCTCCCGCGGTGCCCAGCCCCGCTCACCTGCCAGGCCGAGTGCCAGGACGAGCAGCGGGAAGAGCATCCTTGGCACGGCAAAAGTCGGGATGAGGCAGCGGGAGCGGGCACGGCCCCGGGAATCGTCTCTGGGAACAGCGCCCCGAGCTGCGGGAAAACACACGGGAACACCGGGATGGCGCTGGGAAGGAGGGACACGGAGCAGGGGAAGGGACCGGGCCGAGGATCCCACAGCAGCCATTCCCGGGAATCCCACACCGGCCATTCCCGGGGATCCCACAGCAGCCATTCCCGGGAATCCCACACCGGCCATTCCTGCGGATCCCACTCCGGCCATTCCCGGGGATCCCACACCGGCCATTCCTGCGGATCCCACTCCGGCCATTCCCGGGGATCCCACAGCAGCCATTCCCGGGAATCCCACACCGGCCATTCCCGGGGATCCCACAGCAGCCATTCCCGGGAATCCCACACCGGCCATTCCTGCGGATCCCACTCCGGCCATTCCCGGGGATCCCACACCGGCCATTCCCGGGAATCCCACACCGGCCATTCCTGCGGATCCCACTCCGGCCATTCCTGCGGATCCCACACCGGCCATTCCCGGGAATCCCACACCGGCCATTCCTGCGGATCCCACACCGGCCATTCCCGGGAATCCCACTCCGGCCATTCCCGGGGTTCCCACTCCGGCCATTCCCAGGGATCCCACTCCGGCCATTCCCGGGAATCCCACTCCGGCCATTCCCGGGGATCCCACACCGGCCATTCCCGGGGATCCCACAGCAGCCATTCCCGGGGATCCCACACCGGCCATTCCCAGGGATCCCACTCCGGCCATTCCCGGGAATCCCACACCGGCCATTCCCGGGGATCCCACTCCAGCCATTCCCGGGGATCCCACACCGGCCATTCCCAGGGATCCCACACCGGCCATTCCCGGGAATCCCACACCGGCCATTCCTGCGGATCCCACAGCAGCCATTCCCAGGGATCCCACACCGGCCATTCCCGGGGATCCCACTCCAGCCATTCCCGGGGTTCCCACTCCGGCCATTCCCAGGGATCCCACACCGGCCATTCCCGGGGATCCCACTCCAGCCATTCCCGGGGATCCCACACCGGCCATTCCCAGGGATCCCACTCCGGCCATTCCCGGGGATCCCACAGCAGCCATTCCCAGGGATCCCACTCCGGCCATTCCCAGGGATCCCACTCCGGCCATTCCCGGGGATCCCACAGCAGCCATTCCCAGGGATCCCACACCGGCCATTCCCGGGGTTCCCACACCGGCCATTCCCGGGGTTCCCACTCCGGCCATTCCCGGGGATCCCACTCTGGCCATTCCCAGGGATCTCCCAGGGATCCCACACCAGCCATTCCCAGGGATCCCACACTGGCCATTCCCAAGGATCTCCCAGGAATCCCACTCCGGCCATTCCCAGGAATCCCACTCCAGCCATTCCCAGGGATCTCCCAGGGATCCCCCTCCAGCCATTCCCAAGGATCTGCCAGGGATTCCACTCTGGCCGTTCCCAGGGATCTCCCAGGGATCCCACTCCGGCCATTCCTGGGGTTCCCACTCCGGCCATTCCCAGGGATCTCCCAGGGATCCCACTCCGGCCATTCCCAGGGATCTCCCACCCCGTGACCAGGCACGGGAAGGGGCTCAGCTCCCGCCTGGCCCGGGCCCGGCATCGCCGCATTCCCGGCGCCCGGCGGGGCCGGCGGCAGCTCCGGAGGCGGCGGCCGAGCCCCGGGGAAGCCGCGGGAGCCCCGTCCCTTCCTCGCCGCCGCTTCTCCTCCTCCCCTCTGGCTCCCGTCCTTCCCAGCTTTTCCCTCCATCCCCGCGCTCCAGGAGCAGCCAGCTCGCTCCCAGGCTCCGCAATCCGGCTCCAGTCGGGGCGGGGAGGGGCTCACAGCCAGAGGGTTGCGGATTCCCGGCTGGCGGCAGGGAATTCTCCGGGATGGGGCTGTCCCGGCAGAGCGGGGATGGGAGCGGAGCTGCACCGGGGGCACGGTGAGGGCCCGGCCCGGCCCGGCTGGCGGCGGCGCCGCATTCCCGGCGATCCCGCGTGACCCGCGCGCCTCCCTCGCGGCCGGAATGGGCTCCGGACAGCGCGGACACTGCTGTCCCCTCCCGGGGTCCCACTGTGTCCCCTCCCTGTCCCTGAGCATCCCAGGGTCCCACTGTGTCCCCTCCCTGTCCCTGAGCATCCCAGGGTCCCACTGCTGTCCCCTCCCTGTCCCATCCCATGCCAGGGTCCCGCTGCTGTCCCCTCCCTGTCCCTGAGCATCCCAGAACCTCCGTGTCCCCTCCCTGTCCCGAAGAGCCCACAGCCCCTTGTGTCCCCCCCGTCCCATCCCACCCCACCCCATCCCAGGGTCCCACCGCGTGTCCTGTCTCTCTCCCATCCCACGCCAGGGTCCCGCTGCTGTGTCCCCTCCCTGTCCCCGAACATCCCATCTGCCACGGCCACATTTGTGGGGTCGCAGCAGGAACTGAGGCACAGGGAATGGGGGAACTGAGGCACGGGGAATAGGGGAGACTGGAGCACAGGGAATGGGGGAAACTGAGGCACAAAGGGGAAACTGAGGTACGGGGGATGGGGGAAACTGAGGCACAAAGGGGAAACTGAGGTACGGGGGATGGGGGAAACTGAGGCACAAAGGGGAAACTGAGGCACAAAGGGGAAACTGAGGCACAAAGGGGAAACTGAGGCACGGGGAATGAGGGAACTGAGGCACGGGGAATGGGGAAACAGGCACGAGGGGGAAAGTGGGGCACAGGGAATGGGGGAACTGAGGCACGGGGAATAGAAGAGACTGGAGCACAGGGAATGGGGGAAACTGAGGCACAAAGGGGAAACTGAGGCACAGGGGAAACTGAGGCACAAAGGGGAAACTGAGGCACAAAGGGGAAACTGAGGCACAAGGGGGAAACTGAGGCACGGGGAATGGGGGAAACTGAGGCACAAAAGGGAAACTGAGGCACGGGGAATGGGGAAACTGAGGCACGGGGAATGGGGGAAACTGAGGCACAAAGGGGAAACTGAGGCACAGGGAATGAGGGAACTGAGGCAGAGGGAATGGGGAAACTGAGGCACAAAGGGGAAACTGAGGCACGGGGAATGGGGGAAACTGAGGCACAAAAGGGAAACTGAGGCACGGGGAATGGGGAAACTGAGGCACAAAGGGGAAACTGAGGCACGGGGAATGGGGGAAACTGAGGCACAAAGGGGAAACTGAGGCACGGGGAATGGGGAAACTGAGGCACAAAAGGGAAACTGAGGCACGGGGAATGGGGAAACTGAGGCACGGGGAATGGGGAAACTGAGGCACAAAGGGGAAACTGAGGCACGGGGAATGGGGGAAACTGAGGCACAAAAGGGAAACTGAGGCACGGGGAATGGGGAAACTGAGGCACAAAAGGGAAACTGAGGCACGGGGAATGGGGAAACTGAGGCACGGGGAATGGGGAAACTGAGGCACAAAGGGGAAACTGAGGCACGGGGAATGGGGGAAACTGAGGCACAAAGGGGAAACTGAGGCACGGGGAATGGGGGAAACTGAGGCACAAAGGGGAAACTGAGGTACGGGGGATGGGGGAAACTGAGGCACAAAGGGGAAACTGAGGTACGGGGGATGGGGGAAACTGAGGCACAAAGGGGAAACTGAGGTACGGGGGATGGGGGAAACTGAGGCACAAAGGGGAAACTGAGGCACAGGGGAAACTGAGGCACGGGGAATGAGGGAACTGAGGCATGGGGAATGGGGAAACAGGCACGAGGGGGAAAGTGGGGCACAGGGAATGGGGGAACTGAGGCACGGGGAATAGGGGAGACTGGAGCACAGGGAATGGGGGAAACTGAGGCACAAAGGGGGAACTGAGGCACAGGGAATGAGGGAACTGAGGCAGAGGGAATGGGGGAAACTGAGGCACGGGGAATGGGGAAACTGAGGCATGGGGAACGGGGGAAACTGAGGCACAAAAGGGAAACTGAGGCACGGGGAATGGGGAAACTGAGGCACGGGGAATGGGGGAAACTGAGGCACAAAAGGGAAACTGAGGCATGGGGAATGGGGAAACTGAGGCACAAAGGGGAAACTGAGGCACGGGGAATGGGGGAAACTGAGGCACAAAGGGGAAACTGAGGCACAAAGGGGAAACTGAGGCACGGGGAATGGGGGAAACTGAGGCACGGGGAATGGGGAAACTGAGGCACAAAGGGGAAACTGAGGCACGGGGAATGGGGGAAACTGAGGCCCAGCTGAGGTCCCGCTGCCCGGACAAGGGAAACGGTGACTCATCCCCCTCGGAATTCCTCCCCTTTCCTGGGGATGTTCAACAAATCCCATTCTCCAGGTTTGCAATTCCTACAATTCCTGCCGGGCCGGCTCAGGGGTGCCACGGCAAGGGGACGCCCGTGCCCCCAACCCTCCCACTGCCGTGACTCAGTTTCCCCGGCCCTGGGGTGCGATCCAAGGGCACGAGACCTCTAAGGAATCCCACAAAATTCTCCCTTGGAAGAGGGATGCCCTCGCGCCGGGACGGCCGAAGCCTCCGGAACCCCAAGGAATAATTAAATCCCGGGAATTATCACCCGCTCCCTGGTTTTTTATAGATCCTCGAATTATCCGCTGCCAAATTATCGCCCTGAGGTGTCACAGAAACACCTCTGGATCCAGGGAGGAGCCCTGGCCTCCCGCTCCAGCTCCATCCCAGTTTTTGGGGTGCCTGGGCTCAGCCCCTCTCCTCGAGCCCAGAGCCCGGCTCTGCTCGGGACTAATTTTAGTCCCCGCTCAACTTCTGGAGGTGCAGCTCCACAATCGGGACTCTGTGGGGATGGGGGCGTGGAAAGATGGGACGCAGCCCCCAAATCCCACCGGGAATTCGGGGTGTGGTGTTTGGGGTCAGGAAGGGACGGGGACTCGGGGTGACACCTGGCAGGAGGAAGGGATGAGGATTTGGGGTGACACCTGGAAGGAGGAAAGGGTGAGGATTTGGGGTGCAATATTTGGAAGGAGGAAGGAACAAGGATTTGGGGTGCAATACTTGACAGAAGAAAAGGACAAGGATCCGGGGTGATCCCTGCCCGGAGGAAGGGACTGGGATTCGGGGTGATCCCTGCCCGGAGGAAGGGACTGGGATTCGGGATGATCCCTCTCTGGAGGAAGGGACTGGGATTCGGGGTGGTCCCTGCCCGGAGGAAGGGACTGGGATTCGGGATGATCCCTCTCTGGAGGAAGGGACTGGGATTCGGGGTGGTCCCTGCCCGGAGGAAGGGACTGGGATTCGGGATGATCCCTCTCTGGAGGAAGGGACTGGGATTCGGGGTGGTCCCTGCCCGGAGGAAGGGACTGGGATTCGGGATGCAGCGGTGCCCGCAGGAAAGGGGGGGGGTGGGGTTATCCCTGTCCCGGCTCGGGGAAAAGGGGAACCCCCACTTCCCCTCGCCACCGTGTCCCACGCGGGGTGCGCCCAGCCCCAGATCCCCACCGGGGCGGTTCCGATCCCACTTCCAGCACCCCGGGGTGCCGCCTTCCCCGCACCCAGCCCCGCCACGGGCCCCGCCTGTGCCCCGGCACTGCCCGCAGCGGGCCGGGCCGGGGGCACCCCCGCAGCCCCCAAGCCCCGCGGGGCTCCCTGAGCCCCCCAGCCCCGCCTGCCCCGGCCCGGGGGACCCCCATTCATTCCTCCCTCCCTCCGTCCCTCCGTCCCTCCGTCCCTCCGTCCCTCCGTCCCTCCGTCCCTCCGTCCGTCCCGGAACCCCGCCCGGCGCCGAGCCCCGGCCCGCGGGAGGGGCAGCGGCAGCGGGGCGGCTCCAGGCGCGGGGGAGCTGCGGGGCCGCCCCGTTCCCGGCCGGATCCCGCACCCCAAGAACCCCCCGGGCACCCCCGGGCCCCCGGCACTCACCGGGCCGGCGGCGCAGGCAGCGCGGGCAGCGGGGGCGGCCCCGGAGCGATTGGCTGCGGCCGCTTCCTGCCGGGAACGGCGCGGGAGGAGCCTGGAGCCGGGAGAGGGGAGCGTGGGGACACCGGGAACGGGGACTGGGGACACCGGGAACGGGGACTGGGGACAACGGGAACGGGGATTGGGGAGCGTGGGGACACCGGGAACGGGGATTGGGGACAACGGGAATGGGGACTGGGGACAACGGGAACGGGGACTGGGGAGCGTGGGGACACTGGGAACGGGGACTGGGGACAACGGGAACGGGGACTGGGGACTGCGAGAACGGGGAGTGGGGAGCGTGGAGAATTGGGAAGCCCTGGGGGATGGGGAAGCCCTGAGGGATTGGGGTGCACTGAGCAGGGGACTGGGGTGCCTGGGGATGGGGGATTGGGGAGCGCCAAGCGGGGATTGGGATGCCCGGTATTGGGGGATTGGGGAGCCTGGGAATGAGGGATTGGGGAGCGCCAAGCGGGGATTGGGGTGCCTGGGGGATTGGGGAGCCTGGGAATGAGGGATTTGAGAGCCTGGAGATGAGGATTGGGGAGCGCTGAGCAGGGAGATTGGGGAGCAGCGAGGCGGGGATTGGGGTGCCCGGTATTGGGGGATTGGGGTGCACCGAGCAGGGGATTGGAGAGCCTGGGACTTGGGGACTGGGGAGCGCTGAGCGGGGGGATTGGGGTGCCTGGAGATGGGGGATTGGGGTGCCCGGGATTGGGGGATTGGGGATCCTGGGGCTGGGGATTGGGGTGCCTGGGGCTGGGGATTGGGGTGCCTGGGGCTGGGGATTGGGGTGCCCGGGATTGGGGGATTGGGGATCCTGGGGCTGGGGGATTGGGGTGCCCGGTATTGGGGGATTTGGGATCCTGGGGCTGGGGATTGGGGTGCCTGGGGCTGGGGATTGGGGTGCCCGGGATTGGGGGATTGGGGATCCTGGGGCTGGGGATTGGGGTGCCTGGGGCTGGGGATTGGGGTGCCTGGGGCTGCGGGATTGGGGTGCCCGGGATTGGGGGATTGGGGTGCCCGGGGCTGGGGGATTGGGGTGCCCGGTATTGGGGGATTTGGGATCCTGGGGCTGGGGGATTGGGGTGCCTGGAGATGGGGGATTGGGGTGCCCAGGATTGGGGGATTGGGGTGCCTGGGGCTGGGGGATTGGGGATCCTGGTATTGGGGGATTGGGGATCCTGGGGCTGGGGATTGGGGTTCACAGAGCCGTGAGTATTGGGGAGCACCAGGCCTGAGGGATTGGCCGTGTCTGGAGGCTGAGGGTTGGGCACAGCCTGTGCCAGGGATTTGGGGTGCAGGGAGGTGGGGACTCAGGGAATCTCAGATTCAGGATTTTGGGGATCTCAGATTTGGGATTTTGGGGATCTCAGATTCGGGATGGGATGCGCAGAACCAGGGATTTAGGGGATCTCAGATTCGGGATGGGATGCGCAGAACCAGGGATTTAGGGGATCTCAGATTCGGGATGGGATGTGCAGAACCAAGGAGTTTGGGGATCTCAGATTCGGGATTTTGGGCACCTCAGAGTTGGGATTTTGGGGATCTCAGATTTGAGATTTTGGGGATCTCAGATTTGAGATTGTAGGGTTCTCAGATTCGGGATTTTGGGGATGCACAGAACCAGGGAATTTGGGTATCTCAAATTCGGGATTTTGGGGATCTCAGATTTGGGATTTTGGGCATCTCAGAGTCGGGATTTTGGGGATCTCAGATTCGGGATTTTGGGGACCTCAGATTCGGGATGGGATGCGCAGAACCAGGGATTTGGGGGATCTCAGATTCAGGATTTTGGGCACCTCAGAGTCGGGATTTTGGGGATCTCAGATTCGGGATGGGATGCACAGAACCAGGGATTTGGGGGATCTCAGAGTCGGGATTTTGGGGATCTCAGAGTCGGGATGAGGTGCAGGGAGCCAGGCAGGAAGGCTGAGCCATCTCCTCTGGGCAGGACGAAGGGCAGCCGGGATTTGCCAGGCGCAGCCCAGGCTGCTTCCCAGGAAAATCCTGGTTAATGATTGACCCACGCCGGCTGTCCAGCGGCAGCCCCACACCGTGCTGGGGGCACGGGGGGAAACCCCAAAGGTTTGGGAGCCGCGGCACCTGCAGGGGGACGCCCACGGGGCTGGGCTGGGTGCGGAGCAAAGGAAGCTCCTCACCCTGGTGATTACAGGGGAGCTGCGGATTAAAGGCGAGTTAAAATAACCCCAGACGTGCTGTAATTAAACCATTCCATGCGTGGTTTTTTCCCCCTGGCAGGCGAGGGAGGGTTCGGCAGGGAGGTGGTGAAAGGCTGGGCACCCACGGGTGGCAGCAGCAAGGATGGCACGGGGATGAGGCCAACCCGCTTTGAAAGGGACTGAACGGGGGGTCCTGCGCTCCATTCCCAGACGGGCCCCGAAAGTCAGCAGCATTCCTTGGAAGGGACCTTCAGGATTGTCTCATCCACGGGCAGGGACACCTCCCACTGTTCCAATGTCCAGCCTGGCCTTGGGCACTGCCAGGGATCCAGGGGCAGCCACGGCTGTGCTGGGAATTCCATCCCAGCACCTCCCCACCCTCACAGGGGAGAATTCCTTCCCAAGATTTACCCTAAACCCACCCTTTTGCACTCTGTAACCATTCCCTGTGTCCTGTCCCTCCATGCCTTGTCCCCAGTCCCTCTCCAGCTCTCCTGGAGCCCCTTCAGGCCCTGCCAGGGGCTCTGAGCTCTCCCTGGAGCCTTCTCCTCTCCAGCTGAGCACCCCCAGCTCTCCCAGCCTGGCTCCAGAGCAGAGGGGCTCCAGCCCTGGAGCAGCTCCGGGGCCTCCTCTGGGCTCTCTCCAGCAGCTCCAGGTCCTCCCTGTGCTGGCCCCAGGGCTGGGGCAGCTCTGCAGGTGGGCTCTCACCTGAGTGGGGCAGAATCCCTCCCTGCGCCGCTGCCCGCGCTGCTGGGGGTGAGCCTGGCACAGAGCTGGCACAACAACTCCACGGGCACCTCCAGCTCTCCCAAAACCACAGGTGGAATCCGAGAAAAGGGCATCAATCCCCCCCCACTCCATCCCTGACAAGACATCGGTTGCCATCCCTGCCCAGGGCAGCGCTTCCCAGCATCCCGACTTTGTCCCTCCTGCCACCAGTTCAGGCGATGAAAGCAGCAGCACGGCGTTGATTCCTCGGCCACGAGTGCTGCTCTGCTCCTGGGGCTGTTTGAAGGCACCAAGGGAGCTCTGAGCACCTGGAGCTTTCCAGTGTTCAATAGGAACACCAAACAATTAAAAAAAAAAGCCAGGAGAAACGAAGAAGCTTGGAAACAAAGGCAGGTTTTTAACATCAAGACACGCTCGGAGTTAAAATCCACGCTGCTCGCTTGTTAATTAACGAGGAAAGGGCTTCCGGGGGGGGTGGGATTTCAGTCGAGGATGTCTCCATCCCAAATGATTCTTTTGGCTTCTTTTCCTTCCTCAAAAACCTGCAATTTGCAAGTTTAATTCCGTGCCCAGCCAGGGTTCAATCGGGGGCGGGAGGGAGGCGCTGGGACACATCCGGAACCTCCCAAGGAGGTGTCCAGGGTCAGCTCTGGGAATCGGGGCTGCTCCTCCCGGCCGTGATCCCCGTGGAAATGCCGCCCAGCTCCGGTTTCCAGCGGTTAGGGAGGTGGGAATCGAGTGCGTGCTGCCCAGGAGGCTCATTCCCATTATTTCCCATATTCCCAGCTTTCCCACCAGCATGGCAGGGGTTGGAGCATAAATCCCACCCTCTATCCCCCAAATCTGCCAGGATCAGGGAATCCCAGCACGGTTTGGGTTGGGAGGGACCTTAAAACCCATCCAAGGGCACCTCCCACTGCCCCAGGGTGCTCCCAGCCGTGTCCAGCCTGGCGTGGGGCACTGCCACGGGGAAAGCGACCTGTTTTGGAAGCTGGATTCACACGGTGCCACCTGCACTGCCCACTGCAGGGTCCTTGGACTCACGGAGAGCTCCTTAACCCAGCGCTGGGTCCTCCAAGGAACATCCCAGTGCCAAACCCAGAGGACAGGGAGGAGCAGGAAGGGCCTTTGGGGGCTTTTGGACCACGGGGCAGAGCAGGGAGACAGTGGCAGGAGAAAACGAGCCCACAAGCCCAACCTGAGGCTGCCTCTGGAGAACCCCAATCCTGCTGGGACAGAGCTGGCATTCCTTGGATGGGGCTGTGCTGGGATGTGGGGCCAGGGCTGGAGTCACCCAGCAGCTGTGCCAGGGCTGTGCTGGGACAGAGGCCGCTCAGGGCACAGCTCAGCGTTGTCCCAGGGCTGTTCCCAAGCCCAGAGCGGGCTCCAGAGGCGGAGCCATCCCGATGGGAACGGGATGAGCTCCCAGGTGCGGCTGAGCTTTGCTCCTGCAGCTGCATCCCGCTCCTTCCCAAACCCACTCCCAGCGAGTCCCCACTGCCAGGAGATGCCCGGAGCGAGGGCTCAGAGCCTCCGGCTGTCCCTCAGCTCACACCAGCTCCACAAAATGGGTTTTCCCTGAATCCATGGAGGTTTTATCCATCCCTAGATGTGGGCAGGAGCCAGGATGGCAAGAGCCAGCAGTGCCAGAGGTCTGGGATGCTCCTGCAATGCAGATGAACCAATCCCAATTGAAATAGGAACAATTTATTGGGGTCAGCGGCCCAGATTCCCACCGCGGAGCTCCGGTGCAAGGGAAGAAGTGGGAACACGCACCGGGAAGGGGGGACAGGGACAGTGCGACCACCTTTAATTCATTTTGCGCAAAAATCGCCCGGAGGGGTCTGCAACGGGGAGTGAGGGAGGGTGAGGTCAGAGTCACCCCCAACGTTCCCAGAAAAGGCTCGGGAGAGCCTTCCCGAGCCGTGTGCGTGCCAAGGGCAGCTCCTGCCAGCTGTGCCCGGCGCTCAGCCAGGCCCACGCGGCCTCCCCAGCCCAGAGCTGGTTATTTTTGAAAGCGCGATTAAATTTGCAGCAGCGCTGCGAGCAGCCCTTGCCCCGGATCCCTTCCCCAGCCCTCGGCTCCGGTGAGATCCTGGGTGGGATCAGGCATTCCCAAGGGGGTTTTATCCCGGTCTGGGCTCCGGGGATGTGTGTCTGGTACCAACACCCCGAAGCCACGTCATTCCGGGAGCAGGGAGAGGGCTGTGCCCTGTTCCCAGAGGTTTTTCCGCAGCCTGCAGGATGAAAAGCTCCTCTATTCCAGCTGCCTGAGGCACGAAGGGATGAGGAGCCCTTGGAGAGGTCTTCCCCTCCCCCAGGCATGGAAAATGAGGCCTTTTCCCTTCTCCTTCCCTCCTGCTTCGCTCCCACATCCTCCCACCCAGCTCTGCTGCCACCACCTCCGGGCTGGGAGTCACCATCACCCCACACCCATCAGGGAGAAGGAAAAAAAAGGGGTTTTCCCCCCAAATCTGAGGAATACGAGACCTTCATCACCCGTCTGTGCTCAGCTCCGTGCTCTGTCCCCGAGCGGGATTCCTGTCCCCTCTGGAAGGCAGCAGCAGGAGCATTGCACCCCGCACACCTGAGGCCAGAGAAATTCCCGGAGCAGCCTGCAGGAGCCAGAGGTTCCTGCTTGGGTCCCAAAGTGCGTGCAGCGCTTTGATCTCCTGGCAAATGAATTCGGCTCAGAGCAGCCCCGCTGTCTGTCGATATCAGCCAGGTGGTTTCTTATCAGAGAAAAGCCACCAGGCTCTTCTTTTGCTCAGCAGCCCCTCTGCAGGATGGCTTCCAGCGCGGGGGGCAAAGAGCCCGCATCTCCCAAGCCTTTCCTCGAGGCCTCTGCTTCAGTGAACGACAAACCCCACACTGCAACCGCAAACAAACTCCTCGTGGGCAGCAGAGCAGCAGCAGCAGCGCCAGGCTACGGGCAGCCAGGCGGGACGAACACCTGGGCAGTGCCCGGGGGGAGGACAGGGGTCACCGTGTGCCCAGGGAAGTGGTTGCACTGTGGCACTGCCATGGGGGTCACCGTGTGCCCAGGGAAGCGGTGGCACTGCCACGGGGGTCACCGTGTGCCCAGGGAAGCGGTGGCACTGCGGCACTGCCATGGAGGTCACCGTGTGCCCAGGGAAGCGGTGGCACTGCCACGGGGGTCACCGTGTGCCCAGGGAAGCGGTGGCACTGCGGCACTGCCATGGAGGTCACCGTGTGCCCAGGGAAGCGGTGGCACTGCCACGGGGGTCACCGTGTGCCCAGGGAAGTGACGGCACTGCGGCACTGCCATGGGGGTCATCCTGTGCCCAGGGAAGCGGTGGCACTGCGGCACTGCCATGGGGGTCATCCTGTGCCCAGGGAAGCGGTGGCACTGCGGCACTGCCATGGAGGTCACCGTGTGCCCAGGGAAGTGGTGGCACTGTGGCACTGCCATGGGGGTTCACTGTGTCCCCAGGGAAGTGGTGGCACTGCCACGGGGGTCATCGTGTGCCCAGGGAAGCGGTGGCACCATGGCCCTGGGGGCAGCCAGGCGGGATGAGCACCTGGGCAGTGCCCGGGGGGAGGCCAGGGGTCACCGTGTGCCCAGGGAAGTGATGGCACTGTGGCACTGCCACGGGTGTCATCCTGTGCCCAGGGAAGCGGTGGCACTGCCACGGGGGTCACCGTGTGCCCAGGGAAGTGACGGCACCCTGGCACTGCCATGGGGGTCATCCTGTGCCCAGGGAAGCGGTGGCACTGCGGCACTGCCACGGGGGTCACCGTGTGCCCAGGGAAGTGACGGCACCCTGGCACTGCCATGGGGGTCATCCTGTGCCCAGGGAAGCGGTGGCACTGCGGCATTGCCATGGGGGTCATCCTGTGCCCAGGGAAGCAGCGGCACTGTCACGGGGGTCATCCTGTGCCCAGGGAAGCAGTAGCACTGCCACGGGGGTCACCGTGTGCCCAGGGAAGCAGTGGCACTGTGGCACTGCCATGGAGGTCACCGTGTGCCCAGGGAAGCGGTGGCACTGCGGCACTGCCATGGAGGTCACTGTGTGCCCAGGGAAGTGGTGGTACCACGGCACTGCCATGGGGGTCACTGTGTCCCCAGGGAAGCGGTGGCACCGCGGCACTGCCACCGCTGCACAGGCCTTACCCAGACCCGAGTGCTTCGCCCCAAGCTTTTCCTTGCCCTAAAGTGCCCTGAAGCTGGGCAAATCCTAAAGCAGGACTGCCCAGAGCAGCTGTGGGTGCCCTGGCACCGCCCAAGGCCAGGTAGGACAGGGCTTGGAACACCCTGGGACGCACGGGCACAGGGACACAGGGACACAGGGACACACGGACACATGGGCACACAGACATACGGACACAGGGACACACGGACACAGGGACACACGGACACACGGGCACAGGGACACAGGGACACAGGGACACACGGGCACAGGGACACATGGACACAGGGACACACAGACACAGGGACACACGGGCACAGGGACACATGGACACAGGGACACACAGACACACGGACACACGGGCACAAGGACACAGGGACACACGGACACACGGGCACAGGGACACAGGGACACAGGGACACAGGGACACACAGACACAGGGGCACACGGGCACAGGGACACAGGGACACATGGACACATGGACACAGGGACACACAGACACACGGGCACATGGGCACAGGGACACAGGGACACAGGGACACAGGGACACACAGACACACGGACACAGGGACACAGGGACACACAGACACAGGGACACAGGGACACACGGACACACAGACACAGGGACACACGGGCACAGGGACACACGGGCACAGGGACACACGGGCACACGGACACAGGGACACAGGGACACACAGACACAGGGGCACATGGGCACAGGGACACAGGGACACATGGACACACGGACACAGGGACACACAGACACACGGGCACACGGGCACAGGGACACAGGGACACACAGACACAGGGACACACGGACACAGGGACACATGGACACAGGGACACACGGGCACACGGACACAGGGACACAGGGACACACAGACACACGGACACACAGACACAGGGACACACGGGCACAGGGACACACGGACACAGGGACACACGGGCACACGGACACAGGGACACAGGGACACACAGACACAGGGGCACATGGGCACAGGGACACAGGGACACAGGGACACACAGACACACGGACACAGGGACACAGGGACACACAGACACAGGGACACAGGGACACACGGACACACAGACACAGGGACACACGGGCACAGGGACACACGGGCACACGGACACAGGGACACAGGGACACACAGACACAGGGGCACACGGGCACAGGGACACAGGGACACATGGACACACGGACACAGGGACACACAGACACACGGGCACACGGGCACAGGGACACAGGGACACACAGACACAGGGACACACGGACACAGGGACACATGGACACAGGGACACAGGGACACACGGACACAGGGGCACACGGACACACGGACACACGGACACACGGGCACAGGGACACACGGGCACAGGGACACAGGGACACAGGGACACACGGACACACGGACACATGGGCACACAGGCACACAGACATACGGACACATGGGCACACGGACACACGGACACAGGGACACAGGGACACAGGGACACAGGGACACAGGGACACATGGACACAGGGACACAGGGACACAGGGACACAGGGACACAGGGACACACGGACACACGGGCACACAGGCACACAGACATACGGACACATGGGCACACGGACACAGGGACACAGGGACACATAGGCACAGCGACACACAGACATATGGACACACGGACACAGGGACACACGGCCCTGCCCTGTATCCCACTGCTCCAGAGGCACATCCGGCTGCCAGGCTGTGCACGGACACAGGGACACATGGACACAGGGACACACAGACATATGGACACAGGGACATATGGACACAGGGACACACGGACACACAGACACATGGACACAGGGACACAGGGACACAGGGACACAGGGACACATAGGCACAGCGACACACAGACATATGGACACACGGACACAGGGACACACGGCCCTGCCCTGTCCTGCATCCCACTGCTCCAGAGGCACATCCGGCTGCCAGGCTGTGCACGGACACAGGGACACATGGACACAGGGACACACAGACACAGGGACACAGGGACATGTGGACACACAGACACATGGACACAGGGACACACGGACATATGGACACAGGGACATATGGACACAGGGACACACGGACACACAGACACATGGACACAGGGACACACGGACACACGGACACAGGGACACACAGACACAGGGACACAGGGACACACGGACACATGGGCACACGGGCACAGGGACACACGGGCACAGGGACACAGGGACACAGGGACACACGGGCACAGGGACACAGGGACACAGGGACACACGGACACACGGACACATGGGCACACAGGCACACAGACATACGGACACATGGGCACACGGACACACGGACACAGGGACACAGGGACACAGGGACACAGGGACACAGGGACACATGGACACAGGGACACAGGGACACAGGGACACAGGGACACAGGGACACACGGACACACGGGCACACAGGCACACAGACATACGGACACATGGGCACACGGACACAGGGACACAGGGACACATAGGCACAGCGACACACAGACATATGGACACACGGACACAGGGACACACGGCCCTGCCCTGTCCTGCATCCCACTGCTCCAGAGGCACATCCGGCTGCCAGGCTGTGCACGGACACAGGGACACATGGACACAGGGACACACAGACACAGGGACACAGGGACATGTGGACACACAGACACATGGACACAGGGACACACGGACATATGGACACAGGGACATATGGACACAGGGACACACGGACACACAGACACATGGACACAGGGACACACGGACACACGGACACAGGGACACACAGACACAGGGACACAGGGACACACGGACACATGGGCACACGGGCACAGGGACACACGGGCACAGGGACACAGGGACACAGGGACACACGGGCACAGGGACACAGGGACACAGGGACACACGGACACACGGACACATGGGCACACAGGCACACAGACATACGGACACATGGGCACACGGACACAGGGACACAGGGACACATAGGCACAGCGACACACAGACATATGGACACAGGGACATATGGACACAGGGACACACGGACACACAGACACATGGACACAGGGACACACGGACACACGGGCACAGGGACACAGGGACACAGGGACACAGGGACACACGGACACACAGACACAAGGACACACAGACACATCCCTAGAGCACAGAGCCCAGGATCCCGTGAGCGCCCCGCTCCCAGACGCAGCCCGCATCCCTCTCCAGCCCGGTTTCCCGGGAACGCAGCACGTGCCCGCCGCTCCTCTCCCATTCCGGAACTCTTCCATTCCCGAACAAGCTGGAAGCCAAAGGTCCCTTGGAGCTTGGCTGGGAATTCAGCAGCTCTCCATCCCAGGCACCGCCGGTGCCACGGCTCTCCCAGTTATTCCAGCAGTGGGAAAGGGCCGATCCAACGGGAATGAGGCCTGGAGATGGAATAACCCCCGCGCTGCCGCTCCCGGAGCAGCTGACTGCGAGCACACCACGTTTCCAGGCTCGGATTATTTTCGGAGCCCACTCTGTGCCGCACACGGCGCGGAGCTTTTTTCCAAGAAAAGCCCTTCCCAAAGCGGCTCCTCCGTCTCAGCGCCATCCTCCTCCTCCTCCTCATTCCCCCTTCCTCCGAGGCAGCTGCCAGCTCGGAAGGGGGAATGTGGCAACTGCAGGAGCCAGTCTGTGGCCGCTGCTCTCAGCTCGAGTGCAGCTGTCCCGTGGCCACGCGACAAAGGCACGGTGCCCGAGATGCCACCTTCGGAGCGTTGCCAGCCGTGCCCACACCATCTTGTTATAAACATATATTGTAATGTTGGCTTCTCGCGAAGTATAAAGGTAGATATTATATAATGTTAGAAATGCTTTTTGCTGTGTGGATGTAGTTTTCTCTCTTTTTGGCAAGAATGTTAGCAAGTGTGAGCAAGTAAGAGAACCTCCAAGCGAGCAGAGGATGAGGCCCGAGGAGCTGCTGACCAACACTTTGTCCGGGGAACAAAAGGGCCCAAAGGCTGCTCCGCCCCGAGAACGGGCGGCCAGGAGAGCCCAGAGCCGCTATCACCGCTCTGCCCGGGGGGCAAAGAGGCCAAAGCTGCAATCAGCCCTGACTGTCTGGAGAATTAAGAGATCCACCCCACCATCGACTCTTACCTAGCGGGCCCAACCCCAAGAATCAAAAGAAATAAAACCGCAAGGCAGAAGAATACGCATGCTCTAAAAAGGCGGAACCAAGGAGTGGCCATGCAGAACAGCTCCGGGAAAAGTTTGAATATGAATAGAGAACAGACAGTAAAAATGGTATAAAAAGGACTCACCTCGAGCATCAGGTGTGCTCTTGGCAGAGCACCAA
The DNA here is from genome assembly GCF_009650955.1 of Corvus moneduloides. Lineage (NCBI taxonomy): Eukaryota > Metazoa > Chordata > Aves > Passeriformes > Corvidae > Corvus > Corvus moneduloides. The sequence continues at coordinate 19,276,303 of NC_045488.1, forward strand.
GGCACCCGGCCGTTACCTCTTTGCTTTATTTTATGTGTCTCTTATTGTCTTTCTATTAAACCCTTTAAATTCTCACAGGAGAGCGAACCTCGTTTTTCACGATCTGCCAGAGCTGCCCCTGGGCGGGAGGGTGCCGGGATGCTCCGCAGGGGATTTGCAGCACAGGACGCTCCTGTTTCTGCCGGTTTTCAGGAGATTCCCCACTCACCATCAGCTCTGGGGCAGGGGCGCAGCTGGGGAAGGGCCCCTCAGGAATACGGGGATGTGCAGGACATTCATCCACAGAAACACGGAGCCCTTTTCAACCTGTGCTCCACCAGAGCCCGGAGAAGGGCAGAGGTCAGCAAAGCCTGCAATAACCTGGCACCTCTGCGCCCATCTGCTCTCCCTGAACGCCGCGTGGCCTCAGGGCTTTTCCCGGCCTTCCCAGGATCTCAGGGAGCCCCCAGGATGCGGCAGAGGGTGTGCAGCCGCACAGCCCCAGCCGTGCTCCTGGCAGAGCTGAGCCCTGTGCCCCCGCAGAGGCCCAGCTGCTGGCAGGGATCCTTAGGGAGGACATTCCCAGCCTTCTCCAGCCGTTCCCAGCCCTGCCTCTGGCTCCTGGCGAGCCCAGAGCTGCTTCCCCCGCACACAGCCCCAGGCCCAGCATCTCCCTCCCTTGCAGAGACACATCCTTTGCTCTTCTTTAGGGCTGCCCTGCCCAAGTTATCACTTTTTCCCCCCAAATTTATCGTTTTTTTCCCCCCCAAAAAAACTAGTTCTGCTTTCTAGAAGCACACGGGAAGAAGGTTTCAGCCTTTCCACTGAGGCTGTTTTTTCCCTGCGCTCATGCTTCCCTAAAAGTATAATTCAAGCAACTTTAATCGCACATTATTTTCTCTCCGAGTTGCCCCCACGGATAATTTATCTTCTCTCAGCGTAGCCGGAGGGAGCACAATCTTATCTTCCAGCTCCAGCAAGGCTGACAATTTCCTACCTCCCGATGCTTTCTGCTCTTTACTATGTCGGGCCTTTGTTAGAGAGTTGATTAAAGCCAAATTGCTTTTTGCTGCAGTTTTGCTGCAATCTAACCCCGAAATGCCCAAAGAATCACAGTCATCCTTCACAATACCCGCTAGAAAAGTCTCTCCTGGAATTCAGCGCCAGCTGGAATGTTTGCCATCAATTAGAGCTCCCCTCTTGTCCCTCCTCTGAGCTTCAGGAGGTGAAATACTGGGGATTTTCAGCCCAATCTGGTCACTTGTTGTTGTTCATTTTCTCCTGTTGATAAAAAAACCCCTTCTCTTCAGAAATTGCTTTTCTTTTACCGTGTGCGTGCAGCTCTTCCCAATCCTCTCCCCTGCAGTTTCCTCAGCTCTCGTTTTTCAGGAGTCCGAAAGCCAAACATTGTCCCCAACACACACAGAGCCTAAAGTCCCCAGTTCTCCCAGTTTAGCCCATTTCTAGACCCCAGTGGGGCATGGAACCGTGGAATATCCCGAGCTGGAAGGGACCCACAAGGATCAGCAAAGTCCAGCTGCTGGGCCTGCACAGGCCACCCCAAGCTGTGGCACTGAGCAGCACAGCCCCAGCCCTGGCTCTGCTTTTGGGGGGTTGTAACAATAATTTTGGACTGGCCTAGATGACTCTGGGGTTTTGGTAACCCCCCAGCCACCGGGAGAAGGTTTTGGATCTGAGTTGTGCATCACACCTCGATCTTGGGACGGTTTGCACGCTCCATCCCTGTCCTTCCAGATCCCAACATGAAGAAAGCGGCCCTTTCGCGGTCTGGAAGCCCAAACTAGGCCAGATTCAGCAAATTTCAGCTCAAAGCAAGAACAACTCCCTGGTCTGGGCTTACATGGAGCAGGAGCAGAGGGTGGGTGGATGGCGGGGGGTGCCAGGTAAAGCTGCTCCGGGCCATTAAAGTCTCTCCGTGCCCCCTGGCTGGGCCCAGCCCTTTCTCACCGTTGGTTTATTTTAGGTGCCGCACTCCCGAGGGGGGAGGGAGCCTCAGGTTTCATTAAATCCCTTTAATGAACGCGTTGCACCGCTGGCTGAACTAAACGTGCCCCGGGGCAGCGGGGAGCGCTGAGCAGAGCCAGAGCCATCGGGGGCAGAAACACCGCTGGCTAACGCAGGACTGCGACAACTCTATTTATCATTGCCAAGGCCACCTGATAACATCCACCGGGATTTAGCTGCTGCAGGATGAGCCGCAGGGGTGGGCAAGATCAACATCCCCCCCCCGAGATGGGAGAAGCAGCACAGGGCGGTCCCCGCGCTGCCCGGGCTGCTGGCGCCAGCTCGGTGCCCAGCTCCTGGCTGTCCCCTCGGTCATTGCCACACCGATCGCGGCTCATTGTCTTCATTTCATGTTAATCACTGCTCTTTAGGCAGATGGATTATCGGCCTTTCTGCCTGGCTGCCCGCGCCCCGCGGCGGCCCTGGCCGCGCTTGTGGTGGCCGTGAGAGCGCAGCTCCCATCGATGGCTGGGGCAGGGACCTGTCCCCAACCCCAAACCGGCCCTGGGCACCCCCACAGTGACAATTTGGGGACAGGCACGGCGTGGGACAGGAGCCAGGAGGGAATCCTGGTGCTCGGTGATGGCTGTGAGAGCACAGCTCTGATGGATGGATGGGGCAGGGACCTGTCCCCAACCCCAAACCAGCCCTGGGCACCCCCAGAGTGACCCCACACCGTGTGGGACCAGAGCCACGAGCCAGGAGGGAACCACGGAATCACAGAACAGGCGGATTGGAAGGGACCCACTGGGATCATCAGTCCAGCCCCTGGCACAGATGCCCATCAATCCCACCTTGTCCCCGGCAGCCTTGGGCCGTGCCCATTCCCTGGGACCCTGGGCAGTGCTTCCCTCTGGGGGAAGGACCTTTCCCGAAATCCCACCTGGTCCTCCCTGACTCAGCTCCAGCCGTTCCCTGGGGCCTGCCCCTGCTCAGGAGAGTGAAGAGCTGGGTCCCTGCCCCTCCACTGCCCCTCAGGGAGGTGTTCCCTCAGCCTCCTCCGGGCTGGACAAACCAAGTGCCCACACAGCCAGGGTGGCACAGACAAACACGTCCCTGAGGGAAAAGTGAGGGAAAACAGCTCCCTGAGGTGTCCCTGGCTGTGACTGACGGGGAGGCACCAGCTCTTCTGCCTCTTGAGCAAACCAGAGCTGAGTGGCAAGTGCCAGGGGCACTGCGGGCCCTGGGCAGCCCCAGCCGGGATGGCATTCCCACCCACGGGCTTGGGAACCCTTTTAAGCTCAGCTCAGGGCTGGCCTGGTTTGAGCTGAGCTCCTGGAGTGCTGGTCTCCAGTTTAGCTGCAGCTATCCTTGCACCTCTGGGCCCCAGGGATCTGAATCCTGGCCTGGATTGATTTCCCAGCTTGAGCTCAGGCCTGGTTTGTGCCCTTGGATCTGCCCAGGGATCAGCTGGCTCTGTCCAGCCCTAGGTGCCCTCACTGGGATGGATCCTGAGCTGTGGATTGATATGTCCAGCCTATCCTATTGCTGCTGGTGCGCAGAATGACCAGGACTCCTGGCTGCTGCCCTTACCTCGGGGGCTGCTGCTCCTTCCCTGGTGCTCCCTTTCCTTGCCCACCCCTTTGGGAGAAGAGCCCTCCCTGCACGCCTTGTCCAAAGCCCCACGCCAGGCTGCTGAAACGCCACGGGAACAGTCCGAGTGTCCGTGGGGAACACCCCGGGGCACGGCGCTGTCCCTGCAGCCACCACAAGAGCCCAAATCGCTGCTTTTCCGCTCAGGGAGGAGAGGGAGCCCAGCTGCAGGCGCTGCCCAGCCTGCGCTAATCCAGGGCTGCCACCTGCCGTCTGCTCCTGCCGCACCGGCCACAGCTCCACCTCCTGAAAACTCCTCCAGATGCTCCAAGTTTTCCCCCTGTGCCATCCCGGAGACCCTCAGTGGCACCCAGGAGCAAGCTGGGGTGTAGCACGGCTGTCCCCACGCATCCTGCCCGTGGCTGCATGGAGCTGCTTCCAACATATCCCTTCCCTCAGGGTAATGAGGTCAGGGAATGGCTAAGTTGTTGGACCCTATTCCCTAAAAAACTGGGTGGAGAAAAACATTGCAGTCGTGGCTGAGCTGGATGAAGAATTTGCAAGGGAGACAAATAATTTTGGGCTGGCTCAGGGAGGAGGGAGGAGGGGGGGGAACCAGTTTGATTTCTTTGTGTCCCTCTTGCTCCTTCCCTACAGAAAATGAGGTCAGGCAAACTCCAGCTTTGTGCCGTAGCCGAGCTGATCTCAGCCCTGCTCCCCGGGCTCTGCGCTCGCATTCCGAACCGCCCTGCCCCACAGCAGCCTTTCTGTCACGGTTTGCCGCGCACGGAAAGCCGCTTCTGCTCCGAGGAAACCACGGAGCGACACCGGTGTGAGCAGGGCTGGCACGGGGAGGAGCCGGGGCGCTGACTGGGAATAACCCAGCGGCCATCCCCCACAGCATCGGCAAGTGCCAGCTCAGCTTTCTGCTAAGCAAAAAAAAGCACATCCAGATTGGTTTCTATCACTGCCCTGAGATCTTTTCGCGGTTGTTGTTTTTTTTTCCCTGTGAGTTGAGCAGCTTTGCCTTTGACTCTTTTCCCTCAGAGCACGTCACTGTGCGATTTTTCCAAGCTCTCCCATCTCTCGTTCCTCAGAGCACTGGGGTTTTCGCTCCGTTTAATCTTTCCCTGGCTGTTTAGGATGAAGACGGAAGGGGTGACCTGCGCAGCAGGGTGTGTGCGAGGCACGGAGCCTTTGTGTGACTCACCCCGTTGTTATCTGATGCGGTTAATGTCGTTCTCCAGCTGCCATTGTGCCTCTGGGGAGATGAATACCCATTAATCAGGTCCCAGTCACCTTTTGGGATCGGAGTTTTCCTGGCACGAGGCCTTGGGAGCATTATCTGATGTTATCCAGGGTTTCTCAGCCCCGGGAGCAGCTGAAAAAGAACAGTTTTTTGCTGGGCTCTGTTTCATGCTCTGCCCTAGCCCAGAACAGATTCAAAAGAAAGTGAGCCCAAGTGAGGCAAAGCAAAGAAATTCTTCCCTTCGAGGGTGGGGATGCGCTGGGATGGAATTCCCAGAGCAGCTGTGGCTGCCCCTGGATCCCTGCAAGTGTCCCAGGCCAGGCTGGATGGGGCTTGGAGCCAGCTGGGACAGTGGGAGGTGTCCCTGCCCGTGGCAGGGGGTGGAATAGGATGATCCTTGAAATGCCTTCCAGCCCAAAGGATTCTGTGAATGCTTTCAAGGATATCACTAAACACATGGAAATAGCAGGGATCTCTCAAACACTCACAGCTGCAAGAAGACAAGCACAAAATCCCCCACAAAATAAGGATGATGCCTCTTAGCTGCTCTCTGAGAACCGAAACTCTCCTGAATTTCCTGCCGATTACGGGGTTTTTTTTGTGTCCTCTTTGCTCGCCTGGCTCCCAAGATTTTCTGTCCTCCTTTTCCTGAAGGAATAAGCAGAGAATAATCCAAATTGAGACCCACCAGGTGAAAAGATGGGTCTTGATCGAAGGGAAAACGCAGGGATTGTGAAAACTCCGACACGAAATTTTCCCTGGCATTCCCAAAGCCAGGAATGACCGTCCCCACACGAGCCGAACACGTCACCCTGCTCAGGCTCACCCTGCTGGGAACACCGGGGTTTTCCTCACCACCAAGCCACCGTGGTGCATCTAGTGCTGGCAAATCCCCTTTTCCTGCATAACTCCAGTTGCAAGAGGATTCCCCTCCAACAAGAGGGGTTTTTTGGCCACAGTTTTTATATGGCTGGATAGCTGAGTACCTTGTCATAAATCACTGGGGATTTGTAGGGACTTTGTGCTCCAAGAGAAGGCCCTGGATGAGATCCGTGACTTTCTGCTCTGGTTTCTTGTGCTGTGCCATCACAAATCCATGGATTGGCTCCGTGCAGAATGACTTGGAATAGAGCCTTTCCAGGGAAGCTCCAGGTGAGAGCGGGGCAGTGTCCCGGGCTTGTCCCTGAGGCAGAACCAGAGGAGCACAGGTGACAGCTGAGTTATGTAATTGTGGAGAGAACCTCCGGCAAAACCGAGCTGGTGACAGAGGGAGGGGGGAAAATTCCTCCTGCTAACTTGGGCGCGGGCCTGTGGCAGCGTGAGTCACCCGGAGCTGCCATGGTTACGGAGCAAGGATTACTGTGCAGATCCAGAGCCTGCTCCCAGCGCTCCCTCCTTCCAAACTTGGAAAGCAGGCACTGGAGGTAAGGCCTAATAGCGAGTGGGTGTCTGCAAGGAGCAGAGTTACAGCGAAATCCTGGGAAAACAGCGTGCAGACAGCAGCACGAGGGGCACCGCCATGGCAAACCGGGGTTTCGGGGTCTCTGTTCCTCTTTTTGTCTGGTTCGCAAGGGCTGCTGTCACAATTGTTCCACGCAAGGGTGGGGGAAAAAGAGGCAAGAAAAAGCAGAGCGGTGTCACCCAGATGAATCAGCTGGCACCACCAGTGAGTCATGGAAATGCACCATGGAAGTTCTCCAGCGGGTGGAATCTCTGAGGCACAGCAAACCTGGCGTCCCTGGCGTTATAAACATATATTATAATGCTGGCTTCTCGCAAAGTATAAAGGTAGATATTATTATTTAGAAATGCTTTTTGCTGTGTGGATGTAGTTTTCTCTCTTTTTGGCAAGAATGTTAGCAAGTGTGAGCAAGTAAGAGAACCTCCAAGCGAGCAGAGGATGAGGCCCGAGGAGCTGCTGACCAACACTTTGTCCGGGGAACAAAAAGGCCCAAAGGCTGCTCCGCCCGGAGAACGGGCGGCCAGGAGAGCCCAGAGCCGCTATCACCGCTCTGCCCGGGGGGCAAAGAGGCCAAAGCTGCAATCAGCCCTGACTGTCTGGAGAATTAAGAGATCCACCCCACCATCCACTCTTACCTAGCGGGCCCAACCCCAAGAATCAAAAGAAATAAAACCGCAAGGCAGAAGAATACGCATGCTCTAAAAAGGCGGACCCAAGGAGTGGCCATGCAGAACAGCTCCGGGAAAAGTTTGAATATAAATAGAGAACAGACAGTAAAAATGGTATAAAAAGGACTCACCTCGAGCATCAGGTGTGCTCTTGGCAGAGCGCCAAGGCACCCGGCTGTTACCTCTTTGCTTTATTTTATGTGTCTCTTATTGTCTTTCTATTAAACCCTTTAAATTCTCACAGGAGAGCGAACCTCGTTTTTCACAGAGGGGAGCCAGCGGCAGGCAGCGGGACGTGCAGCACCAGCACACGGGCAAACCCCGCCGCCGCTGCTCCTCAGGCGTGACCTCGCCCCTGCCATCCTCATGCAAGGCCTGAAGTGCTCAGGCAGGGATTTCGGCAGGGTTTTCACGGAAAAGGTGTGCCCGAGCCTTGTTTTCAGTGAGTCACAACGGCAATAAAAGGATGTGGAGTCTGTCTGCAGGGTGAAGGAGGAGGGATACAAAGCCAAGAAATCAGCACAGTTTGGGATGTCACCACCCATTCCCCAGCCCACCCCACTGCTGCGGGCACGCCAGTGAAACAGGGCTCTGCACAAAGCTGAAAATCTGATTTTGAGGGATTTTTTGCTGAGTTTTCCCCCCCCCCCCCCCCCCCCCCCCAGTCTCCTTCTCTGCCTCCTACAAGCCTCGTATCTCCCCGCCATCAGCTGGGGTCACGGGCACAGAACAAAGCAAAAGCAAGGAGCCAGTCTGACCTGGCATCTGTGATTTGTGACAGGAAAATAGAGAAAAGCCACCCAAATTCGCTGTTTTCCAGCATGACTGGCTTGTCCAGCCACCCTGGAGCGAGTTTTTGTGCTTTTTGCCCACAATTCCACTGCTAAGTGCCTCTGAGGGGAGGATCCCTCAGGCGGGCTCCGCCATGCTGCCCTCCGTGTCCCTGAGGGGATGGATCCCTCAGGCAGGCTCTGCCATGGTGCCTCTGAGGGGAGGATCCCTCAGGCAGGCACTGCCATGGTGCCTCTGAGGGGAGGATCCCTCAGGCGGGCTCTGCCATGGTGCCTCTGAGGGGAGGATCCCTCAGGCGGGCTCTGCCATGGTGCCTCTGAGGGGAGGATCCCTCAGGCGGGCTCTGCCATGGTGCCTCTGAGGGGAGGATCCCTCAGGCGGGCTCTGCCATGGTGCCTCTGAGGGGAGGATCCCTCAGGCGGGCTCTGCCATGGTGCCTCTGAGGGGAGGATCCCTCAGGCGGGCTCTGCCATGGTGCCTCTGAGGGGAGGATCCCTCAGGCAGGCACTGCCATGGTGCCTCTGAGAGGAGGATCCCTCAGACGGGCTCTGCCATGGTGCTTGCGGGGATTGATGCCTCAGGAAGGCTCTGCCATGGCCCCCTCAGTGCCCCTGAGGGGATGGATTCCTCAGGTGGGCTCCGTCATGGTGTCCCTGAGTAGGGGCTCCACCATGCTGCCCTGAGGGGAAGGTTCCCTCACAAGGGGCTCTGCCACCATGTCCTCAGTGCCCCTATGGGAAGAGATTACTCACAGCTCCACCATGGTGTCCCTGAGAGGACGGCTCCCCGATGAGGGGTTGCACCATCGTCACCCTCAGTGCTCCTGACGGGACAGATTCCTCAGGCAGGCTCTGCCACGCTGCCTCTGAGGGGGCATATCCCCGACAAGGAGCTCCACCATCACACCCTCAACGCCCCTGATGGGAAGCTGTCTCAGGTGGGCTCCGCCATCGCGCCCTCAGCGCCTCTGAAGGGACGGTTCCTTCAAGACGGCTCCGCCATGGGGGCCCTGACGGTACCGATGCCTCAGGCAGCCTCCGCCATGGCGCCCCTGAGGGCACGGCAGAAAGGGCAGGGGGGCAGCTCCCCGCCGCCTGGGCGCCCCTGTCCCGCCACCAGCTCGGCAGCTCCGCAAGGAGGGGAAGCCGCGGGCTGGAAGCCGCAGCAGGGCTGAGGAGAACGGCCCGAAGGGAGACAACATGGCGGCGGGGGGCGGGCGAGGCGAGCGCTGACACCGCCCCCCCTTCCTTTCCCTTCCCGTCCCCTCCCGGCCCCTCCCCTCCCCGGCGGCGTCGCCCCCCGCCCCCGGCAGCTCTCGCGAGAGTGGGCGCTGCGCTGCGGTAGGAGGTCGGCGGAGAAGGACGGACGGAGCCGCCGCTCCCGCCGCCGCCGCCGCCTCACCCTCCTCACCTTCCTCCTCCTCCGCTTCCTCCTCCTCCTGCCCCTGCCTCAGGAGGATGCCGCGCTCCGGGCCGCTCCCCGCCGCCTTCTCGCTGCTGCTGGCGACGGCCGCGCTGCTGCCGGGACCCGCCGCGGCGCAGAACGGTGAGGGAGGGCGGCGGCGGGGGGAGCGGGAGGGGGGGCGCGTTGCTGTGGCGGAGGGTGCGCTGTGGGCAACCCCGCGGGTGGGGGGGCGACCCCGGGTTTGGGGGGAATCCCTCGTGAATTTGGGCCCCACAGGGGAAGGGGGAAGGGGGGGAAGGAGGAGGAGGAAGGGGGGGGACACGACAGGCTCGGCCTCCCCCGGCTCCTCCTGAGGCGCCTCGTGCCGCCGGTAAAATGGAACATCTCCTCATCTCCTCCCGCCTACTGAACCTGCATCTGCCGGGCCGCCTTAAATCATTTATAATGCAATAAACCCCGTAGTTCCTTAGCAACTGGAGAGGTCCTTCTGATAGGAGCGTAAAAGAAGGAATTTAAAAAAAAAAAAAAAAGGGGGAAAAAAAAAAAAGGAGAAAAGAAACAACCAACCCACCACACCCCAAGCCTTCTCCGTTCCTTGTAGGATAGCGTGAGCTAAATCCAGCGCGGCTGCCTCCTCCCCGGCGAGTTCGCAGCCAAGTGCATGACAATTAGTGGCAGAGCGGAGCGGGGCCAAGCGGCTGCTCCAGCCGAGCCTCCTGCTCCAAGGAAACCCTGCAGCAGCGCCGAGCAGAATGCGTGTCTGATCCGCCGGGCCGGGCTGGGCTGTGCGCTCCCGCGGCGCTCCGGACGGGGAGATGCTCCTTGTGCAGCATCACGGGCAGGGCTGCTCGGGCCGGGAGTGCTGGGAAGGGCCGGGAGCTCGGGCTCTCAGGAGGCTCTGCTCTGGATCCGCTGGGAAATCTGCCTAGGAGGAAGGGGTGCCTTGCTAGGGCACCAGTTCCGCGCTAGTTCCATCCTTTCGTCCTCCTTTCCCTCGCCTTCCTTTCTGCTCTGCAGATAATATTCAGGCCGAGAGTTTTCCTGCTGTCGAGGTGAATTTTGCCTTGCAGCATGAAGTCCTTGGCTCTTTGCTCCGGGGAAATCCTGAAATCACAGGGTTGTGGAACCCCAGATTGGTTTGGGTTGGAAGGGACCTTACAGCCCATCCCATTTCCCCCTCCCTGCCATGGGCAGGGACTCCTTCCACTAGGCCAGCATTGAGGCTTTTGGCGTGTTTGACAGCGATAGGCAAGATCTAGATGGGAAAAATACTGTCCCAAAGATCCCAGAGGAGAATTATTCCCGGAGCACGTGCAGATTTTGCCCTGTGGAACCGGCGGTGAGCCTTGTGTCTGACTCTGTTAACCAGAGTTTGCCATCCACACCGTGAATGAAAACTGGAGGCTCTCTGCAGCCTGAGGCGCTTTTCTCTGGAGTCTGGGACAGCCCTGCTGGAGCTGTGTGGGAGTTAGGGGCTCCCGGGAAGGGGCTGGATGGGCTGAGTTGTGGATTAAATGTGGTTCTGTGCTCCCTCCCTGTGGCACTGCCGAGTTCCCAGAGGGGAGCAGCTCCCCGAGAAGGAGTTCAATGGAAATGGGTCGCGTGTGGGTGCGGGAGGAGCAGGGAAGGTGTCAAATGCCAGCAGCTGGGACGACAATCCCGAATGGCTGGGGGGCAGTGCAAACATTTGGCGTTTGTTAAGAGGCTGGAGGGCAGCGATGAAGTGTCGGGGCAGAGCTGGGAAGGGGCTTTATCGTGACTTCCGTGCTGGCCTTGAAGCTGACCGAGCTGCTCTTGGCGTGGGGGGAGATTGCAGCCCCCTGGTGTGTCCTGGAAGCTCATTCATTTCTCTTTTTAATGAAGCGGTGAGGGGGACTCTGAGTGCCTGTAGTGCTGTGGGAGCTCAGGCAGGTGAGTGAAAATCTGCTTGGGAAGGAGTGGAGCACCCCAAGCCGAGTGTGAGGTTGAGATCCTTCTGAGGGTTAAAAATCCTAAGGTTTGTTGGTGCTCTGGAGAGTTTACCCCAATTTTAATGTAAAGGTTGTAGGCCCTGCTGCAGAGGAGCCGGGCTTTTTTCAGCAAATAATGGCCCATGGGAAGCTTCCTGAAAGAGAACAATTCCTCTTTGGCACGGGGAGCAGGTCCAGCCATTTCCTGCGTTGTGGGTATTCCTTCAGATCTCCTCTGAAAGCAACCTCTCACCCACGGGTGTGTGCTTTGAAGGGGCAGGGAGGGATCCCAAAGTGCAGAGGCAGGAATTTCTTATCTTTTATTGATATGGAATCATCAGAGTCACGAAAGGTGATAGTCCAAGTGCTGCCGAGGTCAGGGTGATACAGGAATGGCCATGTACCCGTCACCTGGAGCAGAGAATTCCCGCTGGAATGCCGGCTGTTTGTGGGAAGCAGCTTTCTCCCCACCTCTGGCAGGAGATCCCTGCTGAATTCCCAGTAATTTTTCCAGACTTGGTGCAGTTCAGAATGCCTGGAGTCAGTCTCACCTATGGATTTAAGCTTGCTAAAACCAGGAGGAGGTGTTTGGCGCTCGGGTGGCTTGTTTTGAAAGCTCTTGCATCAACACTTTAAGATCCCAGGGAAATGTGTCAGGAATCGAACTTTTCCTGGATGTTCTGCTGGGAAAATGACACTTTCTGCTCATGGCTCGTATCCAGAGCAGAGTTCAGGTGGAACTGGGGGAGAGATGGGGAAGCTGGAAGAAGCCAGTCTGTCAGCAAAATCTGTGTTTAACCTGCACTTCCTAAGCGTAGCTGTTGGAAAATCGCTTTAATGCTTCAAAGCTCCTCGTGGAGAGGAGGAAAACGTGACTTTTCCACTTGCTGTTTCACCTTTGAAGTATCTTCATTTTGAAACGAGCAGCTGGAAAACCAAAGGCTTCGGCGTGGTGGTAATTCCACCACGGAGTGGTTGGGATTTAGGGATTTTTTTGTTGTGTAAAATGGGTGCTTGGGCTGCCCCCCCGCGAAATCTGCAGTGGTTTTTCAGCACACCGACACGGGGGTTGGACTGGGGAGTAAGCTGGCAAGCTCTGCCCCGAAGTGCTGAGAGTTCTTGGCCGTTCTTGAGGACTTGAAATTGCTCAGGTTGTTCTGAGATGGGCACGAGGGAAAATAAAACCAAATTAAGTCAGGTGGCGCTTGTTTAGTTCATCCTCTGCGTGGATGAAGAAGGAACTAGCTGGTTGAAACGAGAATACGGGTTTTCTGTTGGCAGCAACCAGTATAAAAGTGACCACAAAATGAGGAAGATTAGCCAAATTAATCCTGAATTCTGAAAACGGATTTCTTCTTGAAGGAGCCAGTAAAAAACTTCGCTTGTGTCCCTTGTTTGTGACCGCTGAGCCTCGTCCGTTCCGCAGCGCCCGAGTTCTGCTGCGCCTTTTAATGGTCCCCAGATAAATGTGAGGAACGGCTTCCCAGAGCATTTTTGGAGCCTGAGTGTGGGCTGAGCAGCGAGGAGAACGTTCAAAGTTCTCTCCCTCCTCCTCCTCCTCCTCCTCCAGCTCCCACGTTGGAAGCCGCGATGCCGGCAGCACGAGTGACGTGTTTACCCTGGGAAATTCTGCCAGCAGGTAAAGAGGCAACAACCGCTACTTGGAAAGCTCTCCTGGAATTCCATCGGAACCTTTCCAGCCACGGCTGCTTCAATCAGTGCAGTTTAGGTGGGGAGAGGAGGCTGTTGTCCTTGGGAGGTGGTGTTTTCCTGGCTGTGCCTGTGGAGCTTCTCCAGGCACGTTTTCCGCAGTGTGAGGGGTGAACCCGGCCACGCTTCCAGCTGGGCCCAGCTCAAGATTGAGCCGAGCTGAAGGGTTGTTCCCAGTGTCCTGCAGGTGGCATTCCCACCTGCATCCCAGTTTCCTTCCAGCAGAGCCCTGTCCAGTGGGGTCCTGCAGTGGTCAGGTGGTTGCTGCTGTGTGCATCCCTCTGCCGCCCAAACCAAGGACTTCTTGGAGGTTCTGCTGCCGGACCTCTGCTGTCGTCCCAAGTCCTGTTTTGTCTTCTCAGCCCAGCCCAAGTTGGCTTTATCAGCCTCAGAGACCCATCATCAGTTTTATTTCATGGTTTCCATCTACTTGGTCATTACCACAGCTCCTAAAATTCCCACACGTGCTACGCCTGCCTCCGTTCCTGAGATTTTGGGGTGTTTTTCTTTAGGGTGGTGTTACAGCTTTACTAAAACCGGGAGAATTCCTGTGTCCGTGCTCCTCTGAAGTTTGGTTTTGATGAACTTTAGAGTGGGAGGTCACATTGTCATGGCCAGCAAAGCACAGGCAGCCCCCACAGCTTGGGTCTTCCTTACTCCAAGCCCTTTTCCATTTTTAAAAGCTTCCCAGCAGAATTCTTCTTTCTGGAGCCTGGAATTGGGCTGGCTGGTCTGGGGGTTCCACAGGCCGGTGTCTGATCCTTTGGATGTCTGAGGATGGGCTTTGTGTGTTCAGTCAAACTCCTCCAAACGGGAGTATTTGGGTATAAATCCAGGGACTTTGCTTTTTCCCCAGTTAATTCCAGAATATGAATCCTGACTTCTGTAAAGCTGGAGGAGAGAGCTTACCTGGTAAAACATGACTCGGGAATTACCAAAGCTCTCTATCAAATCCAACATCCAATCATTCAAATCATGATTATTATCTGTGACTTTGGCTTTAAAAAGCAAAAAAAAAAAAGGGTGATCTTTGCTCTAATTCCTGTAGTTCGGCATTCCGTGTTTTAAAATCCACAGCAACGACTGGATGGGACCAAGGGGTAGCTCCTCACTTTTTGGGAGTGCTCAGAGGGCTCTTGGGGCTCTTGGGCTGGTTTGGGAACCTAAAAATGAAGAGTTTTGTAGCTGGTGTCTTGATAGAGCAGGAAAACAAGAGGAAGGGGAATATCAGGGACTAGGAAAAAATGCGCTCGGCCGGAAAAAGCGACCGCGTGGAATTCCAGCAGCTTGGGAAAAGTGACCAAGGACACCTTGGAAATGAGGAGAAGATGGGTTGAAGTGCCTAGAGAAGAGCCCGAGAAGGCTTTTGGCAGTGCAGAGAGCTCCCAGCAGACGAGAGGCAGACCGAGGCAGCCTGGAATAATTCCGTGAGGGCGGACAGCAGGAGCTTGCGAAAAACAGATGCTCGGAGCATTTTTAAACCTGAGCGTGCACCAGCTTGGCTGAGCGCTCCGGGGTTATTTTTTTCCCGTGGTTTGTTGGAAAAGCTTTGTGGTGGTGAAGCAGAGCCTGCCTCAGGTTCAGGCTGCAGATGGGGAAGCGTTTGAATTGCTGGCGTTTCAGAGCGCTTGCAGCGAGTGAAATGATGCTGGAGCGGTTTGAAAGCCGCTCTGAGTCAGGGTTCAGCTGCTCTGGGTGGTAGCCTGGCGAAATCCGTGCCAGCCATGGGATGGTGGGAAGCTCCTGTCTTGCCAAAGGATTAGGAAATCCCTAAAATGCAGTTTTGCAGCTTGGTTTGGGGCTGGTCCTCTCTGTGTCTTCAAGCAGCGGCAAATCCCCATTCGTTCTCCTGCGGTGGATCATTCCTGACGGAGGTTTCCCGATGGAGTTCACCCAAAGCAGCCTTTTCCAGGGAGTTTGATGGTTGCAAGCAGCCAATTCATGGATTTCATAGGATCCCAGAACAGTTTGGGTTGGGAGGGACCTTAAAACTCATCCACGGGCAGGGACACCTCCCACTGTTCCAATGTCCAGCCTGGCCTTGGGCACTGCCAGGGATCCAGGGGCAGCCACGGCTGTGCTGGGAATTCCATCCCAGCACCTCCCCACCCTCACAGGGGAGAATTCCTTCCCAAGATTTACCCTAAACCCACCCTTTTGCACTCTGTAGCCATTCCCTGTGTCCTGTCCCTCCACGCCTTGTCCCCAGTCCCTCTCCAGCTCTCCTGGAGCCCCTTTAGGCCCTGCCAGGGGCTCTGAGCTCTCCCTGGATCCTTCTCTTCTCCAGGTGAGCACCCCCAGCTCTCCCAGCCCGGCTCCACCCTTGGAGCATCCAAGCAAGCCAGGAATAAACGGCAGGGAGAAAATAAGTAAATAGAAATAGATACAAATAGATATAAATAGATATAAATAAAGCTAAATCCAGCCTGCTGGATTTAGCAGAGTAAGAAATGTTCCTGTGCTTCGGAGCCAAAGATTTGGAGTTTGGGCTGATCAGGCAGCTTGGTTTGCACTGCTGGGACCTTCAGGATTCCAGGGAATGAACAGGAAGCTCGCTGTCAGAGAGCTCATGTGGGTTTTGGATGGCCCCAGGCACCCTGCAGCTCCCTCAGAAACCGGGAGCTTTGGGAAACACTTCCCTGGGAAGTGTTTCCCAAATCCCAGAGCAGCCCAACAGCTCGGGGTTGTGACTCAGAGCCCACCTGCACCTGGACTTTGGGAGTCTCCTGGATGGGTTCTTCCTTGTTTTTATGGAATTGGGGAAGCTGGGCCTTGCCTGCTCTGCTGCAAGGGAAGAAATCCGGGTCTGTTCTTTAGCTGAGGGTGATCCGTCCCCTCAGAAACAGGGGCGTTGATTTAAGGTCAAGTAAAGGTAAAAACACCTTTCCAAAGGTGAAATCCCAGGCTTGGTACAGGAATTCCACGTGCAGGGTTGGCTCAGAGCTCTGGAGCTGTGCCGGTGCAGTTGCTCTGAAGCTGCACTGAGAGGGAAATTCAGTGAGAAAAAGCCACTCTTTGGGCTTCATTTTGCTGTAAGAAACGGGATATTTGGTGCATTTAGCCCCTCTAGCCTGGAATCGGGATTGTTTTAAGTTACAATGCTGTGGGACCACAGTCCCCTCTGGGTTCCTCCTTCCAGTGTCTCCTGTGACCTTTGTGGTTTTGGGAATATTTCAGTTTTATCCCATTTCTGGCAGTTCTGGTGTTGGGAGCGATGCTGGAGCAGCTGTGTGTAACCACTGGGTGCTGTGAGAGCTTTGCTTGCTGTCAGGCACGAGGGCAATTCAATATTTTAATTTCTTTTAACGGGATATTTGTGATTAGATCTTTTTTTTTCCCCCTGCTGGAACTTCAGCTCTTTGCTTCCAGAAACAGAACAGAGAGCCAGGACAATTCCCGATTCTCCCCAGTTTTGGGGGTGCTGAACCTGAGGGAAGGCTCAGATATTGTGCTGCTGGGTTCCTTTCGGCCTTACATGGTTGCATTTTTATCTGACAGGGTTTTCAGCACTTTGCTGCTCAGCAGCAGCTTCTGTTCTCACTTCGGGGTCTCAGGCTCCCAAAGCTCCTATTTTTAGCAGCACCAGCATTGGTTTGGTGACCCCAATCTTGAGCCATATGGAGTGAAGGAAAAAAACAAACCCCAAACCCTAAATAAAGATAAATGTGGGGTGGGGTTTGGTTTGCAGGCAGGGAATTACAGGGAGAATGGAGCCCAGACCACAGGAGGACGGGCAGTGCCCTGGCACTCTCCTGCTCCGGGACAACACGCAGTTCTCATTCCCAAAGGATTTTCCAAGCCACGACCCCGTGGTCGTCCTCCTGCGAAGCGAGACGGAGCTGTTGCCTCTCAGAGGAGGAGAACTGCTGAAGAAAGATTGTTGGGTGCTTTGTGGGAACCTGGATTTGCTTGGATGGCAGCAGACAGAGCACCTTAGGTTCAGGAAAAGCCTCAGCAGCAAATTCCTGAGGGCTGGGAGAGAATCCCTGTTGGGATTCTCCTGCCTCGACCACGGCTGTCGCAGCTGGATCTGTTTATCAGAGGGATCCATTCTCCCGCTGCTTTTGCTGGGCTCTAGGAAGGTATTTTTTAAAAAACCCAATCTTTTAAAGCTGCTGTGAAGTTGCTGCCCAGTTGAACGTGGCCTCTTGTGGAGGGGACAGGGGACTCCTGGGTGCTGTCACCCTGCCAAGGGACGGCTTTGGAGCTCTGGGTGTAAAGTACAACAAAACACGGGGTGTAAAATACAAGTAGAACCTTTGAACTCGGGTCAGGGGCACACGGCTCGAATCAGATTTTGTTTAGGTGGCCACTCGTGTCCCTCCCGAGCGCCACAGAATCCCTGCAGTGTAATTAAACACAATTAGCGTTGGCAGCGTGGCGGTGATGCTCCTTGTTTTAATTTACACCGAGCAAAGGAGGCTTCTCTCCGTGCTTTATTTCCTCTCCCTTTGCTGCTCCAAGAGTCCAAATCTGCTTGGCCTTTAATTGGATTTCACTTCTGCTGCGAAAGCGCTGGGAGCAGCTCTGGGTGAAGCTACGGGGCTCCCCCTCGCCTGGAAAACTCCCCCAAGCTCAGCAATGACCCCAGACGGGCGTTTTTGGGGTGGTTTCACCCTTTGGCACAGAAATTGCGCGAGGCGTGAGTGCAGCACGAGGGGCTGCGAGCGCCCAGCCCGCGGCGGTGATTCCTGCAGGGATTAGGATGCGCTAATCCGGTGCCAGAATCGAATGGCAGCTCAGAAACGCGGTGTGGGATGCTGCGGGGAGGAGCTGCCCCACACGGGTTATTTCTGGCCCCATAATCCCTGCGGTGTCAGTAGGCCACGCGGCTCGAACGCTGCCCGGGCAGGGAGGAGCTGGGCTCTGCTGGAGCCCTGATTCCAGCGGCACTGCCCTCGTGCCAGCTCCCAGGGGCGGGAGAAGCGGGAGCAGCCGAAGCCCGCTAAAAACGCGGTGTGGAGCACGGAGCTCGGCGTGTGAAGCAGAGCAGATCCGCTCCACAAAGCGTGGTGTCCCTGCTGCCTTTGAATGCGTTGCCTTCCCGCTTTTTCCTCTTCCCTGTGGCTGGAATTCCGGCCTTCTCCTGCTGCTTGGATGCGCTGGGGCTGAGTCCCTCTGGATGCAGCGCTGAGCGGGCGGGAATTCCTTCTCTCCAGCTGTGGAGAGCCTAAACTCGGCCTCACTGAAGCATCCCTCACCCCACCTCCCGCAGCAGGGCTGGGATTTTACACAGCAGGCAGCTCAAACTCTGCTTTGGGCCGGGAAATGCTGCTTTGGGCTGGGAAACTCTGCTTTGGGCTGGGAAACTCTGCTTTGGGCTGGGAAACTCTGCTTTGGGCTGGGAAACTCTGCTTTGGGCTGGGAAACTCTGCTTTGGGCTGGGAAACTCTGCTTTGGGCTGGGAAACTCTGCTTTGGGCTGGGAAACTCTGCTTTGGGCTGGGAAACTCTGCTTTGGGCTGGGAAACGCTGCTTTGGGCCGGGAGGTGCTGCTTTGGGCCGAGAAATGCCGCTTTGGGCCGGGAAGCGCCGCTTTGGGCCGGGAGGTGCTGCTTTGGGCCGGGAAGCGCCGCTTTGGGCCGGGAAGCGCCGCTTTGGGCCGGGAAGCGCCGCTTTGGGCCGGGAAGCGCCGCTTTGGGCCGGGAAGCGCCGCTTTGGGCCGGGAAGCGCCGCTTTGGGCTGGGAAATGCGCCTCAAGCGCGTTATCCCCTGTGCTAAAGCCACTCCTTGTGCACGCACCGAGGAATTATTTCTGTGGCAGAGCAGCTTCTCCCCAGCCTCCGTTACGTAACCCCACAATTCAGCAAAGGGCATTTCTGTCGAGAGGTCGCTGGATGAAAGTGTCCTTTCGCTGCCTCGTTGTGCAGAAGGAATAAAAGGGGGGGGAAAAGAGGCAGCTTTGCCGTTGGGGAGCTGCTGTGCCGGAGAGAAATGCGGCCGCTCTCCCGGCAAACGCCCATTCCTTGGATCAGGAAAGGTCAGAGGAGAGCTGGGGAGCACTGAAAGCCTTCACTTCTCGCAAATCGTGGCGTCAGAGAGCCAGCCTGAGGGGTTTAAAGAGCCCATCTGACACGAGGCAGTTGTTATTTACCAGCGTTTGAGGCGTTCTCGGTATCTTTTAAGGCAGAAATTTACTGGGCTTTGCAATTTCTCGAGGTTTTCAGCCGCTGTGGCGTGGGGACAGCAGAAATTGCTGCCTGCTCCACCTGCTGCAGCTGAATCCCTTCCTGCTGCTTTCCAGGGAATGGGCTTTCACTTGTTAGCGTGGATTTTGAGCTTCCAGGAGCCTTCCTGCTCCTGGCTCTTGCTGCTTTGGAGGGGGATTCTCGTGTGCTCCTTGTGTTGCTGTATTCCCTTAAAAAACCCCAGGGATTAAAGCAGCAGCTGCTGTAAGGCTTTGTGTCCCGAGATGTGCCGGGGAGGAGATGGATGGGGAGAGCAGAGAACTGAGAGCTGAGGTGGGGTTTAATCCTCGGAAAATCCTCTAGGAGAGGAGGGACCAGTTGCCCACGGAAGGAAGGCAATCTCCCGGTGAGCCAAAGCTGCCTTTTCCATGGAATTGCAGGAGGTGATTCCGTCAGGAGCAAGCTGGAATTCCCCTGGAATGCCTTTGGTGTCGGGGGGGTTCTGTGAATTATTGTGGGATCGCCTCGGGAAGTTCCCTGGGCTTGGCTTTTTTGGGAGGGCAGTGGCACCCATTTAAATGGGATGGCGGCTGTGTGGGAGCTCCTCCAGCACCTCTGCCCTGGCATTCCTTAATATTTCCCTTGAAATACGGGAAGAAACGGGCATTTTGAGGCACTGCACTTGCTGTGGATCTGGATCCACCCCTCAGGTTGCTCAGAGCTGGCTCAGTTCCATCTTTATCCATCTATTATTCATTCCGGAGCGCTGATCCGAGCGGTTTATTTGGGATAAATAAAGGGATTGTCCACGCTTCCTGTAGGAGTGGGTGCTTTGGTATGGAGTCTGCAGTGGGATAAAAACCATTCTGCACCCGGGCATGTCCCTAAAAGACAGAACCACTTCAATAAACCCTTAATCCCGTTAAATTCCCGAGGTCCGAGCCCTGGAATTCTCCGGTTCAGGGAGATGATGGGCTCGGACCAGCAGAGCTGCGGAAGGGAGGAGCTGGAAGTGGGGCAGGAGCTGGGACAGGGCCTCAGAGCTGCCTTGGGGACATTCCCGTGCCCGCAGTGACATTCCCGAGTGTCCCAGGCCCCGCCAGTTACGCACCCGCCATTTATAAACCCTGTCCTGATTCTTCTTCCCCTGTGGGATATTCCAGCCTTCAGCTGATTCCCAACCCCTTCAGGCTGTAACCTGCAATCCCTGGAATTGTGTGTTCCGAGGCCACACAGGGATGGAGTTCCTGGAGCTGGGGGGATGTGGCTGTGCTTGCTGTGCCCCACGCCAGGGGCTTCTCTTGCCAGGGATGTTCTGTGGGCTGTGCTGGGATGGCTTTCCTCAGGGAATTCCGGCTGCTGGGATCAGCTTGGCACCGTAAAAGTGGCCACAGCTGTGTTTTCAAAAGCGTGAAGTGAAGCATCCCATCTTTCTTCCAAGGGAACGGGAATCAAAGCATCCAGGGCCGTGTGGGAGGGTCTTGGGCTGATCTGAGGGTTTTGCTGGGCCAGAGGACCTTCAGGATTCCTTTCCAGCCTAAATTCCCTGATTTAAACCCAGGAGCTGATCCCTGTGTCCTTTCCAGGCTGAATTCCCTGATTTAAACCCGGGAGCTGATCCCTGTGTCCTTCCCAGGCTGAATTCCCTGATTTAAACCCGGGAGCTGATCCCTGTGTCCTTTTCAGCCTAAATTCCCTGATTTTAACCCAGGAGCTGATCCCTGTGTCCTTCCCAGGCTGAATTCCCTGATTTAAACCCGGGAGCTGATCCCTGTGTCCTTTTCAGCCTAAATTCCCTGATTTTAACCCAGGAGCTGATCCCTATGTCCTTCCCAGGCTGAATTCCCTGATTTAAACCCAGGAGCTGATCCCTGTGTCCTTTCTAGCCCAAATTCCCTGATTTAAACCCGGGAGCTGATCCCTGTGTCCTTTCTAGCCCTAATTCCCTGATTTAAACCCAAGTTGCCCCTAAACCTGCTGCGCGTTGAGGCTTTGTGATGCCCAGGGGAATGAGGGATGCTGGGCTGGATCCAGGGAATGTTTAATCCTCAGGTTTCCGTGCCTGTGGAACGCTCATGTATTTTAGATGATGCTCTCCGGGTCATGTTTGCCTCTCTCCAGCTCTGGGAAGCCGCAGGATGAGGCGGCAGGAATTAAATCCAGGGATTGCTCCAGGTCTGGGCTCACCTGGGCGCCTCAGGCCTGGCTTAAAGCCACGCTGGATGCGGCATAAATTAATGCAATTAATGCCAATTTTCTAATTCCGTGCTGCCTGGTGATAGGGGAATGGGAAAGCATGGAGCCGGTGGAAAATGGGTGGGAGCAGGCAGTTCCCAGAACTGAGCTGCTTCCCCCTCTTCCAGCTGCCACTTTTTGTAGGTTTAACTGATTCCCGAGATTTTCAGCGCCTGCGAGCAGCTGGAAAGGAACAAAACATTAATGGGGTGCTTTTCCCAGGCCGAAGGGAGTAAAAATGCCCCACAAAGCGGAGCTTTTCCCACCTCTTGTCGCTTAATCAAGAGAAAGAAAAGGTGTTAATTAGCCAGAGCGCCTGATTAACCCAGCCCGGTGGGCGTCTCCTTTTTCCAGCTGCGTTTTTGTTTCTTTACTTGAAGAGTTTAAAAAATCGGGCTGCACCGCTGAGGAAAAACTAAACCTCCAAATTAAACCTCCAGAGCTCTCCTAAAGGCCCGAGAGCAGCGAAACGCAAACTTCCAGCGGGCCCAGAGGTTTTCCAGGAGGGTTTTCTGCCGAGCTCCAAACGGTTCAGCCCCACAGCAGCTGCGCTTCCCTTTGTGCTGGCTCCCGGCTGGAGATCGGGTTTGGTTTTGCGCCTGAGCTTTGTAAACCCTCAGTTCTGGGCTTTGGTCGAGGTGGGAGCAGCAGCCTCAGGATGGGATGGGAGCGTTATCCTGCTTTTTTTGGGGGTTGCTTGGCTACCGCTGTGTTCCTTGGGGTTCAAAACTCCCTTGGCAGTTCTTGGTTTTCCCCTCTTTTTGCTTCCCAATTTGTCCGTTCTTGTGTGCGTGTGTTAAACCTGCATTTTGCCGTCTTTAAGCCTGGCTTAACATCTCCCTTCCCCAACTTGGGCTTTGAGGCAAAGCGCAGTTTTATTTTGAAACCCCCTTTTTTCCACCTGGCTCGGTGGGAATTCTCCCCGCTCTGCTCCTCCAGGGCCGTCGCTCTTGATCCCTTTGCACCCCGATTAAATTTTCCTCGTGTTCCCAGATGTGTTCCTCGTGTTCCCAGAGGTGTTTATCGAGTTCCCAGATGTGTTTATCGAGTTCCCAGAGGTGTTCCTGGTGTTCCCAGATGTGTTTATCGAGTTCCCAGAGGTGTTCCTGGTGTTCCCAGATGTGTTCCTGGTGTTCCCAGAGGTGTTTATCAAGTTCCCAGAGGTGTTCCTTGTTTTTGCAGATGTGTTCCTGGTGTTCCCAGAGGTGTTCCTGGTGTTCCCAGATGTGTTTATCGAGTTCCCAGAGGTGTTCCTGGTGTTCCCAGAGGTGTTTGTCGAGTTCCCAGATGTGTTCCTGGTGTTCCCAAAGGTGTTCCCGGTGTTCCCAGAGGTGTTCCTGATGTTCCCAGATGTGTTTATCGAGTTCCCAGAGGTGTTCTTGGTGTTCCCAGATGTGTTCCTGGTGTTCCCAGAGGTGTTTATCGAGTTCCCAGAGGTGTTTATCGAGTTCCCAGATGTGTTCCTCGTGTTCCCAGAGGTGTTCCTCGAGTTCCCAGAGGTGTTCCAGGTGTTCCCAGAGGTGTTCCTGATGTTCCCAGAGGTGTTCCTGGTGTTCCCAGAGGTGTTTATCGAGTTCCCAGAGGTGTTTATCGAGTTCCCAGAGGTGTTCCAGGTGTTCCCAGAGGTGTTCCTGATGTTCCCAGAGGTGTTCCTGGTGTTCCCAGAGGTGTTTATCGAGTTCCCAGAGGTGTTCCTTGTTTTTCCAGATGTGTTCCTGGTATTCCCAGAGGTGTTTATCGAGTTCCCAGAGGTGTTTATCGAGTTCCCAGAGGTGTTCCTTGTTTTTCCAGATGTGTTCCTGGTATTCCCAGAGGTGTTTATCGAGTTCCCAGAGGTGTTTATCATGTTCCCAGATGTGTTCCTGGTGTTCCCAGAGGTGTTCCTGGTGTTCCCAGAGGTGTTTATCGAGTTCCCAGAGGTGTTTATCATGTTCCCAGATGTGTTCCTGGTGTTCCTAGAGGTGTTCCTGGTGTTCCCAGATGTGTTTATCGAGTTCCCAGAGGTGTTCCTGGTGTTCCCAGAGGTGTTTATCGAGTTCCCAGAGGTGTTCCTGGTGTTCCCAGATGTGTTCCTGGTGTTCCCAGAGGTGTTCCTGATGTTCCCAGATGTGTTCCTCGAGTTCCCAGAGGTGTTCCTGGTGTTCCCTGAGGTGTTTGTCGAGTTCCCAGATGTGTTCCTGGTGTTCCCAAAGGTGTTCCTGGTGTTCCCAGATGTTTTTATCGAGTTCCCTTCCTGACAGACACAGGGGGTGCACCCCAGGTCCGGGTTATTCTGCTCCTTCCCAGGATTTATTGATCTTTATTGATCGTCTCTGGGGTGATCATCGATCATCCCTCGCAGGGTTGGGGCCTTTGGGAGCTGCTGGCTCGGGAGCTGGAGGTGATTCCCGCAGTTTGTGCTGCGATTCCTGCAGGGAATGGGCTGGGAATCCCAGACCAGGGCACGTGCTTGGGGTTAGACCGAGCCCAGTCCCAAATCTGTGGGGTTAGAGATTAGACCCAGCCCAGTCCCAGATCTCTGGGGTTAGACCCAGCCCAGCCCCAAATCTCTGGGATTAGACCCAGCCCAGCCCCAGATCTCTGGGGTTAGACCCAGCCCAGCCCCAAATCTCTGGGATTAGACCCAGCCCAGCCCCAAATCTCTGGGGTTAGACCCCGCCCAGCCCCAGATCTCTGGGGTTAGACCCAGCCCAGTCCCTGGAGCCCGCCCTGCGCCCGGCCCAGCCCCAGCTCTGGTTTGGGGTGTGTGTTTGGTGCTGCCGTCTCCGCAGAGCTGAGCTGGAGGAGCCCAGGAAAGCCAAGGCCAGGCTCTGGCAGCTCCTAGGTGCCAGGAAAGTGCCCGGTGCTGGGATGGGCATGGAATTCCAGCTTCCCTTCCTTCCCAGCCTCCCCTCTGCCATAATTCCCCTTTCCCCCCCCGTTTTTTGGGGGTTTTTGTGAGCATTCCTGCTCGGTGCGGGCACACCGCAGCTCTCTGTGGGCAGCTCCCTCCCGGGCATCCCTGAGTGGCCAAAACCACAAAAATGTCAGCCCAGAGCTGCCCTTGGCGGCTTCAATTTCCCCATCCTTTGTGTGGAGAGGCCGCTGCTCATCCCGGGATTTTGAGAAAGAGAGTTTTGATCCCCGGCGCTGTGGGGAGAGGCACCAAAGGCAGCCGGGGCCGATCCTAATCCCTGCACGTTGCTGCCCCGAGAGGATTTGACCCCGCTGGAAATGTGGGGTTTAAAATGTGGGAAGGTTTGCCAAGGAGAGCTCTGGATGCCCGGTTTAATCTTCCGAAATGATTGTTCTGGCCTCAGGGACTCGGAGTGCAGCCCGAGGGCTTTTCAGGGCTTTTCATCCCAATTATGGACACTCCCCGAAATAAGAGGATTCCCAGGGCGCTCACACACTGCAGGGTGAGCTCCAGCAGTGCACAGGCACTCTGAAATGCACCAAAACCCCACAGTTTACCCCCAAAAAGGCAGGGCAAGGGGCCTTTGGCCCCAGGAGTGCTGGTCATTGGGGACTGGGAGTGCTGGGCATTGGGGTGAGGGAGTGCTGGGCATTGGGGACTGGGAGTGCTGGGCATTGGGGACTGGGAGTGCTGGGCATTGGGGCTGGGAGTGCTGGGCATTGGGGTCAGGGAGTGCTGGGCATTGGGGACTGGCAGTGCTGGGCATTGGGGTGAGGGAGTGCTGGGCATTGGGGTGAGGCAGTGCTGGGCATTGGGGTGAGGGAGTGCTGGGCATTGGGGCTGGGAGTGCTGGGCATTGGGGACTGGGAGTGCTGGGCATTGGGGTGAGGCAGTGCTGGGCATTGGGGACTGGGAGTGCTGAGCATTGGGGCTGGGAGTGCTGGGCATTGGGGCTGGGAGTGCTGGGCATTGGGGACTGGGAGTGCTGGGCATTGGGGTGAGGCAGTGCTGGGCATTGGGGACTGGGAGTGCTGGGCATTGGGGACTGGGAGTGCTGGGCATTGGGGACTGGGAGTGCTGGGCATTGGGGTGAGGCAGTGCTGGGCATTGGGGACTGGGAGTGCTGGGCATTGGGGTGAGGGAGTGCTGGGCATTGGGGTGAGGCAGTGCTGGGCATTGGGGACTGGGAGTGCTGGGCATTGGGGACTGGGAGTGCTGGGCATTGGGGACTGGGAGTGCTGGGCATTGGGGACTGGGAGTGCTGGGCATTGGGGTCAGGGAGTGCTGGGCATTGGGGTGAGGCAGTGCTGGGCATTGGGGTGAGGGAGTGCTGGGCATTGGGGCTGGGAGTGCTGGGCATTGGGGACTGGGAGTGCTGGGCATTGGGGACTGGGAGTGCTGGGCATTGGGGTGAGGGAGTGCTGGGCATTGGGGACTGGGAGTGCTGGGCATTGGGGACTGGGAGTGCTGGGTATTGGGGCTGGGAGTGCTGGGCATTGGGGTCAGGGAGTGCTGGGCATTGGGGACTGGGAGTGCTGGGCATTGGGGACTGGGAGTGCTGGGCATTGGGGTGAGGCAGTGCTGGGCATTGGGGTGAGGGAGTGCTGGGCATTGGGGACTGGGAGTGCTGGGCATTGGGGACTGGGAGTGCTGGGCATTGGGGACTGGGAGTGCTGGGCATTGGGGTGAGGGAGTGCTGGGCATTGGGGTGAGGGAGTGCTGGGCATTGGGGTGAGGCAGTGCTGGGCATTGGGGACTGGGAGTGCTGGGCATTGGGGACTGGGAGTGCTGGGCATTGGGGACTGGGAGTGCTGGGCATTGGGGTGAGGCAGTGCTGGGCATTGGGGCTGGGAGTGCTGGGCATTGGGGACTGGCAGTGCTGGGCATTGGGGTCAGGGAGTGCTGGGCATTGGGGTGAGGCAGTGCTGGGCATTGGGGCTGGGAGTGCTGGGCATTGGGGTGAGGCAGTGCTGGGCATTGGGGACTGGGAGTGCTGGGCATTGGGGTGAGGGAGTGCTGGGCATTGGGGCTGGGAGTGCTGGGCATTGGGGTGAGGGAGTGCTGGGCATTGGGGCTGGGAGTGCTGGGCATTGGGACTGGGAGTGCTGGGCATTGGGGTGAGGCAGTGCTGGACATTGGGGTCAGGGAGTGCTGGGCATTGGGGACTGGGAGTGCTGGGCATTGGGGTGAGGCAGTGCTGGGCATTGGGGTCAGGGAGTGCTGGGCATTGGGGACTGGGAGTGCTGGGCATTGGGGACTGGGAGTGCTGGGCATTGGGGACTGGCAGTGCTGGGCATTGGGGTCAGGGAGTGCTGGGCATTGGGGACTGGGAGTGCTGGGCATTGGGGCTGGGAGTGCTGGGCATTGGGGACTGGGAGTGCTGGGCATTGGGGCTGGGAGTGCTGGGCATTGGGGCTGGGAGTGCTGGGCATTGGGGTGAGGCAGTGCTGGGCATTGGGGACTGGGAGTGCTGGGCATTGGGGACTGGCAGTGCTGGGCATTGGGGCTGGGAGTGCTGGGCATTGGGGTGAGGCAGTGCTGGGCATTGGGGACTGGGAGTGCTGGGCATTGGGGTGAGGCAGTGCTGGGCATTGGGGTCAGGGAGTGCTGGGCATTGGGGTCAGGGAGTGCTGGGCATTGGGGTCAGGGAGTGCTGGGCATTGGGGCTGGGAGTGCTGGGCATTGGGGACTGGGAGTGCTGGGCATTGGGGACTGGGAGTGCTGGGCATTGGGGTGAGGCAGTGCTGGGCATTGGGGTCAGGGAGTGCTGGGCATTGGGGACTGGGAGTGCTGGGCATTGGGGACTGGGAGTGCTGGGCATTGGGGTGAGGCAGTGCTGGGCATTGGGGTCAGGGAGTGCTGGGCATTGGGGTGAGGCAGTGCTGGGCCTTGGGGTCGTGGTTTTTGGTCATTCGGGGCCGTGGTCTTTGGGGGCCATGGTCATTTGGGGGTTGTGGCCATTGGGGTCCGTGGCCATTGGGGTCCGTGGCCTTTGGGGGTTGTGGCCATTGGGGTCCGTGGCCATCGGGGGTCGTGGCCATTGGGGGCCTGTGAGCATTGGGGCCTGTGAGCATTGCGGCCGTGGCCTTGGGGGGCCATGGCCATTGGGGCCTGTGGCCATCGGGGGTCGTGGCCATTGGGGCCGCTGCCGCCCCGGGGGATTTTCTGGGGTTTCTCAGTGCCGAGCCCCTCCCGGTGGCGGTGCCCGTGGGGAGTCCCTGATCCCATGAGTCCGTAAATCAGGGAATTTGAGGGTGAGTTTTTAAATTTCGAGTGTCCCTGTAGCTGTTCCCTGCAGCTCCACCCCTCTGCTCTGCCTGCAGGGACACTGCCCGTGAGTTTTGGGGACTCTGGGGGGTTTTCCTGTCCTTTAGTGCCAGCAGGGGACACTTCCCATGTGTTTCGGGGACTCTGGGGGGTTTTCCTGCTCCAACCATCCTTTAGTGCCAGCTTCCCGTGTCCCTGTGGCCAAACCATGGAGAGGGCATTCCGTGCTCGCCGGGAATTTCCCAAGGCTCCGAGTCCCCAAACCCCCCTGACTCGTCCCTCACCCTAAAACCAGCGAGGGCTGGCACGGACCGAGGTTTCCCAGCTGTCCCTCCCCTCGCTGCCCAGCTGTGTCCTAATCCCGCAGTTCCGGGAGGGGCCTGCCGTGGGGGCAGCGCTGTTTTCCAGGGATATCTTTGGGATTGGGGTTGGAGGCCAGTGTAGTGTGTGTGTGTGTGTGTGTGTTCTGGTGAGTACTGCAGGGTTTGGGATATCCCTACTGAGGAGATTCTGGCCTGAGCACGGGGTGTCAGGCCAGCAGCTCTCTCCGAAATGGGGGGGAACTGCTGAGGTTCCTAACAAAGCAACCTTTGGGTCTGTGAGTGTTCACACTCCGCTGAAATTCCCTCGGTGCCACAGCTGCCGTCAGCAGCTCCTCCGGGAAGATGGATCCTGGGGAATTGCCCGCCCTGCGAGCCCTCAGCAGGTGGGCGAGGCGGTCAGAGCAGAGCTCACAGCTGGCACAGCTTTGGGGTTTCCCCCCTCGTGCCCCTGTGGCTGGGTGAGGTGAAGAAGCCTCCTCCGAGAGCGGCTGCCTGGCCACGAAGGAACGCTTAACGCTGGCCCGGCCCGAGCTTCCCACGGGTGAGAGCGGCCGGGAGTCCCTGGGAGGGAGGGTCAGCAGCAGGACTGGGAACTCCCTGCCCCGTGCCGTAGGTGCCCCAGCCGTGCCGTGGGTGCCCCAGCCAATGCCATGGGTGCCCAGCCATGCCCCAGCCGATGGCCATGTCTCTAACTGTGTTTTGTGCCCCGCTGCTGTGTTTGTTGTGTGCGAGCTCTGTTGTTTCCTGCCGCTCTGTCACTGCGTTTCTGCTGCCCCTCCCTGCAGCCGGGTTTGTCAAGTCGCCCATGTCAGAAACTAAGCTCACGGGGGACGCCTTTGAACTGTACTGTGATGTGGTTGGGAACCCCACTCCAGAGATCCAGTGGTGGTATGCGGAAGTCAACCGCGCCGAGGCTTTCAAACAGCTGTGGGATGGCGCTCGGAAGCGCCGGGTCACCATAAACACTGCCTACGGGGCCAATGGGGTGAGTGTGCTGAGAGTAACCCGCCTTACCTTGGAAGACTCTGGGACTTACGAGTGCAGGGCCAGCAACGACCCCAGGAGGAATGACTTGAGGCAAAACCCCTCCATTACGTGGATTCGAGCCCAGGCTACTATAAGCGTCCTGCAGAGTGAGTCCGGCCCCCAGTAGTGGCACTGTAGTGTCTAGAGGCAGTCTGGTGACCCTGCCCCCGTGTCCCCACCCTGTGCCACCCTGTGCTGTGCCCACCCGCCCCGCCCCGCGGGCTGCTCCTCGCCTGTAGTGCTGCCCCTGTGTGCCCTCGGTGTGTGTTCTCCGTAGGTCCGCTCGGGAAAACCTCGGGATGTGTGGTAGAAAGGAGCCTGCTGGTGGATCTGTGTTTGTTCCCTCCTCCCCTTCGTTCTGTAGGAGGTTTCCAGCCTCCCTGGCTTCTCCACGAGTGCCTTTCTCTTTGATTTCTGGCTTCTTCCCAGCTCTAACCGTTTTATTTTGATTTCTTCTGTTCTCCTGGAGTTTCTGGGAATGCCTCCTCACCTGGTTTTGGTTACATATCTACTTCTGGATAAATCCTTCCCTTTCAGTTCCACGTGACCTTTCGTGTCTGGATTTTCCCATGAAGTCGTGGTGTTTCTTTCTCTTCCTGGCCAGCAGCACGTTCCTAAGGAGTTCTCTGATGCAGCAGCGCTGAGGTGGTGCAGCCATTCCCAGCCCAGCCCATGGAAGGAGGGGGGAACATCCTCCCCAGAGCTGAACCCACAGCCTGAGCTCAGTCACCCCATCCAGGGTGCAGCAGCAAAGCTCTGAGAGCAGAGTGCTTGGCCCAGAATGGCTTTTTGGTCGTGACGAGGCGTTCCTGCCTTCACTTTGCTCCTCGTCCCAGCTGGATTTGGGAATTAGTGTGGTCACATTGGGTGGAGAAGAGTTTAGGGCCAGATGTAGAGCTTGCGTTGGCCTGAGGAAATGGCTGATGAGCTACAGGTAGAGGGGGTTAAAGCTGCAGTGTGGAGGTACAGGAGAACAACTTCTGGGTGGCTTCTCAGTGTCCTCAGCTGACAGAAGAGCAGAGCAAAAGCGTGGGCTTGCTCTTGTGCTCTGTGCCTAAACAACCCTTTTGTGCCGCACCGGGTACAAAACCCCAACTGTGCATTGGATTATTTATTTGGGTACCTTGAAACCCCCCCCAAAGCTGTCCCCAAAGCCTGGTGCTGCTGTTGGCACTGCTGGATCAGAGACCTTCCCTCTGGGAACGGGAGCAGCGTTGGTGCACGTGGGCAAACGGCCGGTGACCCCGGTGGCCCCGGTGGCACGGACAGACTGCGGTGCTGGAGCGGCCCCGGGTGCCCGAGCCGGACCTGCTCAGCCTCAGCCCCGCCCCTCGGCCCTCCCGTGTCCTTTGGGCTCCCAAAGGGCTGGAATGCTTGCATGGCCACAGCAGCAAAGCCTCTCATCCTGGGAAATGCTCCTGCCCTGGCACAAACCTGGGAATGTGTCTGCTGGGAAGGGCGCTGTGCCCTGCACCCTGCCCACCCTGGCGTGGGACAGTCCCCGGTGCTGCCGAGGGACTCTGAGGGACAAAACCCTTCTGACGTGCGGAGCCAGGCTTTGGGACCAGCTGCTGGGATGATTTGTCCGTATGGGAAGGGGGTTTGCTTCCCTCCCTCCCTCCCTCGCCCTGAGCTGCTGCAGGGACTGCAGTCCAGCCTCTCCTCTCTCCGTGAACGCCGTTGGCTGCCCCTGCTGCTGGGAGCTGTGTCCTGACCTGCTGCCAAGTGCCCTGCTCCGGGGTCACTCTGCTCCGGGGTCACTCTGCTCTGGGGCCCTGCTGGGACGTGTGGATGGAAGCCCCGAGTGCCTTTCCCGTGCATGTGTGAGTGCCCAGAGAGCCGAGCCGCTCCTGCAGCCCGTGGACATCAACCCTGCCTGGCCCTGCCGGGAGCAGAGGTTCCCCAGGTGTCCCTGTGAGTGGAGACTCTTACCTGAGCCTGCCCAGATGGCCTCAGCTGTTCCACCGGGGGCCTGGCTGGGAGATGGGAATTGTCGGGCTCGGCGGAGTTGGAATTTCCAGCTGGCGGCACCCACGTCACCCCACAGTGCCACAGAGCACAGGCTGCATGCCTGGCCTCTGCAGAGACCAACTTGCTGAGGGAAATCTGGCACCCAGGAGCCACCATCTGCCTTCCACCTCACTCCGGATTTGGAACCAGAATTGCACTTGCTGGGGGTTTTTTTAGGTGCTTTGCTTGGGTTTTGACTGTAAAAGCCGAGCTTACATAAAACGGGCG
Source organism: Corvus moneduloides (assembly GCF_009650955.1). Lineage (NCBI taxonomy): Eukaryota > Metazoa > Chordata > Aves > Passeriformes > Corvidae > Corvus > Corvus moneduloides. Next base: position 19,307,186 of record NC_045488.1, read on the forward strand.
CTTTAAGTGATGTGTAGACAGTGATTTTCTAGGTGAGCATCCTTCCTCAGCTGCTGCTGTCGCACTGTTCCAGCTTGTCTCCTGGAATTAAATCAGGAGATCGATCCATCAGTTTGCTTCTCTAATAACCAAATGCAGGTAAAGCTGGAAATGAGACTGCAGCTGCCTTCAGTTTTGCTTAAACTAAAACCGAAAAGGTTGCAGGTCAGCTGCTGAGTTACTATTTCAGACACACTCCAAAAATATTCCCAGAGCTCTCTTAGTGTTTCTGTGGGAATGCAGATGAGCTCTAGGAGGGTGGAAAAGCGCCCGGCTCAGGCCAGGAATGGTGCAGAACACGGGAATAACACAGCCCTTTTGGGCCCAAGCAGTCCTTGAAAGGATAAAATGCCCCGTGGGGGAGGAACGAGGCAGAAACAGAGGCAAGAGCGTGGTAACACCAACAGCACCTGCAGCATTCCTGCGGTTAAGGAATGATTTAAAGAGCTGGGGAAGGAGGAGTTTAAGAAAGGATATCCAGGGCTGGAATGCTCCAGCTTATCAGTGGGTGGATGTTTTTTCTCCTTGCCTCCCTGGCCAGTAATGTAAGGATGTGCCACGGGATACAGGGATGTTCCCTGTGTGGAAAGCTGGGATGGTTCTGACACGATTGGTATTTTCCATCCTGTCGCTGCGTTTCATAACCTGCGTTCCAGAGACCCCGTGGATCATAGATTTATATCCCAAATTGTTTCCACAAGGCACGCCAGAGCTCCTGGGATGGAAACTCCCTGCATGACTTGCAGGAATCAGGGAGGTGTTTGCTGCTTCCTCAGCCCCCTGCGTCCAGAGGGGTGGGAGAAGGGAGCAGCTGGAGCTGCCGCCTCTGGAATTCCCATCCCAGGCAGGGGACACAGCAGCTGGGCCTGCTGGGGTGGCCTGCAGTCCAGGCTGACACTAAACACAGGTTTTTTGGAAGGCTAACAGCAAGAATTGTGAACTTTTCAAACTCTGCCATCCTGCGTGAGGGGGTTTTTCAGAGAACGCTCCGAAGCCGGTGGGAGGCTCGGGCCCTGCGGCAGAAAGGTCTTTTTGCCAAGTTTGGGGAGCGGCTCCCGTGCCCGTGCTGGCAATGGCCCAGCTGTGAGTGCTGGAGAGCAGCAGGGGCCTGCAGGAGCTGGGGCCAGCAGGGCTCTCAGCCGGCAGCCCAGTGCCCGCAGCCATTCCAGCAGCCCAGTGCCCACAGCCATTCCAGCAGCCCAGTGCCCACAGCCATTCCAGCAGCCCAGTGCCCACAGCCATTCCAGCAGCCCAGTGCCCACAGCCATTCCAGCAGCCCAGTGCCCGCAGCCATTCCAGCAGCCCAGTGCCCACAGTGATTCCAGCAGCCCAGTGCCCGCAGCCATTCCAGCAGCCCAGTGCCCGCAGCCATTCCAGCAGCCCAGTGCCCGCAGCGATTCCAGCAGCCCAGTGCCCGCAGCCATTCCAGCAGCCCAGTGCCCGCAGCCATTCCAGCAGCCCAGTGCCCGCAGCCATTCCAGCAGCCCAGTGCCCGCAGCCATTCCAGCAGCCCAGTGCCCGCAGCCATTCCAGCAGCCCAGTGCCCGCAGCCATTCCAGCAGCCCAGTGCCCACAGCGATTCCAGCAGCACAGTGCCCGCAGCCATTCCAGCAGCCGAGTGCCCGCAGCCATTCCAGCAGCCCAGTGCCCGCAGCCATTCCAGCAGCCGAGTGCCCACAGCCATTCCAGCAGCCGAGTGCCCGCAGCCATTCCAGCAGCCGAGTGCCCGCAGCCATTCCAGCAGCCCAGTGCCCACAGCCATTCCAGCAGCCGAGTGCCCACAGCCATTCCAGCAGCACAGTGCCCGCAGCGATTCCAGCAGCCCAGTGCCCACAGCGATTCCAGCAGCCCAGTGCCCACAGCCATTCCAGCAGCCCAGTGCCCGCAGCCATTCCAGGGTGAACTCGGTGCTGCCAGGCGAAGCTGTGCACTGGAAGGGCCCCGAAGCAGGCGGCGAAGGGCAGAGCTCCCGGGCTCTGCTCACACAGCACCGAGGCTGTTTTGTTCTTTGTGTTTGTGCTCGAGGCTCCTTCGGAAACGAAGCAGCTGCAGCTCTGCCTGTGCCCTGCTGCGGGTCCTTCCATTGCACTGGCAGGCTCTGGGCGCTGCCCTCGCCCGTCCTCCCGCAGCTCCTGCCTTCCCTGCGCTGCTGTTCCCCTTTGGGATCTCCTGGGTGCACTTCAGCACACATCAGCCTTTGGGCAGGGGGCACATCCAGAGTGTCACTGAGGAGCCTATATTTGAGGGCTGCTTGTATAAAAATGGGTTTGTTTGCAACCTCAAGGCGAAGAATGAAGTGCCAGCCAGCCAGAAGCTTCTGGAGGAGTAACTGAGGTCTCCCACACAGGACTTCCAAAGCCCCAGGACTTCGCTGTGGGGGACGCAAAGTGGTGCCAGGAGCTGCTGGTGCCACCTGGACGTCCGTGGTGCTGGGAGCCCTCCAGTAAACCATTAACCAATTCTCCGTTTGCAGCCGGGAGCGCGGCCCCGCGCGTTGCCGCGGGCAGTGCTGAGCTGTGTGGTTGGTTGTGCTTTGTGGCTGTGTCCCACCCGCCGCGGTGCCGTGCCCTTCCCCGTGTAGTGCCCTCCCTCCCGCTCCCCGTGCCACCGTAGAGTAGCGGCCGCTGTGCCCGGGGCCGGCTGCTATGGGCGCTCCTGTGTTGCAGAGCCGCGGATCAACGCCAGCGAGGACGTGGTGCTGCACGTGGCCGGCGTGGCTGTCACGCTGCAGTGCAACCTCACCAGCAGCCCCAGCCCCCTGGCCGCCAGCTACTGGGTGAAGAACGGCGAGGAGATCCCTGGCACCAGGAAACCCTCCAACACCACCGAGTACAAGTGAGTGAGTGCCTGGCACCATGCGGGGCACAGGGGGAACACACACGGGGTTCCCACGGCCAGGGCGGGCGGGGTGCGGGGTGGCTCGGGTGCGTTGGGATCTGTGGCTGACACTCCATGAATCCCGAGCTTTGCAGGCTGAGCTCCAGAGCTCTGCTCCGGGCTTCCCACGGGGTGTGGGTAAGGCACACACAGCGTGGTTTGCTTCTCCGGGAATGTGTGGGTTGGATCCTGGCCGGCTCTCCTTCAGGATGGATGCATCGGGGCTGGAATGGGAATGGGCTGGGTCCGGCCTGCCCTGGGGACAGGGAGGATGTGTTCCCTGAGGTGTTGCTGGGGGATGATCCCAGGCCTTGGCTGGGGTTGGTGGGATCACGTGAAGCTCCCTCAGAGTCTGTTCCCTCTGTGGTTTCCTTGCCCTGTTTTTTCTTTCCATCCATTTTTTCCCCTTGGTGGACAGCAAATCCAGCTTCCAGTTCCATCTTAAGCTGAAGAGCACTTCAGGGACATTTTAACCCCTGCTGGCAACTTGGTCCCAGCTATTTTCTGTCTCTAGGGTGGCCCTTTCCCCCCTAATTCACTGACGCAGGATTAGGGAATGTCCCAGGTTTTCGTGGCCTTAGCAAAGCAGCCTCTCATCCCCAGCATTGTGGAAGTTGGGTTTGGTTCTGATCAAGATTTGTCCGAGTTTGTCCTTTTGTTTTCCCCTTTAGCTCGCTCTGAATTACCTGTTTAATTTCACAATGAAAGAATGAGCCTCAGTCCCTTCCCTGATTACCTCCTGTCCCTTCCTCAGTGCCGTGTCCAGCACTGGGCCTGAGCTTTAGGGGCTCCTCTTCCTTAACGAGCAATTAACAGGATGGGAGTGGTGGTCAGGCTTAGTGCAAGTGCCACTCCATGACCACCCGGGAAGGCTTGCTGACTCCTCTGGCACCTCTTCCAAACCAGCCTGGGGTTTTCCTTCCAAATTCCTCTGTAAAGGAAGGTTTAGGCTTGGCTTCAGCTTCAACTGCTGCAGGAGGAAGGAGTGAAGTGGGAGACCAGGACAGTCCCCTTGTCCCAGGGAATGGGGGCACTGTGGGAGCTGCCAGCAGTCAATCCAGGGACAGCTGGAGGAATCCCAGATTTCCATTTGCAGAGTGGATCCTGACTTCCTGAGCGCTCCTAGGCTGCTCTCCCTGGCGTTTGGTTTTGCATTGGATCTGGTCCTTAGCTGTGCTTTGGGTACAGTTTAAATCCAGAATTCCAGGTTTTCTCGGTGAGGACCCAGGCAAGCAGCATCCCATAGCTGTGGTTAACAGAGGCTATTTACCGCCTCCATTTGTTGATATTTTATATTGGCTTCTCTTTTGTATTCTATTTATTTGCCTCCAAGCCCCAGGTTCCTGTTTTTTCAGTGACTTTGTTTGGCTGTGAGATGTTTTTGGTGCTTGGACTTCAGAGTTGGGTACTTTTATCATCCACAAAGTTCCAGAATTTAGAGGTTAAACTGCTTCTCTTAAAAATGCTGCCTCTTCCAGCACAGGCAATGGCATGAATGTCTCCTGATCCTCACGGGGCGGCTGCTCCTGGCTGGAGGGAGCTGCTGCCTGGCTGGAAGACCTTGAGCTGTGTCGGTTTGCAGCTCCTGAATGATTGATGGTAACTGGAGCCCCGTGCCACCGCTGGGCACGGCAGCCTGGGGAGCATCAAACAATTCCATCTTGGCCTTCCTTTCCTCACTTCTGAGCATTGCCTGCAGTGGTCAAAGCGTGGCTCTTGAGCTGTGATGCCCTTGGAAAGCCGCTTGTCTGAAATTCATTAGCTTTGTAACTCGGGGCTGCGGTGAGTCAGTGCTGTCAGCACTCGGGCTCTTTCCGTGTGTCCGAGCAGTTTCTGTGTGTGATTAACTGCTTTTATTGCAGGGCTGGTGTTCAGCTGCAGGGGCCGTTTGCTTGATTAAAAAGAATGAATAAAAAAGGACGCCAGGGAGCCTTTTGGGGGAGGGAAGTGTTGCTCGGTGTGTGCTGGGGGGAGGTGGGCCCGCCCGGTTACACGGTGCAATTAACGGGTGTTAATTGAGGCCACAGGGCGAGAGTGGGGTGTGAGGCAGCTCTGCTGTGTCTGTCCTGCTGCAGGATCCCGAAGGCCCGAGCAGAGGAGTCGGGGGAGTACCTATGTGTGTTCGTGTTCTCCAGCTCTCCCGTCGCCAACGCCACCATCGAAGTGAGAGGTACGGCTGCAGTCGGGATCGTCCCTGCCCCGTTCCTGGAAATGCCATCCCCTGCCTCCAGCAGCTCCCTGGTGTCCCCACGGAAGGGGAAAGGCCTCCTCATCATACAGAGCCAGGCCCGGGTTAAGAACTATAAATAATAATTAATTATGGGATATAATAACTCCGATTCTAAGGGAAAGCCTCGCACGCATTCAGGGAAAGGCCTCACAGAGGTGGGAGCACAGGCACGGCATTTGTGGACACCAGAACACCTCTGTGGGTCGGGCACCTCCTGGCATCTTCGGGAGCCTGAAATTCGGGATGAAAGCTGCAGAACGGGCAGGGTTTGCCCCAGGTGTTGCTGCAGGTGAACACAGAGCGGTGCTGGTGCCGCGATGGGAGCGCGGGGCTGCGGGCAGGGCTGGCTCCGGGGATTCGTGGTGCCTGGTCAGGCCCTGGGATCCAGGTGGGAGAATCCATCAGCCCGTGGGAAATTGAATTCCAACACCCTGTGCCTCTGAGGAGCTTGGCTGGGTGTTCAGGGCACACAGGTGGGGGGGTTTAGTTTTCCTTCTTTTCCTTTTCTTGGGGATTTTTTCTTGCATTCCGCTCTTTTGCTGTAATTGCTAAATGTCCTCGTGTTATCCTAATGGGAACGTTAAGTTCTCGCTGCCTCCTCTGGGCTGCTTTAGGTGACAAACCGCTCCTAGAGAGCGGAAATGTAACTCTGGCACTGGAGCAAGGTGTCTGCCAGCTCTGATCGTCTCTGCAGGGCCCTTTGGGAGTGTTTGCCTCGGGGCTGGGCTGCTGCTCTGCCAGCCAGGGCCACCAGGAGAGCTTGGCAGGGAGGTGGCAGTTCACTGGGGGGGGAAGAGAAGCCAGTGCTTGTGATGGCAGCGCAGTAAGGGCCGATCCTACTCCCTTCCCACGGGGAATTTACACCTAAATACTCCTCAGATGCTTTCCTGGGAAGCTGGGGCTGAGGAGCCGGGGCTGCACTGGGGGCAGCTGGGAGGGACAGAGGCCCTGTTGGGCTGCCCGTGCAGATCTGTAATTGAATGCTGACCTGCATGGGCCGTGCTGGTGCTCAAGCAATTACACACAGATTTAATTGCTGCTTGTAATTACGGTGCAGCTCTCACTGCTGATGCACGGGGAGAGGAGGGTGCTGAATCCCAGAGTGCTCGTGCTCCAAAAATAGGGATTTTCTGACAGCTCGTGAACAGCTTCCCTGGAGCCCGTGGCAGAGGCAGCCTGGGGCATGCAGGGCCACCTCTCTGCCCCTGAGTGTTCCTGCACGTGGCAGGGGTGGCATTGGGTGGGCTTTAAGGTCCCTTCACCCAAACCACCCTGGGATTGTCAAAAATGGACAAAAAGCCCCACAGGGCAGTGATGTACCAGCAGCTGGGAGTGGCAGGCAGTGTTGGTGCCTTTCCTGGGAATGCCGAGGCTGGCTTCCCTCACCCCGCTGCTGCTGCTGGAGCATCTGGGGGGGCTCTGCTCCTGCTCAGGCTCCGAGCTCTGGGGGTGCTGTGTGAGGGCACCTCGGAGCTGCAAACCAGTGAGCAAACACGGGATTTAGGGAAGCTGTGCCCTGGAGCAGGGATCTTGTGCCCCCTTTTCCTTGGCGCTGGAGCAGGCTGGGGTGGCCAGGGGGTGATTCTGGTGGGAGTAGAGGGGCTGGAACTGCCAGGCCTGGCCAGGGTGCCCCCTCCTCCCCCCCGAAGGGGAGTTTTGATTGCTGCATTTCCACCTGGGGGAATCCCTGCAGTGCTGGTGTTGGGAGCTCTGGAGGCCTGAGGATGAAAGGAACCACAAAGGACAAAATGCAGCCTGGAGAACTCTGCAGAGCTCCTGCTCTGACCGGGATCTTGGGAGAAGGGGAGAGGAAACAGGTGCTGGAAAGACCTTCTGAATTCCCCTTCCTGGGAGGCCTTTCTGCCCTTGCCTCATCAAGGGATTCTTGCAGCTCCCTCTGCACGTTCCTGTTCCATCCTCCCCAGTGATTCCTGGGGAAGAGCCTGCTCCTTCACTCCTGGCTGTCTCAAGAAACCTCTGCTGCAGCCTCACTCCTCCCTACCAGAAATGAATTAAATTGGACACTCTTTGAGCCCAGCTGCATCTTGGAGTGATCCAAGAAAATCCTCTCCTATTCTCCATTCTCCCGATGCCTTCGGTGTCTTCAGGCTCCAGAGGGAGACAGGGACTGGAATCGCAGCCAGAAAAAGAAACCTTCCAGAGCCCCTGTTCAGGTCACCCCTAAGACATCCCAGTTTTCAGTGCAGGAATATTTTTAGGTGCTTCTGCCCTTGCTTTGATTTTGTCTCTTAATGGGAAAGTGGAAGGTAACCAGGCCATGGTTTGGAGGTGTTACACATTTAAATTCACCTCTGCTTTTCAGTAGTAAAGAGCTTAGAAGGGCTGAAGGCCTCCTGTGTATCAGGAAATGACACTGAGTGCCCCTTAATAAGGGAAAAAACCCTCTTTTCGTGGCTGTGTAAACCCCAAACCACTCAGAAAGCTGCTGCTGGGAACTGGGAGCACTGGGAGCCCTGTGGTCACCCTGCCCCAAACCCCCTTTCTCCTGTGATTTGGTTTAAAGCTATCAAAATGCTGTTTCTTAGCATTCTTCTCATGTCAGGCATGCCTGAACGTCTATTTATTCTGCATTTTGTCTGGTAGCAGTTAATTTAAATTAGCCCTGCCTCCTTTTGCTCTTTGTGAGCTGTGTCCAGCCCGCTGGAGGATTTTTCCTGTTCCACGTGCAGGAGTTCAGGCCTCCCTTTGCCAGGGGCGTTCTGCTGGTGCCAGCCATGCAGCAGGGCTGAGCAGAGAGGGGCTTCTGCTGCCTGCGAGCTGAAATCCAAACCCTTCCCAACAAAACCTGCCTCACCCCGGGCTTTGGCTGTCACTGGAGCACAGGGAACAATCCTGGCTTGAAAAGCTTCCGGGGCAAAAGCCCCTAGAGCCGGGACTGCAGGGATTTGGGGACAGCAGGACGTGGTTTCCCAGTGGTTTGGAGAGAAAATGCGGGATTGGTGTCTGGGTGGGCAGCACTGCCCTGGAACACCAGTACTGCACAGAGCTCCCCGGGGGCTCCAGGAATAGCCCTGTCCCAGCAGAGCCCGGGGGGAGCAGAGGTGTTCGGGGCACTGCTGCTGTGCTGGGATTAGCCTGGGATCTGGGATCGCCCCTGGGATCTGGCCTCTCCTTCCAGCAATGTCACGGCGTCCTGCCCGCAGGAGAGCTCTGCCTCGCCCTGGGGTGGGAGTGGAGGTGTCCCAGAACGTGTTCCCTCTTCCCTTCCTTTTCCCTGCCCTGCCAGCAGCCTGGCACAAACTGGGCCAGCTGGGAGTGCTGTCCCTGTTTCCAGGCTCGGCTCAGGCCCTGGAAGCCAGCCCGTGGCTGAATCCCAGTGCTGCTTCTCCTCATGGGGGATATTCCCAGTTCTCGGTCCCCTCTGGCATTCCAGCAGCGCCAGGGCTGGGATTGTTTCCCTGTCACCGCTGGGCTCTCGTGTCTGTAGGCTGGAGAAGATCCCTCCTTGGCGTCCTCCAGGAAGCAAAAGCCACAGGAAGCTCTGGGCTCACCAGCTCCTGCTTTAAGAACATGCCAAGCCCAGCAGGGAAGTGGTGGCACCTTCCAGTAGGTCCCGAGACAAAATCCCCCTCTTGAGCCATCGCTCTTTGGAATAAACGTCACTTTGCTCTCTGAGCAGGGGACAGGGGTTGGAAGGACATGGGATCCTGGAGCAGCAGAGCACACCCAGCCCCAGAGCTGATTTATTTCCTGCTTGAAGACCTGCAGCCCAAAATCTCCCCTTGCTCCAGTGCAGGCACTGGGAGTGCAGGATCACCCACTCCTGGTGGGTGGGGAATGTTCTTCCCAGCTTCCTTCAGCTCCTGGCAGCTCCTTTTTGTACGAGACCGGGGGATTGCTAGGACCTGGTGCCTTCATTCAGTTCAGGTTTTAGAGTATTTTTGTGTCTGATGTGGAAGGATGCATTTTGGGTGTCAGTTTTCTTACAGAAACCCCTGGGTTTGTTCTCGGCCTGTTGTTACCTGTCACGGTTATGGTTGGCAGCATCTTGTAATTCATGAGTTGGATCTGGCTGAGCTGCATCCTTTAGTCAGGACGCCTGCAAAGCCCAGGGCTGTGCTGGGAATGCTGTTGGAATTTCCATGGGCACTTGGGCCTGTCCTGGTGTGCCTTTCCAGCAGGAGCCGGAGCCGTGGATTTTCTGCGGCTCAGAAGCTCATTTTGGTAATGTTGTTACTGTCCAGAGAGAATCTGAGGCACGGGATGCTTCCTGCAGTAAAAGCCCTTTGAAATAGGACAGTGTGAAGCACTTCAGCTTGCCAAGGATTTTCCCGAAGATTTGTGCTGTGATTTTGGGAAGAGCAGGCTCAGCTGCTGGCTGGTGGCAGGAGAGGTTTTGTTCCCTTTGAGCAGAGCTGTGAAATTCCTTTCATTATCTCGGCTTACAGCTGGAATCGCTCGCTCTCTGTATCTGCGTGCAGGGAATTTGCTGGTGGTGCAGGGGAGTCTTCTGCAGGAAATTCCAGTTTCCTGGAGCAGCCGGGCTGGCCTTTGATGGATTAACAGCTCAGAGCTGCCATCACACAGCGAGCCACGTGTGCCGTAATTAGGAGCTGGAGCTTTAAAGGTGGGCCCGGCAGCCAGGGCCATCTGCTGGGCCAGGGGTGAGCCCAGGCACTGCCCTGAGGCAGCCTGAGCTCGGGGAGGGTTTAGGGCAGCTCCGAGGGACACACAGGCAGACACACACAACACACAGACACAGGGGCACGGGGTTTGGGGCTGTGCTGAGGGACAGACAGACACACAGACACAGGAGCACAGGGTTTGGGGCAGCTCTGAGGGACACAGACAGACACACAGACACAGGAGCACAGGGTTTGGGGCAGCTCTGAGGGACACAGACAGACACACAGACACAGGAGCACAGGGTTTGGGGCAGCTCTGAGGGACACAGACAGACACACAGACACAGGAGCACAGGGTTTGGGGCAGCTCTGAGGGACACACCCAAGCACAGTTCTCCTTCTGTAACTTCCCCTCGGTGTGGGAAAGGCCAGCTCCAGGGTGCTGCAGAGCTTTTGTGTCCCGATGAGCCTGTTTGCACTTAGCAGCTGCTCTGTTGTCTCGCAGCCACTCCTGACATCACCGGGCACAAGAGGAGTGAGAACAAAAACGAGGGCCAGGAGGCCCTGATGTACTGCAAGTCCGTGGGCTTCCCCCACCCCGAGTGGGTCTGGCGCAAGAAGGTCAATGGGGTGTTTGAGGTAAGGAAGGGGGCTCAGGGTGTCTCTACCTGCCCAGACCCCCCAGAGAGGGAGGAAAGCAGCACCTTGGGGTTAGGGATGGGCTGTTGAAGGTGCTCTGTAACTTCTCAACGTGCAGTCCCTCCAGCGTGTGAGTGAAGGTGGATATTTTTTGGCAGCACTGAGGATGGATGAGTGTTACGTTGATATTTATATTATTGGTGTGTGAAAAAAATTGCTCACTGCATTGCTGGGCAAAGTTAAGAACTTGCCCTGAAAGCCATTTTCTGAATTCTGCTACAAACTGCAAGATCTGAGCTATGAAATATGATTGGAAACCACACTGGGTTATAAATTCCTCCAGGTTTTACTGCTTGAGCTCACAAGACTCACTATGAGGAGGTGGCAGTGATCCCTATGAGTGCTTGGGTGATCTGTTTGTTCCATGCAGCCAGTGATGGAGTGAGCAGGAAAATGTGACCAGCACTGGGAACAGCAGGGAGGAGCTGGGAATTTCTAACTCCTCCAGCCCAGCTGCAGAATTGGATGGATGGAGCCAAGATGTTAAACAAAGAACAGGGTGGGATGAGTGTTCCGTGCTGAGTGCGAGCTTCCTAAGGGGTGGTGCTGCAGGAGTGGCCGAGTGCTGGCAGCGATCGGGCCCCGCTGAGCGCAGGGTTCCCTTCGGGGTGTTCTGGTGGTGTTTGGAGAGCCAAACACCAGGCCTGGGCTCCTCCTGCAAATCCCTTGCAGTTCCCGTGACACAAAGGCCCCAGAACTTAAAGCTGTTGCCGTTTCCCACCCCTGTCCCTTTGCCAGGACATCAACAACTCCTCGGGCAGGTTCTTCATTTCCAACAAAGAGAACTACACCGAGCTGAGCATCACAAACCTGCAGATCAACGAGGACCCCGGCGAGTACCAGTGCAACGCCACCAACCAGGTGGGCTCCGTGTCGGTCACCACCATCCTGCGCGTGCGCAGCCACCTGGCCCCGCTGTGGCCCTTCCTGGGCATCCTGGCAGAGATCGTGATCCTGGTGGTCATCATCGTCATCTACGAGAAGCGGAAGCGGCCGGACGAAGTTCCCGACGGTAAGTGCGCCCAGCGCCGCCTGTGACGGAGCTCGGCCAGCAACGGGAAGCGCCCTGCTGGAGGAGCGAGGAAGGACCAGCAGCCCGCTCTGTCCCGCTCCACGCTCCTGCCTTCCTCCTCTCCTCCCTCTCCGGACATTAAGCGCAGAGGGTCCAAGGCGCAGCGCTGGATTTCAGGGGGGCTCAGACCGTGGGGTGGGAGGGGTTATGGATACCTTTCAAGCTTTGTTGCACGAGGGATGGAGTGCTCCCGTCTCTTTCCTGAGGAGTGCTGCCCCGAGGAGCGCAGGGCAGCACAGGGGCAGAGCTGGCAGCACCCTCCCCCCGTGGTGGCATTCGCTCCTCCCCGTGGCCTCGGGGTTGGACGTTGGGCAGGGGCTGTGAGGAACATGACACTCAAACTAAGGAATCGTTGCACTTCAAGGGGTTGGGGCTGCAAAGGTGCTGCAAAACTCAAATGTGTTCAGGGTTCAGAGACGGGGGGAGGGCTCTTATCTGCTGTGTAGCTGAATCTGTAGTTAAGGAATGCTCTGAAACTGTATCTAATTGTAGCCACTGATTAGGTTTTATAAAAATAGGGCTTATTATCAGGTTTGATGGTAGCAATAATTAGTTAATCTGTGTTTGGTACATACAAATAGTAGTAACTTTAATCTGTGAGCTTCTCCTGCACACCTTCCCCTGTGCACAGCTGGGGAAAGGGGCAGCGTGAGGCTGAGTATTTGCAAGATCCACGCTGAGAAACAGCCTTTAATGTGCTGCTAGCAGCTTACTCCAGTGTGTAGTGAGAAAACCTCTGCAAGGACTCCTTGGGAGAAGCAGCAGGAATGTCATGGTGCTGTAGGAACACGATGGATGCAGGTGGAGGGCAGCGTGCTGGAGTGACCTTCAGTGCCCTCCCGGGCTGGCCAGGCCTTTCCCAGTGGGAGCTGTTGCCAGGGCAGCTGGGTGTGGCTGTGGGGCTGCAGGGGATGGAAACAGAGGTGTGAAACAGTGATGTGTGTGTGGGCTGGGCACAGCCACCTTCACCAGCCTCACACGGGATCCAGAGTGAGGAGAGGAGCTCATGGAACACACAAGAAATGGAATAATGGGAGAAGGGGAGGCTTGGATCAGAACTGGCTGACGTAGTGCATCCCTAGAGGAAACCAGCTTTGGTTGTAAGCCTTGAGTAGCACTTACTAACTGCTTACAGAGCATGTGTGGGACTGTTCTTGGGGTGTAGCCCCCCAGTTGCACCGTAGTGCATGTTCTGTGCATCACTAACAGCTTCCAGTGGCTCCGGGGCTTGTCCTGCCCTCAGCGTGGCCTCAGGGACCTCCACCAGCCCGGAAAACTCGGAACAGCCAATTTCCATGTTCTCTTGCACATACCCACCTCCATGTCAGTGATTGCAGTTCCCTGCATTCAGAATTTTCATTGCGTGAAGTTGCACAAGGACCAGAACAAGGTCCTGGTAATTTGATACCCAAATATTCCCTGCAAGCAGCCCCAAACGGACTGAATCCAGCAGGAATTGGCTTTGGCGTGACCAGCTCGCAGCACAGCCCCCGTGGTGGTGCAGGGGAGCTCACATTGGAGGTGAAGAGTTCACTGCCTCTTTCCAAGGCAGGAGTTTTCCAGGCTGGTCTGGTCGCTCCTTAGGTACCCGAGGGATCCAGGCTCATCATCCCCCCGGAGCTGTCCAGGATGATGAGCCAAGGAGCTGAGGTTACTCAGTGCTCGCTGGGGCTGCTGTTCTGAGGGCAGAGCCCTGGAGAGTGACACGACGCACCTCCGTGGTGGTCAGACGTTCTCCCTGTCCTCTTTCCTGGAGGAAGAATCCATGCTGAGTATGACAGTCCGTACCTGTGGATGAGGTTTGCCTGGCTGACGGACGCAATCGGCATCACGCCGCCTTGGGTCCCACATTCCTTGGATAGTTGTGCATTTTCCGTACTGGCATCGAAGCTTTCCGTGCTGCCATCCGTGGTGGGGAACACCCCGGGAGCTGGGCCCTTGCAAATGCACACGTGAGAAATCACCAGGCGCCTGCTGATTCCCACGTGTGGACGTTTGACTGGGGTTATCCTGAATTTTATTATTTTCAAGACATGGTTACGAAATGCCAAAGTTAATGCTGGAATGCAGTGGCGTGCTCAGCGTTTGGAATTGCAGCTCCCTGCTTCCAAAATCACACCTCCGCCTCCGCTGCCGCAGTGAGCGGGGCAGGAACATCAGGGAGCTGTGGCTGAGCCGGCAGGCTGAGGCCAAACACCACAGCACTCGTTATCCACAGCATCTGGCACCAGCTGGGATCTCTCCGCTGGCTTTTCCAATCCTGGTGTCGGTGGGACGTGCTCAGCTCTAGGGATCGTGCTCATGGCAGAGCTCCACATGAGATGGTGCTACAGCAACCGCTGAGCTGTTCCTGCCCTTCCTCCTGGGATGGGAATGTTCTCTTTGGACCTCTCCTCATTTAGACACTGAGATTGCTTCATCATCCCCACCATCAGCCCATCCTCGCAGGGCGGAGTAACTCTGGAATGCCCTTCCTGAGTGCCCAGGTTTCTGTGATGTGTGGCAGCCCCGGTCCCGCAGTGGAAGGTTTGAGGATGGATGGCCCCTGTGGATGTGTGCCCAGGGATCGTTACCCTTTGGCTCGGCACGCCCTCCTGCTGCGGGATGGCGCTGGCTGCAGATCCCTGTCAAGATCCCAGTCCCGAGGGTTGGGCTGTAGGTGTTGGACGTGTGGTGTCCCCCCTCTGCAGCACCTCAGGGTGCCACACATCCACCTCAGGGTGTCTGCCACCCTCCCTCAGGAATCCTCTGATGTCCTGGCCAACGTCTGGCCTGCTGAGAGGAACGCACGGATAACTGCAAACGTGGCCACTTCCTGTGCTCAGGAAAATCAAAGGCTTTTGGAGCAGGAGGAGCTGTTAATGAGCTGCCCAAGCACGCCTTGGCTCCCGACTGGGGCAGTGCAGGATGAGCTGCTGGTTTGGGGTCCTGCTGGGAGCTGCAGGTGCCCACACAGAGCTCTCACCTCGTGCTGTGCTCAGGTGGTACTTGAGGGCTGGCTCAGGTGAACCTACACAAATGTCAGTGTTTGGGGTGTGCTGGGTCAGCCCCTGGGGTGAGACCAGTCTGGTGCTGAGCTCAAGTGCCCAGTTAGTCCTGGGGGATGCAGCTGGTGGGACAGAAACATTCTCTGGGTGAGAGGATGCTCAGGTGTCTGGGATTTTTTTCCCCGGCGCTTGGGAACTCTGCCTGGCCAGCCCAAAGAAACAATTGAACGAATTCCCTTTCCCTCCAATCTCCATGTTCTGCAGGCTTCAAATGCCCTGGCTCAGCGTGCTCATGGCTCCATCCCTGGGAGGCTGGGGAGGGTGATGGACTCCTGGGTACACTTGGAGCAGTTCTGTGCTCCAAAACACTTCCCAGTGTGAAGCTGTTCCCTCTGTTGGAAGCACTGCCCATGCTGGAAGAGCAGGGACACTCCTTTAACTTTGGCATTTCCTGACTGCAGGGCTGGGTTGTGCATGGACCTCGCTTTGTGTGTCCAGTGAGCTGCTTGGTGTGCCTCGGGCCAGGGCTGCTCAGGAGCTCCTTCGCTGATGTTTCCTCCTTCTCAGAACTCTGATTTGGGAGTTAATTCTTTTCCCTGCTGCTGGAGAGCAGGAACAGGAACGTTGCACCTGTGAAATCCCTGTTTCCACCAAAACAGTGGCATCGGGGGGTGCCTGGCACAGGGTTTGCTGCGGTGCCTGTGGATGAGGGGTTCTCCCAGCACATCCAAATCCCATGCTGGAAGGAGGAAGGGAGGGCAGATGGCGCTGGAATTCCTGCATCCCTTCAGAATGTGAGTTCTGACTTGCTTTACGCCTGGTAAGGCAGCATCCAGCTTGCCTCCCGTTCCCAGGGAGTGGCCAGGGGCTGGCAGATCCAGAGGGGGCTGGCCACGTGCAGCTTCCGTGGCTTTGGGGACGAGAGCTGCATGAGCGTGGCATGCCCTGGCACGTGGCTGCATGCCCGGCGGGGGGCGGGTCCAGCAGGGAATGCCGGGGTGCTCCCCTGGACAAGGAGAGAAGGGAATGGCTTTGTTCCTCTGTGGTAGAGCTCGAGCTGCTTGGTTTCCATAAACAGAGTGATCAGCCAGCACCACCTGAGTGTAGCGTAGCACAGGTTCCTAAAGGGAGTGGGGTTTCTGCTGTTGTTGGATCAGAGAGTCTAAAATCAGCACAGCCCCTGATGTAAAGGGTGTTTTCTGGGGTAAGTAGAAAGTAAAAACCCCTTGGCTCCATTCCCCGTAGGACTGGGAGCGGTTTTTACTTGTGCATCCATAGTGACGATCTCGAGTCCGAAGCCGTGAGGTGACTGGGTTATAACGTGTCGCTTTTCATTCTTCCCCTCTCATTCCTCAGCCTAATCCAAAGACTTCCCTTAAATGTGTTTCTTCTCCTGGCTCTGCAGAAGCTCCATCCAAATCCCCACATTCTTTCTAACCCTCTTTTGCTTTTTTCTTGACTTTCCCTGTTCCTGCTATTACTGTAAGTAATTGAAAGAAACAAACTATTTTAACTGCAACCGTTTGCCTTTTGTAACAAGTGATCTTGGTGGGGTTTTTTTTCCCTTTTATGCACATCTTTCTCTCCCACACTTCGAATTCATCAGGGTGAGCAGATTGTAAGGCAGGTACATAGTGAGGCCATAGCCACCAGCTGTTCCCAGTGGGAATGGATCATGACACAGGACCCCGAGCTGCCACAGGCTCTGGCTGCTCCTTCAGAGCATTTGAGCTGCCCCAGGCCAGGCTGGATGGGGCTTGGAGCACCCTGGGACAGTGGGAGGTGTCCCTGCCCATGGCAGGGGTGGCACTGGATGGGCTTTAAGGTCCCTTCCAACCCAAACCAGTCTGGGACCGATTCTTTGCAGGTTTTAAAGCATGAGCCAAGATGTAGAATCCCTTCAGAAGCAAAAATTGGAATCTTAGTGCTGGAAGAACCAGCTAGTGTTTCATTTTTAACTTCCACCAGTCACAAGATGCTTCCCAGGATTAATTTGATATTAAAAATAAACCCTGTAGCTTTCCAAAGGCGGTGAAAGAAACTGAGTGACATCTAAAATGCCTTGTAAATTAAGGCTGAAAGTGGGGGGGGGGCACAAAACACATTCCCATACAAGTGGAGGAGCTAAGGGAGATCTAGTTGTCATCATCTTCCAATTTTAATTCCCAGATATTTTTGCCTGCAGGGATTGATTACATGTGTTAAAGACAAGCAGCACTTCTCCCCCTTTGGTTCAGAAATGTGTGCTTTTGGGACCCCATGGAGCAGGTCATTCCATCCCCGCAGGAAAGGCTTGGCTGTGGGGGTTATTCCTGTGTTCTGTGACCAGGGGGGTTTTGGAGCCTGCAGATGCCCAGTCCCAGCGGAGACCCTGCAGGAGGAGGGGCTCGGTGTGGTCAGTGGCCGCTCCCGGCAGCGTGTGGGGAGCGCTGGGAGGACCTTCCTGTGCCGTAGGTGGTACTGACTGTTCCAGAGCAGGGCTGTGGCATAAAACTTTGGGTTATATTGATCTTGTCGGTTACTATGACTTCTTTTTTTTTTTCCCCCCTTCAATTGCATCATACCCTTAAAAAATGGTGGTAAGTGAGAGCTCTGCATGCTTTGGAGTTTGTTTAACCTCCGCTTCAGTCTATACAACGCACAAGTCATAACGTTAACACTCTTGAAAACTTCCTCATTCACGTTCACAACTAATTTGGATTTCAGTTTGCTGTTTTGAACCTTTTCTTTAGTCTGATTTTGTACTGGTTTTTCTGTTGTTCTGTTGCCCCTGGTTTCGCTGAGGGTTCGGTCTGTGTCTGTACTGTACTGGGGATGCTTTTCCAGCACTTAACGGCTGGCTGGGAATTTCCCTCGGTCTTTTTATCTCTGTTTTAGGTTAGAGGTGGGACAGGGAGGAGTGGTGGGGATCCACCATCTAGTTAAAGTATTCCAGTAGGCTTTTTTGTGGGATCTTTGTGAGGAATCACCGATGGCAGCCGTTCTAAATGTGAAGCTTCTTTTTTTTTTTTTGGAAAACACAAACCTGCTGATCTGAAATGGGCATTTAAATCTTTGAGCAGAGAAGGGAAAATGGTTATTTTGTAGTGAGCGTCCACGGTGCAGTTCAATATTGCTGAAGTCCAGCCAAACAAACTCCCAAAGCTGTCGATGGTGCTTGTTGGAGCCGAGCTGGGTCTCAGAGGCAGCGCTGGTGTTGGGGGGCCAGGGCTTGCTGTCCCTCACAGGCTCGTCCCGCCCGGAGCGCGGAGCTCGGCTGCTCTCGGATCCTTGATTCCCAAAGATGTTTGTGGAAGGAAGCTGTAGATTCCTCTGCTGTGCTTTGTGTTTGAGTACCTGATGTGTCTCTGTATATCTCACTGTATATACAACAGCACATTGATGTCTGGCTGTCCTTCCTAGTCCCAGTTCTCTGTACCGTGTCCGATAGTTACTGTTGCTGGTACTGGAATTCTGTGGACACCGGTGTGTCGCTAGTCTGTTATTTTGGCTGTAAAGCTCTTGGTTTGTGGTTAGTTCTTTATTTTTGAAGTATTTTTTGTTCTGGTCACTGTCTGTGCTAGCGGTGGCTTTGCCTCTCCGTTGCCTCGAAGGCCCAGGTGGAGTAATGTCCCCTCTCCCTGACATTACTCCTGGCGTGTGCTCATGCGGATGCCTACACTGTAAGACTGTAATTTCCATAACTGCTTCATGTGCACTAAGCACCCTTGTGGAATCCTGCTGAGAGTTTCTCAAAGACTTCCCTGAAAAATCCCTCCGGCACGAGGTGGGAATGGCAACTGTCAAGTGCCCAAACCAGCAGGGCTTGAATTGGTCCCCCCAAAATCCATCTGTGGGAGCATTAGGTTCCTGGATTGATTCTTGTACTGTTGTGTAAATGCATTTCTGTCTTCTGTACTGCAGCATGGGAGAAAACACAGTGTTTGAGAATTCCAAAAAAAGTCCAATTGGTCATGAGAGAGTTAATATGAAACATTCCTCATTGGCAGATTTGCTCCCCCCAGTTCTTAAATGAGTTTTGCCCAGGGCCACGGGCAGGACAGTGCTGTCAGGCCTCTGCAGCTGAAGTGTGTCTGGAGGTGTCCCAGCACCCTGACTCCTCCTGGTGACATCGGATGCCGCTGCCCAAGGACCATGGTTGGGGCTGGAATTGAGTGTTCCCCTTCAGCCTCCTCCTAACATGGTCCCTTCTAATTAAACCTTTAGAAAAATGGGGAATGCAGAGGTTGTGTCGTCCGTGGGGGAAGATGAGTGTGGGGTATGTACCCTCTGGGGTGTATCCCAGGAGTTACCCATCAGCAGTGGAAAAATGACTTAAAAATTACAATACATATTAAAAAAAAGTCAATGCAAGCAAACATCCAGCAGGATTTTACAACTGAACCGTTGGTTTGTCTCCTCATCTATTTTTTATGAGATTGAACCACTGGAACTTGGGGACAAGATGAGTCTTGACCATGTTGCACCAATCTGTCCGCTACAGTTGCAGTCCTTCATGACCAGCATTCCAAGTGTTAACTAAACCCATTGAAGCAACATACCTGCCATTAAACCCGAATCCAGAGCAGTAACTCCATGATCCTTGCACTCCCGACTGGAATGGCCTTTGATGCTGTAGATAGATGAGTTTGCTGCTCGCACTGCGGCCCCCTGCAAACACTGACTCTCTTTTTCTTTCCTTCCCTTGTCTCTCCCTCGGTGCATCGGGACGCTTGCTGCAGATGATGAACCAGCTGGGCCAATGTAAGTGTGGTTTAAGGAAAAAAGTACTGTTTGGGTTAATCTGGGGGGTTGTGGGAGGTGAGAAATCATAGGATTGATATTGCATGTGACATTACAGATGGTGTTGGACCCTCTGGTGTGTTTCGTATAGCACTGGAGGCAAGAAAAGCAACATCCTGCTAGAAAACAAATACTGTGCTAAAATACAAAGTCTAAAATGGTGTTGTCTTCAGCCAGTTAAAGGGAGGGAGCATGCAATGCTGTTTAACCAAGTACAAATAATGTCCATTTTTCCCGTACCTGGGGCTTGATTTTCAGTGCACTTCTCTCTCGTGTCCCTTTCTGCAGGAAAACCAATTCTACAAACAATCACAAAGACAAAAACTTACGCCAGAGAAACACAAATTAAAAATGCTCATCATGTAAGTATTGCCTGCGCCGGGCCGGGAGCGGGCAGGCCCAGCCCTCCTGCCCGGAGTGCTGGGGGCGCGGCAGCAAACGCGTTCCCTGGATTCAAACATTGCCGCTGCGCCGAGGCCGCGCCGGCCTTCTGGGGGGGACCAAAGCATTGATTGCCTCGAACAGGCGGGTGGTTTAAGGACCTGCTTGCTAAAAACTAGACAAAGCTGCTGAGCCCTCCTGATTCCCTGTAAAAGGTGGAGCTGGGGCTGTCGGGAGCCGTGGGGATTGCAGGCTGTGGCGGCTCGCGCTGTTCACCATTGACTAGCACCTCTTTCTCGTTTCTTTTTTAGAGCTTTAAGTTTCTGAGAGACTGATGGCAATATGACCTGCTAAATTTAAGGGTTGGAACTCTTGGTTCTAGAACTCCAGTTCTGTCTGATTTCTTTTTTTTCTTTCCTTTCCAAGTGAGCAACAATATGACTGTCTAACGCATGCCTTATTTAGCCTCTCCTGCAAGGATGACCTAGCCAGATGAATTTTAATAATGCTTCCGTGTAGAAGGTGTAAACTCTTTTGGGCTTGATGTGCTGTGAATGTTGCTTTTTTTTTCTCCTTTCCTCTCTTTACACGAGCAGTAGCCAGGCGGGTTCACGCATGCGCTGTTTTTTACTTCCTGTAGCTGTTAAATTCGGCACCGCTCAAACCGCACCGCTGCCATCTAGTGAGACTTCTTTTGTAAAGTACAGCAAAACTTAAAGATATATACAGTATATATTTATATTTGGGGGAGGGGAAACCAGAAGTCGTTGTGGTTCATTTCGAAGCTGCTGATATTCATTCCTTACTGTATGGCTGGAAGGAGGGAGCGATGCCGGGCCGGCGCTCGCAGCAGGGACATTGACATTTCCTTAAGGGCTTTAACCACGGAGCGCGGGGTGTCCTGTCGGGCGTCAGGGCTGGGTGGTGCCAGGGGCTGCTGGTGGTGGTGGGATGCAGTTGGAAACAAAAACAGACCTTCAGTTTATAAATATATATATATGATTGCTTTTTAAGTGATTTTTTTTTTTTTTTTTGTTAACTCATGTAAATTCTCAAATCCTTTTGCACTGATGTGTTCGACATATTCTTGTACATTCAATTCAGGCAAACTTTTATAATTTTCTTTTTTTTTTTTTTTGTTTAAATGATGAAGTGTTACAGCATGGTGATATTCTATGCAACTAGTTATTCCTCTTTAGTTTGACACTGTAATTTCTCATGATTTAAAGATTGTAGAAATAGACCTACCAGGGTTCTCATGATGTGCGTAACTGTAGCTGCATGAACTCGTGTTCTGTGTATTTGTTGAAGTGCAATGATGTATAAAAAGTGGGTTCACCTGTTTTTAAAAATAAAACACTGACAAAAACCGCTGTAGGCCTTGATTTCCAACCTTTAATCACCAGAGCTGTGTCAAGGAGCACTGAGTGTGCCTCATTCTTCGGCGAGTTTGAGCAGCTCCTTCTCCACGTCCTCCACGAAGGCTGGGAAGTGCTGGTCCATGAGGCAGAGGCGGATGAAGGGCCCCAGCTCCCGGGCGCTCCACGCCGGGTGCTGCAGTGCCGGGGGCAGCTCCGGCTGCTGCCGCAGCACCAGCTGCGAATGGAGGGTTGGGAAGGAAGGTGGCCTGACCTCGGCCACAACACCACAGCCATGCCCCAGCTCTCCTTGGTGCTGGAGAAACATGGAGCTGCCTGCCTTTGATGCTCTTGGAGAAGGCCAGTGGTCAGCTGTGCTTTCTGTACGCGAGCTTTTCTCCGATGCCCAGATCTGATTGCAGTGTAGCTTTTACACAGTGTCACATTCCCCTGACATTGTTTCAGCTGGGAATTTACCCTGGCAATGCCAATTTCCTGGGTACCGTGGCTTCCTGGTGGGTAGGCGTTCTGTAATCAGTGTACACTCTTTATAAGGTGTACGTACTGCCACATGGATTTTGTAGGGATAACCAAGTGTGCACTTCCAAGCTTTTTGTTTAGCCAAATGTCTCTTAGAAGTAAAGGATGGGGCTTTTATGTTAAAACATCCTTTTCGTCCCCGTTTAACTCCCTCTCCCAGCTTTTTCCCATGGTGGTGGGAGAACTCTGGGCATCGTGGCACTGGGGTCGGAATGAGGTGACCTTTAAGGTCCCTTCCAATCCAAACCAGTTTGGGATTCTGTGCTCAGCCAGTGACTGTGAAAGAAGGGTGAGAAAGACAGAAAGCACAAAACCAGAAAAGAGCAGGATTTTCTGCTCATCTGCTGCTGCACCGGCCCAAATTCCCAGCAAATGAGCAACAGCTGACTTCAGGTATTTACCCAGAACTGCTCAGTGAAGCTGTCCATGGAATATGGGGATCCTCTGCTGTGGGTCAGGGCTGAGAAGGGTCCAGGGAAACACCAGAGCCCCTTGCAGGGCCTAAAGGGGCTCCCAGAGAGCTGGGGAGGGACTGGGAACAAGGGATGGAGGGACAGGACAAGGGGGAATGGCTTCAAACTGTCAGAGGGCAGGGACAGGTGAGATACTCTTTGGTTCCCTGATTGATATTTTCAGGGTTCAGCTCTGAACTGCACAGGTCCTTTCTGGAGAATCAAACCAGGGCCAGAGCCATTCACTTGGATGTTGCCTCTGGCTATTTCTTTGCTCTCGGTGTGTCATTTGTTCCTGTTCAAATGGGGTGATTACACCACCTAACACCTTGTTTTGCTGCCTATTCCCTGGCTCCGGACCATTACACAGATCCAGTGTTTTGCTGGCGTGGGTGATGGCATCCTGATGTTCAGGGAAGGCATTTCCCAGATGCTTATGGAATCTGAGATGGCTCGTTCTCAGACTCAGTTACGGGATCTAAACAGGACATGTTTATTTTTTACCTGTGCTAGCTGTGCTACAGATCTTCTTTCTCCAAGGCTTGTGCAGGAATCTAGGAGAGGCTCATCTGGCTAGAAAATACCAAATGCAAATAAGGGCTTGTTACCAAGCAGAGTGTGGGTATGTGCAGGGAGGGAAGCAGTTCCATTTTTAGCGCTGACGGGAAGGGAATGTGCTCAGCTACCTTCTGCAGTAAAAAGGCATCTTTTTATGGAACCTGCATGCACATCTGCTCCAGTCTTCAAAAAGGAAAGACATGACAGTTTAGCTACAGGCCCGTTAGTTCATGGCTAAACTGCAGTTATAAACTATTTCCTAGGAGTAACTTCAAAGGATGCTGTGTATGGGTGCTCACAGGAGCACACTGCTTCCTTCCCATGGATCTAAACAGCCAGGAGAGCAGAGATTTAGGAATAATCACCCTGGAAAACGCTGTCTGCCTTTGCCTTTTCCAGTTACCTCAGGAGTTTATCCTGGAGAGGGGAAGCATTCTGTTCCTCCTGAGATTGCTTTTAGATGTGCCAGGTTAGGCTCAAACTGTAAAGAGGCAGTTGTAGCAGTTACTAGCACTGCAAACCAGGAGCAGGTAAACACAGAAGGGAGCCAGGATCCCGGGTTACTTTGTGGCTCTGATTGGTTTTTACCCTGTATAACTCATTTCCCAACTCCTGTTTCATGCAGTCTCACAGCTGTGAGAAACTTGGCCCGTCCAGCTCTGCCAGTCAGAGCTGACTGGTGCTGGGTGTGTGTGGTCAGTCACTTACTGCGTGCTCAGTGTCCATGCGCTGGGTGTCCTGGCTGAGGCCATGGCACAGCTGCTGGCTCTGGTCCTCAGCCCCTTGCACCAGGACGTACTCGCTGAGTTTCTGGACACAGCTGCAGCAGTGCTCCTGCATCTCCTCCCTGGAGCTCCCCCCGAACTGCACACGGAACATGCGGCACTCGTTCTGCTCAGAAGCACAGGGAAATCAATTAACTCAGAATCCCCTCAAACGACTCCGATTTAATTAAATCCCTCTTTGTTGAAGTTGGGAAGAAGGCAGTAGATTAGATTCTTGGATCACTGCACCAATTTAAAAACAAGGAAACAAGTTTTCCCTACTGTATTTTCATTTTTCCCAGCAGCTTAACCAGAAGATTGTGACTGCCAATTTGAAAATCAGATAAAAATATGCAAGGAAAGGGTAAGTGATGCGGGGCCACCTGTCACTAATTCAAGGTTTAGCCAAGTGGACAAGCCTTGCCAGGACTCAGTTTCCACATGTGGCAGGAAAATGAAGTTTTATTGTTGCTGCAGGAAGTATCCTGTAAGGGTGTGCCAGCTCTGCACAGTTACTTGTGACAAAAAATGACACTACAGTAAGCAGAAGTTAACTCTGGGGCCAAACTAGAAGTTCAGGGAAGGGCACGCTCCAGTTAGGAGTCGTGTTCCTGATGCATCAAACTCAAGCCCACCTGGTCTGCCTGTGTGTAGCTAAACCAACACACTGATTAGGAGTGCAGGAAATTCAAATGCATTACTTTAAAGAGTGAAATAGTACTAAAAATTATTTAAAAAACCCAGATAGCTCTGACCCCCCAGAGTAGGTTTTTGGGCTGTACCATAATAGATGTTTTTAGTAAGTGCCCCAGTTTCAGCAAACTGCCCTGAAATGGGGATGGGAGAGTCTGCGGTGTCTGATAAGCTTGGCCTGAGCACCTTGAGCTGACGTAAGGCGGGTGCATATTCAGCGTTTAGAGAGTGAATTAATGGGACTTTCTGTTTGATCTTGAAATTTCAAATTTAAAACACTTAAAGTACTAGGAAACCAGCAACTTCTCCTTGGCCCAGCCTGGCTTATTTAGGTCTTCCTGAGGTTCCAATGTCAAACCCATTCTCAGTGCCCATTTCTAATTCCACGCTGCTGGAACGCCAGTGCGGGGACACCTCTCACTTTACAGCTCCTGTCTCAGAAATGAGCCAGCTCTTCCTGACAGCCCCTGTGTTTACATGCCTGCTGCTTGAAGATGTTTGAATCACATAAAAAGACTTTTAGGGCAGGGTAACCACAAAAACTTGTCTCAGTGCCTTTTAAAGGGAAAAATGTCAAACTAATGTGGAGTGTAGCACTCAATTGCCCAGTTAGATTTACCCTCATTAATTAAGGAACTGGGGCAGCCTCACAGACCCGGGCACTGAGCTGTGGGATGCCAGATAGGTGAGTTCTGATTTCAGTGACAAAAAGGGAACTTAGGTGGAGTTTCTTTAGGACACTTTCAAAGAGCAGTTGCTTGCTTAGATCCCCAAATGAATTTTGAGGCTGAGCTGTTTGGACTCCCTCAGGCTTCTCACAAGGACTGTTAAATACTTTAGTTTGCCATTTATAAACAACAGTGGATTTCGAAAATTAAACATTG
Organism: Corvus moneduloides; assembly: GCF_009650955.1. NCBI lineage: Eukaryota > Metazoa > Chordata > Aves > Passeriformes > Corvidae > Corvus > Corvus moneduloides. The sequence goes on from NC_045488.1 coordinate 19,332,088, forward strand.
TTCCTCTGTGGAAAGAGAGCTGTGATATGTCAAGGTTTGTAGCATAAACTGAGGACTGGGCAGTCACACCCGAACTATTAAAGAACCCTGAGGTCACAGAATCATTAAATTTACACTTCTTCCATGCTGAGCTCAAGGAGAACAGTATGAAGGGGAATGATTTACTGCAAAAATATTAAAAACATTCCCCTTGCTCCTGTTCGTAGTTTTGAAACTCATTCTGCTGGCTAAGAGTCCACAGTGCCCTACTGAAGGCATGGTTGAAGTGATGAGTAAGCTCCACTGTAAATGCAGTATTAATGACTTCCAAAAAACAAGTCCAAGATAAAGCAGAAATTGATCATGAAGATGAGCACAGAAGCTACGGCCGCTGTTGGGATATAAAGCAGAGCAGCTGTGTGGTAGAAGCACCGCAGTGCCACTAAATCCAGCTGAAGCTGTGTGAGTTTACAGTAAGTAAACATTGAGATGCACCATATTCATTTCCGACTCTGTTAATATTCCTCCTTTCCTGAACTGCCCCTCAGAGCTTTGCTCGAGCCTCGCAGTGAGCGGGAGGTTGGTTTTGTCTGGCTGGTGAGGAGCAGCAGAATCCCTTAATGCTGCACTGGGGGCTGGCTCTGGTAACTGGGAATAACCTGCTGGTTCATCAGAACTAATTCCTGCCCCAGCTCTCTTCAGGTTTTCCAGGTTTTCTAACAAGCTGATAGAAAGCAGAGTGCAGAGGTGTTTTGGTTTCAGGCATAACTCATGAATTTAAAACACTAAGGCACTTACAGAGTATCAGAGTTCATCTAAGAACAAAATACCTGAGATTTTTATATAAACTGGCAACAAGAATGTGCTGTTTGATTATTTAAAGGCAAACCAACCACTTTTCATCAGGAGAGCTGAGTGGGAGACCGGCAACCCATGTCCATGTTGCTTCCTTGACCACTGAGTACCTTAACCTTAGCCTGCTGCTGCTGTGCCAGGAGCCACAAAATGGCTCAATAATTGCTTGGTTAGAGAGTTTGTTTGCTGAAGTGCACTCTGACTCAGAGGCAGCTTGGAAGAGATTTGCTTCATCTTTTTAATTGTTAGCCATGGCATAGAGATTGTGAAATAAAACCAGTCTGGCTGTTCTAGCAGCTAATCTCAGAGAGCAGTCTGAGAAGTCAGTATCAGCAGTTAAAAAAGATATCAGCATTATTCAATCCATTCTTGCTTTACATCTAGAGTAAAAAAAAAAATCCAATTTACATAAATAATTTACAACTAAATGGTTAAATTTAGCCAAAATTAAGAGATCATCTCCATATTTGTGTTACATATTAGGAATGCTCCAAGCAGCTCAGCCCACCTTGGCCTGTGCCCGGAGCAGCAGGCACTCCGCTCTCCTCACTATCTTCAGCCACTTGTGGGAATCAATCAGGGAAAAGCCTTCCTGAAATAAAGCAGGACACAAACCAGTGGCACAGCAAGCAGCAACACCCCGGAGCACATGTTTAAGTTCTGTGATGTAATCAAAGGCCTAATGAAGATCAGTCACTGCAGCTGTGCCATTTCTGTAGCTGTCAAGCAGCTGCCACTGTGGAAGTTTTAGCACTCTAGGGGTGAAAGCCGTAGCTCCAGTAACAACGCTGTGTCAAGGTATGTTCTAATTTCCATAGCTCTCTACATTTGTATTTGTGCATGCTGTGCAAGTCCCTGAAATGCAGAATAAAGCAGCTGCAGTTGGAGCTCTGAGTGCTGAAGTTGCCCGGGAGGGCAGCAGAGGGCAGGCGAATCCGGGGAATGGCACAGCCGCGCTTTATCCAAGGCCCGGGGAGGCCTTGGCTCCAGGTGGCACTCAGGCAACCGAGCAGCAGCTTCGGTAATTGGATAAAGCTGTTTTTATACTCCAGTTGCATCCCTGTCAGTCTCTTCAAACTCGACAGACTGCTCAGCCTCCTGTAAAAACACCCCACGAAGGTGAAAACATCACAAAACAACTCCAGGGCAACGGACTGTGTCTCCCAAGGCACTCTGAGCCATTACTTAGCAAAGTCCAGGGGAAAAACACAAACAATTAATGAATTTTAGGGCAGGGAGGAAATCAGGAACCTGTTTTATCCAAACTCACAATACTTTCAGTGACCAAGGGCTTTAGCCCAGGCTGCTTTCCAGGGGTCCTAAGGGTCAAACCCCACAAGTCCTGTCCATCCTGGAGGGCCAGCAGTGTTTGCCACAGTCATCATCCATCTTAGGTGGGTCCAGGCTGGAAAACCATCTGCCATTCTATTTTGGAACAGGGATCACCTCAGTGACTCCACTCCTTTACTGTGCTGGCACTGCCTTTACAGTCTCATGCAGCAACTGCATGCAGATTTTTAACTGCACTTTTACAGAGGAATCTCTCAAAAGCTGTGAAGAGTTGGACCAAAGGCAGACCGGATCGCAGACATCTGCTATGACAGACTCCAGAATGCCAGCCAGCAGGGAAGTACCATTCCCTAAAGATCTGGAGTAAGAGGGAGAAAAGAATTTCCCTGTGCACTGTAAAAGCAGGTGCTGACAGCAGGAAAGAGGGGTCAGTCCCTTGCAGTGTCTGTCTGCACCGAACACACTCCAAGCGCCCTAAGGCAGGACTTGCTAAGCAGGGAAAGGCCTAAAGGTCAAAACAACAGGGAGATCTCGCCTGGTGAGCGATGGGGAGAGGTGGAGCCAAGCCCCAAAATGCTGTCAGTGAAGCAATTCTAAACCATTCCCTCACTAGGCCGCTTTAACTTGTGGCTTGCGCTTGTTCTGTTCATTTCAAGTAGTTTCTGTTTTGGAGACACACCAACTGTTTATTTAAATATAGCTGTTCCCATATTCAGTCTGGTCTTACAGTGTTTTTACTTTCACTGGAGATGAAGGTTGAACAAATGTTGTCTCCTTAAAATAATAGCTGTTTTGAAAGAAATCATAAAAGGCAGTCACTGTTTAACTTTCCTACCAACTCATTTATTTTATTGATGTTTCCCAGGTTCTTTTATATGTCCTGTTTCTGAGGTAAAACAAGTGGGGAAAAACAGCATTTGGAATTTTTATTCATGTACTCCTGATTATCCAACCCCCAAATTCGATTTAACTGAAATTTAAGTTTAACCACTTCATTTTAAAAATCATTGTCCCCGTATTCACAGAATCACAGCCTGGTTTGGGGTGGATGGGACCTTGGAGGTCACCCCATTCCACCCCCTGCCGTGGGCAGGGACACCTTCCACTATCCCAGAGTGCTCCAAGCCCCGTCCAGCCCGGCCTGGGGCACTCCAGGGCTGGAGCAGGGCACACGAAGTCAGGTGAATGAATTCAGAGCAATAAGAAGGAAGAGGGCAATAAATGTGTCCCCTGAGCCACACTTGAAGCCATGAGGATCTCTGCCAACACCCAGGAGGAGGGCATGGGGCAGAGCCTGGGAAGTGCAAGGCAATATATTGAGATTACAGTCCGTGTGCCTTTCCAGAGGTGATGGATTGACTCTCGACGTGCTCTGGACATGGGCAGTGACACAGAAAAAAGCAGCGCTCCCTCTGGATTGGTGCTGCCACCACGCTGCCAGAGTAGGGAACAGAGCAGGGAACAGAGCAGCTGGTCCCTGTTCCCTTGAGCAGGCAGCATCCAGAGCTGCTTGAGTGAGCCGGGCAGGGGCAAAGCCAGACGGCAGTGTAAGATTAACCACAACATCCCCACAGTGCAGCCTGGAACGGGGCAGGGACACAAGAGCCCAAATGTTCACCATGTGAAGAGAGAAATGGCAGCACTTTCCTGAAAGTTTGGTCATCAATGTTCAGTTAGGCACATACTCCTGTTGTTCTCCACTTGTAACAGAAGTGGAGTAAAGGAAAACTGTTTCCTACATCTGTGACCAAAATCTAAGCTTCTCAGAGGGAGGACTGAGTGGAATTAAGCTGAAGGAGAAAACAAAGCAAGATGTTTCCTAAATGTTGTGGAAGCAGGCAAGATGTGACCGCAGCTGCCATGAGGCAGGAGCCAGAAATGCTGATCCAGCCTCACAGCCATCGAGTCCAGCACTGACTGGGAAATACTTTTGTTCTGACTTCACATTTCAGCATTCAGAAACCTGCTGTGTAATGAGGGCTGGGAGCTGTGGTGGAAGGTATTGTGTGTGATTTATGAATATTTTTTATTGTATCATCTAGAAACCCTGTGGTGCTAAACAACACAGGAATAGATTATCTGTTTTTTTGTTAGACTGCAACCCTATCTGAACTGAAAATTACTCTGTATCTAAGAAATGGTATTTGTGTAGCAGCTCAGCTATGCTGGCTTGCATCAGTTAGTTTGCATTCACTCATGCTCGACCCAGATGTTTTCAAATAAAACTATGTGTAAACAATAGCTTAAGAGGAAAAGCTTTTTTTTTTTGGTCACAAACATGACCTAGTCTACCCTTAAATTACAACCAGTATTAAAAAAGACAAACTAAACCCCAGAATGCTACAGAGAAACACATTCTCCAGTTTGGGCTGCCTCTTCTAACAGGCCCATGAAATGCAAATACACCAGCTTGTTCTCCAAGTTCGCAGTTCGAAGGAAGGTATGCATTGTATCAGGTTATGGATTAAGGACTCAGCTGGCTATCCCACAGCCTGGGAACGTGTATTTGCAAGGAAGGATGAGGTCAGCTTGAGAGGAAAGGAGTTTTACTGTATGAATTAATAGTGCACAGCTGCCAGGGTGCATGGCTGGCTGGCACAAGGGAGAAGCTACAGGCCTTGGACAACATCCGGCTTGCACCACTGTGACACAGGCTGGGCAGCACCACGGGACACAATTCCCTGGAAAACAGAGCAATCTACTTCCCAGGTTTCCAGGGAGGCACCTGAGACAGTTCCTTAGCCCTCTCCCTTCCCAAGGTAAGGTACCACTACGCAAGTGGGGAGCAAACCTCGCTCACGGAGCCTTGGCAGGGCCAACGCAGGGATTTGGGAAAGCCCTTCTGTGGGAAGGGCGGGATGCTGTGCTGCTCTGAGCACCCTGCCAGCTCCTGCAATGCTCACCAAACCTCCAGGGATGGGTTCAGAACCTGCCACTCTTCCCAGGCAGAGAGGGCACTGCCCACCTGTGTCACCCTGTCCAGAGCTCCACGCCCTGGGGCTGCTCACCACACTGGGCACAGAGTAATTATTCACTGCCTAGGTTTAAAGTGTCCCACGTTAAGCTCAAATATCCACATTTTTGACCTGTGATATTGTGGGTATTATTACAATTTATACTGCATAACACCTTGCTTATTCATGGAAGTACCTAATTTGGCACCAGAGCAATGGTAATGTTATTTCCAGGTGTCCCCACAAAACAGAACCAAGATACTGGAGTTGCAAGGACTGTTATTAACCATTCTCTCAGGAGACAGCAAAAATAAAGACGTGTGAGCAGGCAGGCAGAAAAAGCCTGTGAATTATGTTCAAGAATTACAACGGGACATTAAAGAACAGGCAAAACTCAGATGCTGTAAGAAAACAACCAAAATCGGAGAAGGTGTTTACAGGTAAGTGGTGACCAACGGTGATCACTTTAATAAGGATGTTGTTATTAATAGGTTATTATAATAAAAAAACTGCACATGCTTGAAACATGACATAGATTCTAAATCAAATGCTTGCATATATCTGAAAAATAGCAATTTTTAACTCCTTGCCTTCGCCAAAGAGAATGGGAGTTGCCGTTTTACACTTTTTTCCTACAATAAGCAGTTTTCTATTTAAAAAGTAAAGATTCTTCATTAATGACTGTGCAATAAAGTTGTGAAAATTAAACTTCTAACATATTTTCACTCCAGTCTTCATTACTACCTTGTAACACACCTGGAAGTAGAAATTTTTGTATCTATTTCCAATATCTAAGTAAGGCCAGAACCATCAAGGTTTGATTTCTGCCATATGAGCTGTCTTGAAAACCGAGTCAAGATCAGAAGAGCCAACATGAATTAAAAAAAAACACAAAAGCCCCCAAACAAGACAACCTGTAGAGTGAGGGAAGCACAAAGTTGTCCCTGCAAACACATCCAAGCCTAACAATCAAGGCAGGCAGATAGGAGTAAGGAATAAAAGGATGTTAATCTCGGCATTATCCTTTTTTTACCCTCAATCTCTTAGACCCTCCAATCTTGCTCTTAAGCCTGTTTGATCGTGGCAGAGAACACACGAGGGCTGAACTCATTAACCAGAGTGCTGTGTGTGTCCACAGGAAGGGAAGCTGAAGGAGGAGGAAATGCAGGACACACAGAGCCGCCCCTGGGGGGACTCAGCAACCAAAGAATGGCTTTGGCCAAAGTGCCAACACTGGGGCAGGAGCCAGTTTTTAGAGGGGCACAGCCCACTGACAGCAAAGGTAAGCCCCCACCTCAGGACAAACCTCGATACTTCAGAGTGACACCCTGAATTGTTTTGGGGTTTTTTCCTGAACTACAGAACAGTGACACTTGTCCAGGGACACAGAGAGAGGCACTGGATGCTCCCAATAATGTATTCTTTCATTTCCAGTATAAAATACGTACTTCCCGAGATTGACACCACACATTAAACTCTAGGTAAATACACTTCATTAACAGACATCACTAATCTTAGAACAAATATTCTAAGCGTGTGGTTTAGGAGAATTGGGGCAAGAGAAAAGGAAAGAGCAGAAGCCCTTGACATGAACCACAAATGGGAAAGCTGCTGCAGAAGGACACTCAGCTTGTCCAAAACAATCACATCAACAGCACGTTGAAATAGACAGACTGAAATTGAGATTTTTGAACTACGATTGTGGTAATAAATAAGACAACAAAACTTTATTAAAAGAACAACCTTCTGTAGCTTTGCAGTGCTCTACCACAAAGCAGCATTAGCAACCTGCTCACTCCCCAGGTTTCTGTCAGGAGCCCTCATTTATTGCACAGGGACCATCTCTGCCCAAGGCACTGCTGTGAATCTCATCTCCAAAATTTGGTGCCTGAATTTCAGGCACTGCAAAGAGAGCATCAGGAACATGAGAATGCCTGCTGAATGCTTGCCTAATTAATGAGTTAGAATCTACTGTACCCTAAGCACTGGTAGCTTATTAGAAGTCATGAGGGGACCAGGAGGGCACTAAGGACATTTAGTCTACACTTCGAAAGATCAGGTCACAAATCAATTACTCTGGATTCATTTTATCCTATTAAGTAAATCCTCGTCACAATTTCCATTTGTTTCATTTGTAGGATATTATGAATTCTAGCACCAGAAATAATTGCACTGAATAAAACACCAAAATATAATTTCCATGATGTGGTGATACAGAGGGGAAAGGAAGTAAGAGTTGTGGTAAATGGAACATGATGTATCTTGAATATGGCCAGAAATTATCAGAGATGCTGTTGAGATATTCCTGTAAAATTCCACTGACTACGGTATACAAGAATGAGGTTTTTCTACCATCAAATATGCAGTCTGTTAGGCAACACTGCAGCAAAAACAGGTCCTAAAAATACATTATGTAATTCAATTCCAAATGAAGAATTTGGCTTAAAAAGAAATAAAACAAAACAAAACAAATCCAAACACCCTTTAATTTGCATTACACATCAGGGATTTTTATGTTCCATGCTCTGAAGTTCCATTTACCCTCCTCTTCATTCCATTACACAAGGAATAGATGGTATTTTGAAAGGAAAACAGTTGTTTCTGTATTTACTTAAAAAAGCCAGTTGTTAGGATATGTGAAAATTTTATTGCTATTTTATAAATATTGTTCTTAGAAACGGATCATAAAAGAGCCAGTGGACTCTAAGGAAAAGGTTTCTTAACTTTCCTGCTTAAAGAAAATTAAAAGGACTGAGAGAATACGTAAGTACACCCATCATAGAGAATATTTTGATAGCAATCAGAAACTCTTGAATATTGTTCCTACTATGGATATTAATCCAGCCATCAGCAAAACAGAAATTTCCTTTTCTTCACAACTCTTTCAGTTTTGTGCAGAAGTTGTTCATAGGTGAGAAACACACAAAAAAACCTCCTTTTATTATTCATCAATGAAATTTGTACAAAAATACAAGTTCTGCACGTTGAGAAGGAAATGTGTCCCTGTGACACAGATCTTGTGCCTCACCCTGTTCCTGTGCAGAGGTACAAAGCTACAGTAATTGTTATCCAGTTCCCTCAAACCCAGGAGCCTGGAGCACATCAAAAGGGCTGAAAAGCAGGGATTAGGAGACAGATCAAAAGACAAGACATCAACAGTTTAAAGGATGCAGTTCCAACACAGCACAAAACAGTTCTGTGAGTACATCAGAGGGAATTTCAATGCAAGTAAGGCAGCACACAGGTGTGGGAGGACACCTTGGCAACCCAAAGGACACAGCCCAGCAAGAGGAAATGGGAGCACAAGTAAAATCATGCCAACAGTTGCAGCATTCCATCAAAGTTGATCCATTCCCCCTGGAGCAGAAGTTGTGCATTATCCCCTCTGACAGAATGTCCAAGATAATGGACCCCCAGTGAGTGGATTTGGTGTGTGACAGGCTCCAAGCACGGTCTGTACTTAGTTGTGCAAAGCCTGGTTAAATATTGTGACAGGTTTGTGACAGCGCTGACAGCTGGGGACTGGAGGGAGATAGAACCACTGAGATTAACCATTTCTGATGATTTCTGCAGCAAAAACACAGCCTGAGCAGCACTGCAAGTTGGTTTGTTGTTACATGGCATCTCAGGAATGAGTCTGCAAAACGCCCCATCCCCAGAAGTGCTCGAGAACAGGCTGGATGGAGCTCTGAGCACCCTGGGACAGTGGAAGGTGGCCCTGACCGTGCCAGGGGGTGGCACTGGATGAGCTTTAAGGTCCTTTCCCACCCAAACTGTTCTGGGATTCTGTGAAAACGAGCAGATTGGGTATTTGGTGGGGTTTTCAGCCACTCAGGTATGTTTAAGAGGACAAGTGGGAGGGCTGCAGCTGGTCCCAGTTCACACCAGTGCCTCTCCCACCAGTTCAGTCCTGCATGCACAGAAGGCACCTGCACCACCAGCCCAAAGACACCTGCTCAAAGAGGTGCACCCAAAGCAGTCAACAGGCTGTAAAACCAACTTTGTGAAACTTTTCTTTAACAACTTCTCTCTAAATGTTAGTGTGTCAACTTTAAGGTTGGCATAGAAGCATTGCCAAAATAAATGTTTTTAAAAAACCAAAACAACTTTTTTTTTTTTCCCTTTTGAACTCTCAGTACTATATTTTGGTCACATCTATCAAGCATGTCTGTTCCACCTCTCCTGCACTGTGTGATAGCTCCCGCAGTATCTCAGTGTCTCTTAGAAGCTGGAACAGTCCTGACAGATCCCAGAAATTCCTCATCTGGCATTTCACGCAAAGCAGCTGCCTGAAAGCTTCACCAGCCACTAAACACAAGAGCTGCAAGAAAGTGCTTTTCTCAGCCAAGTTTTTAGAAGCTTTTCTGATCCCTCATCCTTTCCGACAGCACGCTTTTATCTGCCCTGTTACTTGCCAGATTCAGCCTTTGCCAGGCGAGTCTTCGGAGGGCTGCAGCTCTGGGTTGTGCCTTTTTTGCACTTCAGTTAGTTATTAAAAGTTGCTGTTAGCTTTTGTACGGTTATTTCAAGGACTCCTAGAGTAACATCAGTTACTGGTAACTAACAGGTACAGCCACTGGGAACAGGAGCATCCTGCACTGAATCAATCATTCCAAGCAGAATTTGGTAAGGCGTGGCAGCAAGTCTCATTTCCATTACATTTTCAATACTTCTTTCCTTTTTCTTATTCAACACAACGGCTAAAATACTTCCCCATGGTCCCTTTTTACCTTGTCCTCACGAAATACGAGCTGAGGGCCATCCACAGTCACAGCTGTCAGCTCATGAATTAACTATTCAACATCCCTGACACACAGGCACCAAAAAATTCAAGGGTATCCATGGTTCTCCCCTATACTTAAACTTCTAGAAGTTTAAGACCCTTTAAGAGGTACAGTAAAAACTAATTTATAAGCTTATACATATTTAGAGCTGCAACACAGCCTCTTATACATTCTACTAAACAAGCTCTGTTATCTTCATACTGCAGTGTTTTGTAATACCTTTCTAACATATTTCTCAGCCAGTTCCTACTCGCTATCACCACTGAGTACTGGTGAACACACCTGATTCCACCTTCCAGCAAGGGCTTCTTTGTCATGAGCATCAAACCCACTCCTTCTAGACAGAGTCTTCCTTTCGGTGCCATTGTGAAATCTTTCGTTTAGTAGCTGGTTATGCTTAAGCAAGTGCAGGAAAACCAGCTGACAAAAGTTTGAATTTTGTCTTCAAGGATGTATGTTGTATGTTAAACCTCATTGTCCAACATGGAATATGGAAGCCTTTTGATAAACCAGATTGCCAAACCAAAACACTAGCAGGTCATTGGCAAGAAATCAGCTGGACCATTTAACAAATTATAGCGTTACCTATTTCTAAACATTTTTCTCTTTTCTTAGAACAATCATGAAAAAACCCCAAATATCTTCCAACATAAGCAACACTTAGCATTACCTCTTAATCTGGATTTTTAGAACTACAGAAGAAATGCTGATCCTCAGCAGGAAATAATGCATCTAGCATTATTCTGAGAAATGTGAAGGGAAAGCAGCACATGAGAATTACCATGAGCAAAATGAAATTGACAGTTCCCACTCAGTGGGAGAGAAGATGAAGCTGAGAAAAGAAACGAAGTTAATACTGATGGTAACAGGAAGGAGAAATGTTCTTTACACATGACAAACTTACCAGCACTGTTCGTCCTTGGGAAATAAAGAAATGGCCAGACACCACAATGGTAAGGACAAGAGGGCCTGATTCTTCATTTGATTCAAACACCTTTAAAAAGACAGACAAAGGAAAATCTGGCCCTGCAAGCACAGAATCTACAATTCCCATGTCTAGTGCCAAATAAAAGGGTGGCTGTTAGAAGCAGGTGTGTAATTCACATCTCACTAATGCAACTTGCCCTCCACTCCCACAGACAGGAGGCACATTAAACGATTTTTTCACTAATTATACCTCCATAAACAGATTTAGCTACTTTAAACAACCCTCTGGATTCTTCTGCCTTGATCTCTAGATTTTAATACCACAGGTCACTGCTGAATGAAGGAATAAAAAAAAAAAAAGGGCCACTAACTGTGCTACCTCTGATGTGTTGTCATTAGTAGTTCATGAAGCAAAATCTCTCCCGATTCCTGCTTTAGCTCTGGACTTGCAAAAACACACCTCAAAGGCCTCATTTATCCGTGTTTGCCTCACATCAGAGCCAGTTACCCCACATCGCCCCGCCACCCTCCCCGCGCCTCCGGCACCTTCCAAGAGGTGTTTTGCCCCTCATCGTCACCGTCCTTCGGGGGGAGGAAGCGACCGTAGCGCTTCAAGGGCCACGTTGTGGCGCTGCCGAGGAGGGAGGTGTCGCCGGCGCTGGCCGGTGCCGAAGCCAGCCCAGAGCCGCTAACGCCGCCGGCTGCCGCCATCCCGCGATGAGGCGGCTGAGGGAGCGCGGTGCTGGAGAGCGCTGAGGGCTCTGAGGGGCTGAGGGCTCTGAGGGGGCCGGGGGGCGGCGGCGGGCAGCGCGCGGGAGTTGGGCGGGAAGCACGAGCCAATAGGAAGACGGAGAGGGCGAGTGGCGGGAATTGTTCGCCAATCAGCGCGAGGCGCGCGGGGGCTCGCGCTGCTCCTTCTTGTGGCGGCCCGGCCGCAGGAGCTGTGGTCGCTTCTTTCCGCTCTGGGGTGCAGCGTGCAGCTCCTGGCTCCCTCCTCCCTTCCTCCTCCTTCCTTTTTATCTTCTTCCTCTCCCGCTTCGAGGGCAGCGTGGCTGCAGCCTCTCCCTTCTCCCAAGCAGCCTCCGGCGTGCCGATGTGGCGGGGCCGCCTCTCGGCGCTGAGGGGAGAGCGGAGCGCGGCCGCCATTTTGTGGCGTGTGAGGGAGCGCGGTCGGGGCTGCGCAACAAGGAGGAGGATGAGGATACGGAGCTCCCGCTGCCTGTCGCTGCCTGTCGCTGCCTGTCGCTGCCTTCTGTGACATGCCCGTGGAACCCGGCCAAGGTGTCAGCACGCATCCTTCCTCAGGTGAAACGCGGCAAGTCCCTGTAAGAATACTGCTCTACGTTCTCAATTGCCTTTCCATTTCTTGGTGGCATTCACTTCCCAGAGTTGAAACAGGGCTTTTTGCGGTACCTGAATTGGGGTCTGTCGAAAAATCTGTTTTCAGTGTGTGTGGGATAGCTTTAGTTAGCGTGAGCAAACAGCTGGATTAATAATCAAAACTGCACTCTTCTCCTTATTTTACTCACTTTCAGCTATTAGGTGCTTCTACAATGATGTAATGGTACACTTTCCCTGGACAAGGAGTGATGGTGACATGACTGCACTTAGATATTCCATTTATAGTACATACCCTGGCCCATTAACAATAAAAATGTGCGTGGACTGGTCAAGGTCATTGAGGGGGCACAGAGGAGCCAGGTACCATTCAGGACGGACCCCAGTGGGCTTGTGGATGCCCATCACCATTAGCCACAGTTAAACTGTCGGCTGCCTGAGGGTGCCACCATCCCAGTACCTACAATCCCAGTTCTGTGCATTACCCACTGCCAGCAGCATACACCTGACCAAGATGAAACTTGGCTAAATAGTCAAGTTAAGCAGAAAAAAAAAAAGTTTTTGCTCTTTTCCCCCTGCTTTTGCTTACCTGTATGCTTTGCATTGATGATGCTGTCTTAGAAATAAAGTTAAAATAAGTACCGTCTCATCTGAAACAAAACCTTCAGGGATGAGGTTAACCTATTAAACTGTGATGGTTTAATCTAGATGGTTTAATTAGAAAATATTAGATTGCCATTTATGTCCTGTGGCCCTTGTGTTTTTCATCCAATGTTGCACCTGAGAGCCAGTTTAGCGTCCAAGGAGCTATTTCCAAAATAAACAGTTTTACAGTGTTTCCAAAAGGGAGGTGTTTATCTAAGCATTTTGCAGATAGAGAAAGGCAGGCAGAAAGGCATTAAATGACTTGACAAGGTCATCCAGAGACGTCAGTAATGAAACAGGGAATACAGTGTGGGCTTCCCAGCTGCCAGTTGCCTTCTCTAATCACTGCTTCCTCACGAGGCTTTCTCAAACTGTGCTTGTCAAACATTCAGAATTTGCCAGTAGACTTGGGACTTTCCTGGAATCTACAGAAGAAGCTGAACATTTTTGTCAGAGAAAGATATTATGAGTACATGTAGGGAAAACACTTCCCCTATTTCAGCTGGAAACTGTTTGCAGCATTTATTTTCTGTGGAAAAAACACTTTGTAGTGTCTCTTTTCCAGGAGTAATTTCTGGCTTCTGCAGGAGGAAAACAAAAGCTTAATACTTTACTAAAACAAAAACTTCAAAATGTGGGTTTGAGAAAGGCAGATGGACACCAAGAGCATCAGACACCTCCATCTCCTCATACAGATTTTTTGCTTTACTAGGCTCTGTGAGTTTGCTTAGAGCTTGTGGACGTTAATGTGTGATTTTGCATATATATGAGGTCAAATGAGCATTGTCTTGAGACCGATACACAAGCTTTTGCTGATTCTAATTTCTGTGGGGAATTGCATTATTAGCTCTGGATTCAGAGAGTAGACATACAGGAAAATGGCTAAAATGCGTTTTGATTTTGTTGTTGTTGTTGTAGAAGGCTACAGACGCTGCCAATTTTTAAAAATTACAGAATAAAATGTAGAAGAAGGAGACAAGTAAAAGCTGTCAGGAGACTGACAGGTTAAAATGTGTTTCATCAGAGATGAGATGGCAAATCCCATATAGATGCCAAGGGTTTATCACTGTTGCGTACTTCAGGTTTGCTGAGACTTCATGGGCTGCAGTGCTACAAGTTAATTTTCTCACTGCAGAAGTACCTGCTCCTGCTAATAAGTTAAACTGCCGAAAGCAGAGCTCTCCGTGCAGGGAGGGAGGTCCCTTCCTGCACCATATGGATTTCATAATGTGTTGATAATTGTTAGATGTACCACAGTTGATTCTGGTACTGGGTATTTTGCTGAACAATCTACATTATTGATTTTTAATAATAATGGTGGTGATAACAGCAACAATAAAATCACATCACCGTGACTTTATTGTCAGGTGTGAGCACAGATCTGCCACAAGTGCTGGGGATGGACTGGAGGAACTCACACGAACTGGACAAATAGTGTATTAACAGCATCGAGGGTGCCAGATGCATGAAGTGGATAAAATGAGCAACAATAGGTGCTTTTTAGCAATTCTGGAGGTTTCCCTGTGGTACTGACCATTCCCATCTGCTTCTGCCCAGCTGCGTCGAAGGCATAAACGGGATTCCTCACAGTGGCATAAATCAAAGGCTAGTGAAAATGTTATGTTCAGACTATCTGATTTATTGCTTTGATTTCTGTAATAGTGTTGTTCTATAATAGTGCTTTAGTTGCTTTGTTAGCAGTTGTGATATTTCCTCAGGTTCGTTCCATTAATTAACGTTTCACACAGTTGTTCCTGCTTCCCTTGGAACGTGGTCTGCAGTCGGCAGCCTGCCTGCCCAGATCTCTCCGTGCTGAGGGAACTGCAGCATCCTGGATTGCTGTGCAGCAGCTCTGTACCCCCCTCTCCCCAGAACACCTCATCAGTTCTGTCAACATGAGTCAGCCTGGGGGCAGATGAACTCCGAGGTTCTTACACAGGAATTTGAAGCAAGGCCCCAGTGTTGTTCTGGGCTGTGGTACCATGACCTCTGCTGGCCTGAGGAGTGTCAGGTGTTCACACACTTCTGGGAGACCTCGTTCCCTGCCTGTGGCAACCACAGGCACTGAATTTTACTCATCACTTTTATCCCTTTCCACTTTCTTCCTTGACAAAATCTACCCCTTTGCAATAAGCTTTACATTTCCAAATGGAAAACTGAGACCGAATCAATGTGTGTCTGACTTCATATGCTGCAAGTATCAGTGTGTAAAGTAGAAGTAAATTCTGAGGACTTGTGTTTGGCACCAGACTCCTGCAGAATCCCAGAGCAGTTTGGGTTGGAAGGGTCCTGAGAGTCCATCCCATTCCACCCCCTTCCACACCTTCCACTGTCCCAGGCTGCTCCAAGCCCTGTCTAACCTGGCTTTGGCCTCTTGCAGGGATCCATGGGCAGCCACAGCTGCTCTGGGCGCCCTGTGCCAGGGCTTCCCCACCTTCACAGGGAAGGATTCTTTCCCAATATCCCATCTAACCCTGCCCCCTGGGTTAGAAGTGGCAGTGGGAAGCCATTGCTGTGTGTCCTGCCCATACAAATAGTCCCTCTCCTTTTTGTAAGCCTCCTTTAGGCCCTGGCAGGAGCTCTGAGGTCTCCCTGGAGCTTTCTCTTCTCCAGGTGAGCACCCCCAGCTCTCCCAGCCTGGCTCCAGAGCAGAGGGGCTCCAGGCCTCAGAGCAGCTCCAGGGCCTCCTCTGGACTGGCTCCAGTAGCTCCATTCTGTCATGTGCTGAGGACCCCAAGTAATTTGCAGTTACACCTCACAGACTCTCTTTCCAGTGGCCGTATCAAGATTAAGACTGGCTTGAGAATCCACCCTTCAAGCACCATGAGAATTAAAGTGTCCTCCCAGCTGAGTGTCTTCAATTACCCTTTCTGTTTTCAGAAGTTCTGCAGTTTTAGCGTGTCTCCAAAGGCTGATCCCATAAGTTCACATATTGTTTCTGTTTATCTAACGGGTGGCATTCCTAACTTGTCAAATATCACATTCCTCAATGACACCTTCACTAGATGATCTTTAAGGTCCCTCCAACCCAATCCATTCTGTGCTTCTATGATCTTACTCCCAAAATTATGTAATTTGGGAAGGTGCTTGAGCTTTAGAGGGCAGCTGTGGAAGCTGCCAAAGCAGTGCCTGTTTTGTGCACGCTTCGTTCTGGGACAGACAAAGGAGCCATGGAGTCTGCGGTCTGGGTATCATGGTTATCACTGCCCTGGGATGTGCTGGAGCGTTCCAGACGGAGCCAGGAGCTAGGAACAGCTCGGTGGATAGAGATGCCAGAAAAGCCTTATCTCCTGAGGTCTGTGTGGCAGGCAGTGAAGAGCCCTGTGCCAGGCCTTTGGTGAGCACAGGCTGAGGACAGAAAGCAGGGTTGTCCTCTGTCCCTCAGTCTGCAGGGACACACCAAAGCCAGCGTGAAGCTCCGACTTCATGGGGTCTTTGACCTCGTTGTGTCATTTGAGACTCTGCAAATAAAGCACTGGACTTTTTCTAGGGAAGGTCACATTTGTTCAAAACATAATTTATTTGCATTTCCTTTATTTCCTTTTAAGTTGTCTAACTTTAGCACCGGGGGCACAGATGAAGGAGCTGCTGCCTCACAGATTTTCCATTTACATAAAAACCCCACCCACAAACACCCTTCACTGTCAATGCATCCATTTTGCTGAGTGCTTTTCATTTTCCGTGACCTTGAAAGCATAAGGGCGTTTATTAATTAATTCAAATTTACAGCTGGGTGGAGGGGAGAATTGCAGATCGGAGATAAGCAATTTGTTGTGTGCCCCTTATTTGATGAGGATTGTAGGAGAAATAGTCCAAGCCATTGCCAAGACTTCCAATCCCAATCAACTCTGTTTTTCATTTAGCCACTTGGTAAAGAGTGGCTCTAGCAGGGGGAGAGTCTGAACTTAGAGGGATTGTTGTAAACTGAATTCCTGACAGTCTTGAATATGGACAGGAGCTGGAATTATCTCTGCTTTTAACCCCTGCACTGATTAACTCTGAATATTTCCTAAAGTAAACCTTTATCTACTTCTGTATAAACACAGCAGTAATGGGAATTCTGACTTTGACGACTCTCTAAGTTTGTTTCTGTCCAAGGTTGTTTCTTTTGTAAAGAAAAATCGAATTTTTTATTTCCCTTCAGGTTGCATTTTACTGATTTTAGCAGTTCTTGCAGTGAGCTTGTAGGAGAAAATACATCTTTGATTCTTTCTTTAAGCCTCAGTCCCAAAGCTGATGTCAGGGAGAGTTATGTGTGCATAAAGAGGAAGAAAATGTCTTGAACTTTTGTGCATTCTCAAAGAAGGATATTCCCTCCTCACCACCCTAGTTCTGAATTCTCTTTCTAGACTACTGGATTATCATGTGTTCAACCAAGGATTTAGTGGAGCAGGTGAAGAGAGGACTCTAAACATGTCTAGCTAGCGTAATACATCTGTGCCTCTTTGTGCCTGAATAGAATGAACTGAAATAGAATCTTACATTTCAGCTCCTGTTCCTAATATACAGCCTTTTAAAATAGAGAAAAAGATGTCTGATGTTAGTGACATGAGATTTTGACATGCGCCTGAGCAGTCGCTGTGCCTTCCACTGGAAAGTGTGACACTGCAAGCCACCTTGCCACGTTCAGCTGTCCCTCTGACACCTAACCTGGAATCTGTGCCACAAGAGAAGGAGCCTTTAGTCCCCTGAATCCCACACTGGTTAGGAAGCAAGCAGCAGAATGCTAATAAATTTAATTTACTTGCTTAATCTCCCCTGTGTTTTGTATTAATATGAACAGCATTACAGGAGCAGGGATGTGCTTATATAACAAAATGTTCTCCTTCAGCCTAAGGTTAATGTAGTTACTCGTATTTACCACGCATGAAATGGAGGCTTCATCTCCTGCAGCAGGATACCAGTAACTTGTGTGAAAGTTGTGTTGTGTGCCAGGGAATGGGATCCCACCTCTGTGTAGCTTCTCCAAGTCCTGTAATATTAGATACTGGAGATGTTAGCATCTCACCACAGATGACACAGTGGGGATGTGCAGGAGAACAGTATTGATCCAAAGCATGGATTTCCCTTGTTTGCTTTAATAGCCTAAAACACAAATAAAGGCCTGATTTTTCTCCATCTCTCAGAGGCTCCTGCCTTGCTATTGGATTGCTTATGGTGCAGTGTAGAAATGATGCTGTGCTGTAATGTACCCCGGTCTGTTCTTGCTAATTAAAATGAGAGAGATTGATCATTTTTTCCTGTCGGCGCTGTGGGTCAGGTTCCCTTCAGCCCACGCTGATGGAATCTCACTGGTGACTGTGCACTAAACAGCACTGCAGCGTTTGCCTGACTCACAGACACCCAGCCTAAGGGGATGTGCCGTGGCATTATCGTCTCTCCGTCGGCACCAGGCACTGGATGTCTCCCTGTTCTGGGGTGCTTTCTTCCCGTGCATCATAAGAAATTAATCTGTGAAATTGTGACATGTGCAAATATGAGTATCCCATGCTCCCACACTCCTCCATTGTCCCTGACTTCACAGGGGACATTTACCAAATGGGCAAGCATGATTAAACTTTGGGCATGTCTTCAGGATACGGTTTTATAACCCATTTTCATCTCTGAGCCTGCTTTTGTACCTCTTGGACATGAGCTGGCTTTGTTTTCCTGTACTTTTACAGAGTGAAGCTAATACCACCATTTCATAAATGTGGAATATCTTCTCTCTACTCCATGGTTTTGTTAATTTTAATACAGGAGGCAGCTGCTCAGTTCAGTCTAATTTATTTTCTGCATGAAGACTGAGAGATGTCTGTTGTCATTCTGTGCAGAACCTGGGCATGATTCTGATCATCCAGCAAGTTCACAGCCCAATTTTGCCAGTTTCAGCTGATTTCTTCTGATATTGTTTGATAGAAGGTACAAGTGAGAGCCTCGCTCAGTCTTATTTGTTGTTGTTACACAAAACCTAGATAGACAAGGATGCAAATAAATCCAATTTTAGTTGTTATTCTCAGCAAAATATCAAGTGTGATAGCTGGAATGTCATTTATGATGGAAGATATTTTGTTTTCCTATCTCAGCTTTCCAGAGATAGAGTATTTGCTAACAACAGCCTGATGTCAGTGGAAGACTCAGATGCCATTTGACATAAGCTCTCACATTAATCAAGAAAAATGTAAGTTTTGAGAGGCATTTCTGTTACCTGAACAGAAATGAGGCTTGGGGTCAAGGCTGGAGATCATCCCCGAGCTGCATTTTCTCCTCACATGCTGCAAAACAATGTTTTCAAAACACCGCCCCTTTCCAAAAAAGCGTTTTCATGGCTACACTAATTATAAAGGTGGATGTAAAAATGTCCTTATTCCATCAGTTCTAATGTCAAATGATTGTAAGTACTTTAAGAGGCTGACAGAGAATATTTTAACTTGAGGACTAGAAGGGTTTTTTATTTATTGTGCTGCCATTCCCAGTGCCTCAGAGTCTGTCTGTGCTGTGTACAGTGTGACCCTGGGATTGACAGCCACTGCTGCAGAGAAGCTGCACATCACCCAAACTTTCTGCCGTGCTGGCATTTCTTCCCCCAAAAGATGATTTTGGTGTGATTTCCATGTGTCCTTCACCAGGGATTTCTTCATGCTCCCTAGAAAAGTAAGGTGGCATCCAGGCTCCTGCATTAAATTCCCTTCAAACCAGAAAGCAGTTTGCTGGAATGCTGGAATTGCCTGTTTGCCTGGGAAGCAGCCTGGAAGTTGTTTCCAGGAGCTGTGCTTCTGCCATAAAAGTCCAGTGTGTCTCAAGGACACTTCAATGCCACGAGGAAGGTGCCGAGTGAGGTGACCCTGCTTTTATCAGGATGAGTGCTGTCTTCTTTTGTAGACATCTCGCTAGTGGAACAAAGGCCATTATACCACAGAGGCCCAGGACTTAAGATAGTAACAGAGGCAATTTGAGAGTTTTAAAGGTATTGTTGGACAGTGCACAACAGACTCGTGTTTGCAAGTGAAGTTAAGCACTGTTCTTATTAAGAAAAAATGAGCTTTTAAATCTGTCTGGGCTTTTCCTTTCCATTCAAAGCAATCTGTACCTGTTCTCCTCCAGTACATGTAATTTTTGCAAGGTTCCTTAAAGTTTTATAAAGTAAAGTAGAGTGCATTAATCTGAGAGTTTCCTGTAAAACAAAGAAAAAGGTATTTCAGATCTTAAAAGGTTTTATTATTTTTAAGAAAAATGCATAAAAATACAGAACACACACCTGTGAAGAAACAAACAATTCATCTACGGGTCGCTTTGCCATTGGGTGTTGTGGATGCCAAAAGTTTACATAGATCTGAAAAGTAATTGGAGAAATGCAAGGGAAGAAAGCTGTGATGGCCACTACAAGTGGAGATAATAACCCTTAGAACCAGAGAGCCCTGGGGCCAAAGGCTGCTGAAGGTTTGAGAGGATAGCAGGGAAGTGTTTTCGTAGGATTTTCCTGCAAAACACTGCCCACAGTGCCCACTGCCCCCTCAAGGTATCCAGGGAGGGGGTGGATGCTGAGAGAGGTTTCCCAGGCACTCCGGGCGCTACGGAGGGCAAGCTTGGCTGACAAGAAAGTCTTAGTGCAGCTTTGGGGTGAACAGAAGTAAAAAATGGGGAGATACAAACAGGGCTGGAAGAATGCAGCCTGGCACAGCACATGGGTGTGGTGGTCCCCCTCTTTCTCAGAGGAAACAGGACTCAGGAGACCCTGTGAAGTGCCTCAGCAATGTGCCCACTGCTGATGTTGAAAGCTGGACTCGAAACAAATCTTTAGTCTGCTCCTCTATGTTCATCTACCCCATGAACCTTTTCTTACTCAAAATCACATTTTTCTAGTTGCTTCTTTGAGTGATAGAAACCATACAGAAATATATGTTGTATTAGCCATGTATAATATGCAGGAAATCAAATCAGGCACAAAACCCAGGAACCATCTTTATTAATACTACAGTTCGGGGGGGGGAAAAAAAGCTATTTTATTCATCCTTTTAAAAGGGATGAATAGAATCCATTTATTCATTCTTTAAAAATATCCAGACAACTTGAACTAAAAGAAACTCTCAGCATATCATATCCAGCAGCTGGGGAAGTGGAATTTGCACCCAGCGCACACATTATCCATTCCAGCAGCGTGCACACCTTTATCCTCTGTCTCCTACCTGCTTTCATAATGAGCCTTCCAGAAGCAAGAGCACATGTCCTGAAACAACTTCTGGGGGTTACTTAATTGCTCAGTGACCTTTTCTAGATTTGCCAAATCACTTAAGCTCGAGCACCACTCATCAGTATTTAATGTATACCATGAAGCGCCACTCAATTTTCAAATACTTAGTTCTGAACTTAGTTATTATTTCCGTGAAGAAGGATTTCCAAATTATTCCCTGTTGGCAGAATGCAAGCAGGATAAAACTGGGCAAATCCTCAGCTACCTGAAATACGCCAGGAGACAACCAGCAGGGTCACTCTGTCACCCAGTTTGAACTCAGAATTTTGTCTTAAAATGGCTGTAAATTTGTGAAAATGACCTTCAGAATCAGAGGGTCAGAGACAACGCCTGGGGAAAAAGTGTGCAACAGATGTTGTGAACTTCTGCCATTAAAACACATATAAAACAATGTTTGCATGACACAGTATCTTAGGTGTTGTATCATACGCTCATAAATATGGAAATGAATAATATTTCCTCCCGACTAAGGTCTCTGAAAAAAATAACAATCGAGAATTGATAGGTGAGTGTTATGGGTTCATCCTATTGCCGTGACTTCTGCAACTGGTAATGCCTGAGCAGAGTTGTGTGTTCTTTTATTCCATGAGCACTACAGGATAACTACGTTATGAGTTGTGAAGTGGCAATGGCATGATGAAAAGCCTCAGCCTTCCCAAAGTTCCTCTGGAATTGGCACCAGGAGGCAGCTGCCTTGCACCCCTAAGACCACCTTGCATTTTACATGCACTGGTGGACAATTTTCATACCAGCAGTAGTTCATGAGCCACTTGATCCTCTCTTTGGTTCCAGGATGGCAGATGCTTGCACACTCGGAGTTGTGCATGACGTTTTCCAAACGGCAGTTTGTGAGTCTGAGGGCTAGAAATACAACTTTTTTTTACAAGAAAGGTGAGAATATCTGTTAATGATGTGACACTAAGAACTGAAGACCTCAGCAAATGTTACAGCTTTAAAATTTAATCTGGGTCATGTGCCAGAGTGGTCATGATACTCATTATTATTGAAGCGTATGGATATATTATTGCAAGGGTGAGAAGACCATTCCGGAAAGAAATGTCCAAAAAGGAGTTAAATAGAGAGAAGACAAAATGCTCCTCTGTCTAAGCACTTCAAATCACTCCCTGGATCTGTGAAGATCCAGAAGACACTGGCAAGTCATTGCTGGTTAAAGGGAGCAAGTCAGGATGCTCAGGTTCCAGCTGATGACTTTTCTTATATGAGAGTTTACAAATTCCATTACACCCATGTTAACTTCAGAATTGTTCTTCCTCCATTGAAGTGCATTGCTTGAAACTTGATAAAATAGCAAAAGTAATTACAAATTTGGCTGAGAGACAGACAGGAGCTATGTCTGGTTGGATCCGTGGCTGTTCAATATTCATTTTTCTTCTTCCTTTTGCACAGTGACAGGGCACAATTTATTTTTACAATTGTATTGAGATATTTTGCAGATGCTCTCAGAGGAGCAATTCAGTTGGAATCCTCTCTGTACTAAGATGCTGCTGTTGGTCAGTGCTTTTATTCATATACCACACAGTTCAGAGCTCCAGGGAAAAAGGACTGCACTGAGGAAGAGTACAGTTCAGGATACATTTTCCTGAGGATTCAGGACTCTGTCGGGAACCTGCAGTCTGATTTGATGTTGAAGTTCTTGAATGAAGCCGTGAATCCAGGGAAGCCCTGGCCGATGGCCTGCAGAGTAGGATAGATGGAGCAGTTTCTGTGTCGGGCATTGCTGTGGCCAGGGAGAACTGTTCCTGCAGGGTTTCATGCAAGTGGCAGCTGCTGGGCTTGAAGCAGAAAGACATGAGTCTAGCAGGAATTCAAGGAAAAACCTGCAGTGTCTCAAAGCTGCTTTGAATTAGGGTTGGGTAGGAATGATTCTTCCTGCTGGCTGCTGGAGAAAGGTGGCGTTACCATTTTCCATGGTGTGAGGAATAGCTGGGGGTGGGTGTGGTGGACTTTGCCGTTGCCTCGCCAAGCCCATGCTTACCTGGCACCCTCAGAAAGGAAAGCAGGTGGTAGAAAACGTAACAGCCTCACAGCAGTGAGCTGAGGGGGGTGCAGCTCATGGCACAGCAGCACATCCCTTTCCCCAGTACACAGAGAGGAGTATCCTGGAGGAGGTGGCCAGAAGGAGAAGGGCTCCAGTGTTTGCTTGCAGCCAGGCACCCGAGTGAGGTACTTGCTGAGTCCTTGTGTCTGAGGCTAGCGCTGACTCCTGCCGTAATGTACCGGGGTATTTTTACTCTAAAAGCACTAGTCTGAAAAGGCTAACTTGTTCTGCCATGTATAGCAAATGATCCGTCTGCCGAGCCACCTGGAAGGCCTCTATTTTTAGGCTCTTTCCTCAGAGCAGTTGTAACGTAAATTGACGTATTGTTAGCCAAAAGCATGGCACACGAGGCAGGAATATGTCTGGAGCCATGCAAGCCACTGATTGTTAGCAGCACTGGGAACAGGGGCCTGGCAAGAGCCAGTTTGCTTTTTCCAAGCAGGAAAACAAGCATTCAGCTTTAACTAGTACAGGCCTGGCTTTCAGCAGCCAGAGCTGAGCAGCCTGAACAAGTCAGTCCTTTAGCTCGAGGAGGGGAAAAGGATGAAGGACACCTTTGATCTGAGTGGGCAGAGTTCAGTCTGTCAGTCATTCGTTGCAGTGTGAGCACACCCAGGTGCCTGTGGCCTGGAGGAAACACTGCTGAAGCCTCATCTGTACATGGAAGGGATGAGGTTTTGGCTAACATTTTACAGAGTTGTGGCTTTTTTTCTTCATTCAGACATCTTCTTCCCAGATCTTCACACTTCTTCCTCACTCCCCAGCTACTTACAGTCCATGGTCACAGAAGCCCCAAGAGCTCCCACAGGCAGTTCTTTTCAGGGCCGCTGTCAGGGTACAATCCCCTCATCTTCAGATGCTTCCGTGTTTCCTTTCTCTATGTTTGACTTTGAATATTGCTATATTAAATCACACTATTGTGCTGACAGATAAATCCTTATTTATCACTTTGCCAATCTGTTTCATTCCCACAAGGAATTGGCAAAGCTTTCCTATCTGTGGATGCTCAGGAAGTTAATTTGAATTACTTTCTCTGTGTGTTTCTCTGTGGGCGCAGGTGGACATTTCCGTTTGCTTTTTTACCAGTGTTAAATGCTGGATCCAGGGAATTTTGGTTCCTTTTTCCCAGGTCAGCTTTGACAGCAACTCTACCATGGCAGATCAGCTTGGAAATCTGATTTCCTGTTTGTTGTTGTGTTTTGAGAGTAGGGAAGTGTAATTTCTGCCCCAGATTCTAGTTCTACAAGAAGCCACTGGTGAAGCTTTGCCAAACGGAATCCCTGTGCATTCCCAGGAAAGCAGAAGCACCTACAGGTGTTGGGCTTGTGTATCACTTGTACAAATGTTTGCAGTTGGGGTGCTAGTTCTTCTTAAACTGTGGGCAAGGGAGTACTTTGGTTCCACTCAGGCGATTTGCAACAGCCTTTCCTTGCTTTGAAACACTGTCAGAATCTCAGGAGTCCATACCCTGCCTCTAAAAACATGCATTCATTGAGTTGAAAATGATTCCTACTTAGTTTTCTGTTGGCAAGGCTGTCAGACCAGTGTATTATTCAGCAGTAGGAACTGACTGGAGGAGTTTTCTTCTGTCATATTTCTCTGCAGCAGTTTCAAGGTGAGGAAGTCAGCAGAACGCTGGTGTGTTTGGTCTCGGGCTTTTTGTGGAACTGCTGTGTGTGCTCCAGATGTGCAGTCAGATCCAGAAAACAAGGACTGAGAGGCACTTCATTGCTGCTGAAGTACAGAACTGTTCATATATGAATGTATATACACACCTGAGCTCACCAGCACGGCAGCTGCTCAGAATTCAGGTAATTGTGGGACACACTTTGACCCTACTTGTCAGAACAATCAGTAACTCTGGGAGAGGATTTCTACCCAGGCTGCAGCATATTCCTGTGGGATATGGAAACTTCTCCCCTGTGTAATGGAGGACATGATTAATTCTGACTGTGCTGACACAAGAAGGTCATTGAATAGGATTTCCTTGTGAATGGGCACATCCATTCCCAGAAAAAAACCATTACAGAGATGTCAAACACTCTCCCATTGTATTCTGAACACCCACCGCAAGTGCATAAAACCAGCTCAGGGTGTTCGTAATTAAAAGTTGCAGAGAAGCATCTGCAAACTTGTGCATTTCATAGCAAAAACAATCTGAAGACTCATTTATCGAAGGAAAATATCAGCTCTGCAGCCTCCCTGGGTCTGCTCAGTGTCTATGTTCTCGGTAACAGGGGAGCTGTGCCTGCACTGGCTGTGGAGAGAGATGAGTCAACGACTTAGATCTGACTGCAGGCACCCAGGTCTGTCAGAGAAATCCCTCATGAGCAATGCATTCATCACTGGCACCCTCTGCAAAGGAGCCAAGGACCTTGCCAGATCCTGGCTCCTGCCTCAGTGCGAGGTGCACAGCCTCCTGACATTTGACACCAAACCTGTGAGGTGGAGCTGCCTCCAGCTGACCTGCACATGCTTTCCCCTACTGAGAGGACGTAAGAACCAGTGGCAGGTATTACTCGTGGTGCTCTAAGCACTCTGAAAGGTATTTCGGTGTGAGATCATGGATGTAGCAATCCCACCGAATTCCCTAAGATTTAAGTGTGCATTAATGCTGCACTGACACAGCTCCCCTCGGCAGCGCTCACCTTGCTGTTGCTGCATTAAGCTCACTGCAGGCAGTGGAAATATTTGCAGCTATTAAAAGCCAGGGAGAGTAATTGTTGCCTCTCTATGAAGTTCTGAAATGCTCCTTTAGCAACTGTTGGAGAGCTCTGCCCATGACTCATAAAGGCTTCTCTTTGTTATGCCTGTTCCTGGCAGGGCCATTGTGGTGGAGGGAGCAGCGTGTCCTTGGGGAGGGCAGGGCCAGCTGGGGATGCCATGGGAGAACCAGGGACACCAGCACAGGGTCCTGCAGCAGGATTGGGTCACGGCCAGGCCCTTTGGGCTGCCTGCTTTGTTCCCTTGGAATCTCCATATCATTCCCTTGGAAGCAGCTTATCATGGTCATAATACAAAAAGGGTGCTTGACAGAGCACAAGTCTCAAGTAAGAAAAACAAATTGATTATTTCTGCCATCTCATGCATAGATTGGACACCTTCTAACTACTATATATAAAGACAATTCTGTGAAGGATCAAGAGGTCTTGTACATTTTTCCATAAGATGTTTCAGGTATGCAGTAGGTTTGGGAATTTATTGATCAGCACCCCAAGTCCCTGCTGCAGCTTTCTAGGAGCATCAAGCACCTTAGGAGAATACCCATTAACATACTGGGTGCTAGTGGAAGTCTCATGCTTAGCAGAAGAATGATATTAAGATTAAAAATTAATAATTAGGAATTATTAATTGTTAATACATGTAAACAACCTCAGTGCATAGAGCCATTGGAAAGGAACTAGTTCAGAAAATTTTCTGTCCTCCAGGAGTCAAGAATTAGGCTGGGGGGTTTGAATTTCAAGTACTTTCTAATATTTCCTATACAAAAGTGCTGGATAGAACCTACAGGTCACTAATTATTCAGTAGCCACTAATTAAACCTTGCAAATGCATGAATCAACTAAATTATGTTATTATTTCTACTGTTAGTGTGAAATCCTAGAATCATCCTTTTACTTGGATAGATCTTACTGATCAAGTAAGATTTTTCCCAAGTAAAAAGTTGATAAAATTTAATGTTATTTTCAGCGTTGTGCTTATTTTAGAATTTAATGGGATTCCAGGCAGCTGCCTGTTCTATTTATTTCTGCTTTTGTATCTTAATTGGTTATATCATTCCTTCTGCCTCTGAGGTCTGGAGGTGGAAGCTTTACAGCTTAATTAATCCGTGCTTTTGCTATATTAATGTCGTTGTGGAATCTGGAATTGGATGGGGTTCTTTTCCTGCTCTCAGCAAGGTTGAGAACCATTTGTGGGAAGCTTCTTTTCCAAAGTGTGCTCAGCTTTGGGTTCATGGGCTTAGCTCTGCTCTCAGGCTGACTGAGCTAACAGCCAGGAATCCATCCCAGTGTCATCAGTGCAGATACTCTAAAATATCTTACATTAAATCAGATTTTAAAGAATTCATTGATCCACCTTCTGTGGTGGCATAAGGAATTCCAATTCCTATGCCATCTGGAGAGGACGCTTGGATCGTTTCTCCCATGTAAGCAACAGCCCACTTGGAGAAATCTGATGTATTTTAAGTTTGCCTCTCTGGCTGAGCTTGTCGGCTGTGGCAGTTTAAATACAGTTCCTCCAACCACATAGTTACATCCCAATTTTTCCTTTCTTTTGATTCTCAAAGTATTTGGTCTTTCTTGAATGCAGCATCTTCCAAATTAAGAGTATACAAGGCAAACATCACAGGCTCATGTTGTTTATTTGGGGAGGTGGTGGTGAAAGATAACATTTGTAGATGTGTAATAACATTGAGTGAATTGTTAGGCAGCCATTATTTAAAAGGTTTGATGTCTTTCATGTGTTTGCTGTTTGATGAACATCACACTTTAGACTGTTTGAGAGTTCTGCTTCCACATCCCCATCTTGGTTTTGACAAGGTAAAGCACTGGACCAGCAATACTAAATTCAGCTTGAGCTAAAAGACCAAGTTAGAAAAATAAGTATTTGCTAGTAAAGGAGCACAAAAGGAAATGTATATCAGACTCAGGCCAGTGGGGTGTATAAAATATTGTCAAGGCTGGATGGTACTATCTCACATACTTCATGGCTAATATATACCTCAAAAGAACCCCAAAAGCGTCACTTCAGTGGGGAAAAAAAGTGAAAATGTATGGTGTAGAAAATGCCTTTTTATCCCAGTCTGATTATCAACAGGGTGCCTCTGTCCAAGGCATCATCAATTATACCTCTTCCCCCAGAGCTGTTTACTGTACTGATCTATTTTCAGAGCTCTGTGTAGTAGCAACAACAACAAGGCAAAGAAAGGCTCAGTGAACGGGCCTTTTCCCCTTCAGGTACAGAGCAGAGGATCTCTTAGTGGGAGGGGATGCCATTTTAGAAGCATTCCCACTGTCCCACTTACTGGTCTCATCCATCCATGTACCTCTCAAAACCCTGTAACAATGCAGGCAGGGAGCCTTGGACAGATGTGCGTGTCGTGCTGCTGTTTAATGACTGTTGGGTGAGTGAGCTCGAAAAGCTCTTTCCGTGTCACTCCCTGCCCCAGTTCCGACCTCGCCACATTCCTGCGGGATGTGACACAATGATCCAGCACAGCTGCGGGGCCTCTGGGTCTCTCTGCTGAAAAGTGCTGCCGCTGGCAGCAGGGAGGCTCAGCAACTGCTGAGGAGCAGAGATGCTCAGAGTTAATGCTGTTCTGAACTGCAGGGAAAAGTCGTTTATTTCTAACTGCACTGTAGAGCTGAGTGCCCCCAGGGCCACAATCCTATCGGTGTAATCCCTGCTCCAGGCTCTCCTGCTTTAGGGGGCTCCTTGTTTTTGGGTGGGGCATCAGGGCGTTTGAACAGCTGAAGTTTGATCCAGGCTCTGTTGTCCATCCAACGGTTCTAGAAGCTGGAAGTGCCCGGAGTTCAGTGCACGAATCCTGACCTTCGTTTTCTCTGGGTAAACTTAAGAGCAAGGCAAGCAAAGGGCCCCTGAGTGTGTGACAAATCATCCTCGCTGATAGATCTGCTCTGGCTTTAAGGCAGGTTTGTTCCTGGACATCTTCCCCAGTGTGGGAGCTACACTTGAAATTTCCTTTGCTTAGTAACTGTCTAGTGCTTGGATTGGAAACCGAGATGGTGTAACCTTGGGGGAGTCATGGAATTGCATATAACCCTATTTGCAAGTTTGGGATATTAAAATCCACTTCTTGAAGAAGGGCAAGAAGAGGTCTATTAAGTTCCCTAGGAGGCAGACTGCTGGGAAATGAGCATCATTGCAATTCACATGCTTGACTGAGACATGAGTACAATTTGCTGTGAGCTCTGCAGCATGAGCAGCATTTTCTTCATTCCGTTGTACTGAGATTTTATAATTTCATTACTTTAAATTGAATAGGACACGAAGGCAAATCCATCCATGGAATGGAAGCATACTTCAGTGCATCCACTCATCCTTTAATATCTTTAGACAGGGGCATGTCCCATTGGAAGTAGTTGGTGCTTATGTTGTGAAAAGCTTAATCTGGGAAACTGAGGCATGCGTCCTTCAGATTACTCACCTGCCCAAAAGCTTGTGCCTTCTTTTCAAATTACACTCCCACTGAAAATGTGTTGTTTTCATAATGACAAATATTTAACAGCCCTGAAGAATTCCAGGCTTTTGCATATTTATCAAATGATTCAAGCGGAAAACCTTGTCCTATCCTTGCATGCGCCGCTCTAAAAAGGGAGAAAGTTTGCTCTTCTTGGCTCATTCAGTTCTTAGTAGTCTGGGAGCAGACCTGAAATCATTTAGGGCTCTCAGTGCAGTCATCAGGTGCAGACATTGGTTCTGGCTCTCTGCAGGTGGAGCGGTGTGAGCTGGCTTTGTTCTTGAGGCTCTGGTTGCCATTGCCATTCTCTAGTGGCTTTTTCTGAGCCCTGTCCCAAGTTCATGAGACACTCCTTACCGCCTCCCCCACCCTAGTTAGTCCTGAGACCATTGTTTCATTTTGTTACTGACAGTGAATTCCACGATGAACGTATGCACAAGGAGAGAACTACAAACGAGAAGGTGATCATGGAAGAATTGCTTCTTCCATTCCACCCCCAGGCATCCCACCCCTCTCACATACACAGCCCTTGCCCTCACAAAGAGGTGGAATTGCTAGAGGAGCAGGAAGAGCAGGGCTGTTCCACAGGGAAAGGCAAGCCAGCAGCTGAGGGAGCTCTGGCTCCTCAGCTGGGAAAGCAGAACAGGGCTGGTGGCCATAACAGGTCCAGGAAAGTCAAAGAACTCAGGAAAACCATGGAAACAACAGAGCTCAGGGCAGGGCAGGGTGCAGGACTGAGGATCCCAACACCACAGCCTGAAGAGAGATCTGTCACTGAAAGAGGAGCGCTCCCTTCCCTGTCTCCTCCTGCAGCCTGCCTGGCACTGGGAATGCAGGGCTGCTGTTGCCTTCATTGCAATGACATGAATCTCCTAAAGCCAGTCACAGCCTGACCCTCACAAGCAATTTATGGTAAAGCAATTCTCTTGTTTGCTAAAGTGTCACACCAAGGCAATTTGAAATCCAGGTTTATCTTCCCGTTTCCTTAACTGCTGTTTGCTGCAAATCCACAGCACAGAATAAATGAAGAGCACATGGTAATAAATCACTCTCGTTCAGGCTGCCTCGTGTCCAAACACTGCAGCCAGAAAGAGATGTCACACCTTTGTTGTGG
Source organism: Corvus moneduloides (assembly GCF_009650955.1). NCBI lineage: Eukaryota > Metazoa > Chordata > Aves > Passeriformes > Corvidae > Corvus > Corvus moneduloides. The sequence continues at coordinate 19,362,465 of NC_045488.1, forward strand.
TGACAGTGAAGGCAGTGAAGGATGATGCTGCCCCCTCCCTCAGCGCCAGGCAGGAGATCCCAGCTATCATATCTCTCCAGTCCTTGATGTGTGCCAGCTGCCATTCGTTAAGCAGCACTGGAGAATTTGCATCCATCCCCAGCACATCTGATTTACTGACCAAAAACTGGGAGCCTTTTCTAAAGGAAGCATCTTGTTCCTACCCTCCTTCACACATACCGCAGCTTGATGTGGGGATATCTTTTCTTCCTTAATTCCTAACTATAGAATTTCGAGGCAACCCAAGAGCTGCCTTATTTCCTAACCACTTTTAGTGTTGGGGAAGATGGAACAGGAAAACCTTGGAAATATGATTGCCTGACAAAAGATTTTGGGAATATGAAAACTACAGGCAACATCGAAATGAAAGCCACTTTTGAAATACCAGGTCTTAGTTACTGAACAACTAGAAAACAATGGTATGGCCACTGAAGTAATCCCCTCTTGATGAAACAATACCCTCTGCTTGCAAACAGGTCCAAGGGTCAGAGCAGACCCTACTAGCTCAGCAGAAGGGGTCCAAAGAGTAGTTTTTAGAAGTTAAGATGTAACACTTTATGGTAATATAAGAACTCTTATAGGCTGTATGTAAATGCTATAGGATTTGTATCTTGTATTAGATTGGTTAGTGACAATTAGAATATTCAGTACAGAAGATGATTTATTGTATTGTAACCAGGACTTCAGACACTTCTTCTCTATTCCTCTCTTCCACTTCTACTCTTACTTCCACTCTTGCTCTTACACCCTCTCTCTCTCTCTCACCTGCTTACTCTCTTGGGCCTGCTCAGAGCTGAGTCTAGCAGCTCTGAGCAGTGCCCCTATACCCACGCCTTTACAATAAACCGACTGTGTCCCAAGACCTGCCTATAGAGATCTCTCCATCCGTCTCCGTCCCGACCGAACCCGCCCGTAACCTACATTTTAGTGTCTTCATATTTTACAGGCTCTTCGTGGACAGCTCCTGAGCTATCCTTTTAGACATGGCAGCTTGGCTTCTGCTCCACAGGATACTTTGCTCCAGTTCCAGGCTAAACAGTAGGCTGTTCCCCAAAAGCCAATATTTCAATCAGATGCTCCAGCTGAGTGCTGAGCGCTTTCAGTCCCACACAGGAGAAGCACTACAGAGGTTGCTCATTAAGGGAGAAGACACATTTTCTCATTTGGTACTGTTTAGTCATGGGTCCTGTGTCTTTGGGCTGCCTGAGGCATTGTCTCTACAAAAGCTGTTTTAAAACTGACTTTGCATCAGATTCCTGAGAGTTAAAGATGATCTGGCAATGTTTAGTGCCATAACTGTTCTTCTTTGTGCTCCCTATTTTAGCACGTTCTTAGGAAGAGAGCTTTGTGATAATCTCTCCCTAATCCCGCAGAAACCTGGTTTTTCCTGGGCTGCTGAGGGCTCTGGTATGGAGAGGTTGGATTTGGGATATAGATGCACTTGATAGCACGGTCTTTCTTACACCGGATGGACTCTTCCAGATCAGAGGGATGGTCACTCTGATTCTCAGCCTCTTCTTTGTGACTCATTTTTAGTTACTGAGAAGTGCCTTTGAAAGCAAGGGATTCTTCCCCAGCTAAGCCATCATGGGTTTACAAACCTATTGGGCTTCCATTTTGGTTTTGATGGGAAATGGGTGCCACTGCTGCCTTCAATTCACTGAGCAAAGAGAAGGCAGCTGCCCAAGTTACAGCTTGTGTCCTCCAAAAGAAACCAAACACTCCTGCGGAGGTCAATACTTTGAGTTTTGTACCAATTTGAACTGAAGTTCAGCTGGCAGCCCAGGAGCAGAGAGGTGCTGCATCTTTTTGTTCTCCCAAGACATCTAATTTTCTAGAAGAGGATATAAATATTAACAAATAATTGCTGTTCTGGTTAATAAAAGAACCCATTTTCCATCATCCCAGGAGCAGACATTGATTTCTGTAGAAATTCAGCAATTGCTGATCCAGAGAACAGACCTGTTCACTATTTATGACTTACACTGAATGGTTTTCTAAAAAACAGAGTCAGGGATTTGATCTTGAATGATTCATGGAAATCACAAAAAAGGTCAGTCCCCAAGAAAGTCTGATAAGTGTTTCAGAATTGCAGCAGCACCCTCCCAGACTGTATTCCCGGCTCAGTTATCATCTGAGAACTCTCCATTAGTCGCTGATTTCTTTCTGTCTTGCCCATAACCATCCCGACTAAATCCAGGGACAGGCAATTCCATCACTGTCTCTATTAAGCTGCCAGCACTCGTTCCTGAGTTACCACAACAACAAGGATTACGTGACAAGCAAATGAAGAACCAGTCAGATAATGGAGTTTTTAAAATGGGGATTACTGGTGCTGAAGATGTAATGGCCTCTTTGATGCTGTTACTATCTATAGCACAAATCCTTCTCAGTCTTTGGACTATTGACCTGACACACTGAAAAGGCTCCTTTGCAGCCCCCATTGTCCAGAGAAAGGGAGAAGCTTTGAGCACAGATGTCTTCAAGGCACAGGAAAAACACAAGGCAAAGAGATAAGCTTGGTAATTTGAAAGCATTTGATTTCTTTCAAGCACAATCCCAACGTTTTAGCTGAAACTGATATCCCGATCTTATCTGTGTTGCTTTTTCTCCAAGGTGTGCACTCAATACTTTGTAATTTCCAAAGATGCTCTGAGCTGATCTTCCAGCAGTTTGCAATTCAGATCTGCTGGAAAGGACTGTCTGAGGAGATTTTGGGGAGAAAGTTGTCCCTGTACCCTTGGGCCATTGCCCCTGTACCTTGGGCCTCTTGTACAGGATGACTGGATATAGACCTTTACTACCTCAGAACAGATAGCTGGATTTGGGAATAACTAGGCTGATTGCTCTTGGTTTGGGAGGTAGCAGTTAATGGCAGCAGGATAATTTGTAGAAAGGTGAGATTTTTACCCTTTGTCCATACCATAATGCTGATTGCCTGTAGAGCTGGTGTAATGTCCAGGGAGCCTGGACGAGCATCAACTCTCTGCTCGTTCACCCACAGAGTTCTGGGGTTTTTTTGCAAATAGATTATCAAATTCGTAGTATTGTGAGGAAGTAGGGGATTGTAATGCTCCCTCTTCTACAGATACAAGGTGAGATTCTCTCCTGCATTAGGGCAACACTGTGCTTTCTAGCAGAGTTATGAAGGCTGCCTGCAGGAACTTAACAGGTGTAGCTGTGCTTCACACACACGCACTCCCCTGCCTGGTTCTCTGATAGTCCCTGGTTTTGTGAGAGCTCTGTGGGATACCAGACAATTAGCAGGTGTTGGACCAGTTTCAGTTTGCTCTGAGACTGAAAATATGTGTGCAAAGGAAAACTGAGGGGTGAGGCTGAAAGCTCTGTTGCCTCCCTCTATTTTGACTGTGCTCCTCAGCTGCATTCAGGGACAGGCTCACGGAAACTCAGCATAGTGGGACTCATTCAAGTGTCCTCTCCTGGAGATCCTTCTCAGTGTCACCACGAGCTCTGCCCCACAGGGCTGCTGTCCCTGTGCCTGCCCAGGCCTCTGCTGATGCCAGCACCTTTGTTTAGTGACACTGCCCGAGCTCACAGGAGCCACTGCCTCCTTTCTCTTGGTGCCTCTGTGCAACTCAGGACTCAAAACACTCGGCCAGGAGCTTGCAGGTGAATTGACTTCTGCACTGACTTCAGAGCGTTCTCCCTTCCAGTGTTCCAGTTCTGGATATCAGAGCTGTTTCAGCATTTGTGCTCCAGGCTTTTATTTCCACAAGTCTTGGACATGTCTGTCTTCTCAGCTGCATGGTTCATGTAGCATCAATACGTCACTGGCAGGAGACTCCTGGGCTTTAGCTTTGCTGCTTTTGCTCCGTTCCCTTCTCATTACAGCACTCCATAACAAACTGGATTGCCCTTCCTGTATTCAAACCTTCAGCTATTGGCAGGTGGCTTTCAGGACCCCCAGTCATTGCTGAACCAAGCTGTACATATTTAATTGTGTTCATTTATTCTTTCTTCACAAGTCAGCCCTTTCAGCTCCCTCAGCACTTGTGTCACCTTTTTCTGAACCCCCTACAAACTCTGTCAGTAAGGAGCCCATCACAGAACACCACATTATAGATGCAACTTCACCACAGTGGCAAAGAAGAGATTTGACTGTTTCCTTCTGTCTTAATGCAGTGCCACTGCAGATTCTCCTGCAGAATTCATTTGCTTTCTCTTCCCTTTTGCTGATGTATTTTAGTGAAAACTTACCTCTAGTTTTTCCTAAGGCCCCAGCTCTTGCCCAGGGCCACGCGTAGTACATAGGATGTGGGGAAGCTATTGGCCTTAAATTCAGGGCACTCAAGAAGGATGGTGGGCTTATTTATCAGGGTGGAGAGAGGTGCTGGTAGGAGTCCCTGGAGGCACAGCAGTTTAAACAGAATTCAGGTAACGAGTCACAGCCAGAGCTGAGAACACAAGACAGAACTCCGGTTGCTATTTTCTGCATCAACCTTTGCCCTCACACCCCAGACCCACAGGCACCTTCCTGCCTGGGGAATGGCCCCTATCTCGAGTGCGTGCCCTGGCAACCGGAGCAGCAGCACTTCCACACTGCTGTGTCTGTGCAGGCACACCCCAGCTGGGTGGCTGCAGCCCTGCAGGGTCAGCAGGGTTATTCTCAAATGCAGCCACGCACATTCCACGCTGCGCTCTGTGAACTGATCTCTTCAGACTGGAGCTGCTTGAGGTGTGATATGTTGCAAAGGCAGCGACGGGGGGAAGCTGTGGAAATGGAAGATGAGCTGACGTCTCAAAGTGTCACAGCAGAGCCTCAGCGTGGGTACACTGACCTGGCTTGGAGCTCAGGACACCTCGCCCTATACCTGCCTTCACCACTGAATGACTGTGTGAGCATGACTGAAGCACCCTCCCACCCTTGGCTGCTCTTTGCTCCCTGACCCTTCATCCAGAACCTCATCAAACAGCAGCGTTGAGACTTTTTTTATGCAGTACCTAAACAGCAGGGGCTGGGGTTAGCTCTCCATCACTCTAATGAAGCCCATCACAACAGGACAAACAAAAGCGGAGCAGAGTGATAACCCCTCACTAAGTTATTAGAATTGCAGCAGGACTAAATCCCATTCAATCTGCTAAAGACAAGGCTGGCAGCAAGGGAATTTCAGTAATGTAATACATGTATTTTTAAACAGGGAAATAAGGAATGTCTGGGGAGCTACAGGCCAGGCAGTCTCACCTCGGGACCCAGCAAGATTGAGCAGATCTGTGCTAAAGCAGGTGCAAAATAAGGAGGTGATTGGTGACAGACTGCATGGCTTCACTAGGGGCAAATCCTGCCTGACAAATTCGGTGACACTCTGTGACAGGATTGGTGTTGAGGGCTGAGGGAAGGGCAGCTGAATCATCTGCCTGGAGTTGTGCAGAGCATCAGACACTGCCCTGTGTGATCCCAGTCTCTGAACTGGAGAGACATGGGTGGGTAAGGAATTGGCTGGAGCTGTGGTCAGTGCCTCAGTGTCCAAGTGTCCTTGGGGGTCAGACTTGGACTGGTGCTGTTGAAATCTTTGTCAGTGACAGGGCCGGTGGCATCATGTGAGCCCCCAGCAGGTTTGCCAGTGACACCGAGCGGTGTGGTGTGGTCAGCCTGGGGCCCTGGCACAGGGTGCCCAGAGCAGCTGTGGCTGCCCCCAGATCCCTGGACATGCCCAAGGCCAGGTTGGACAGGGCTTGTGGAGCACCCTGGGACAGTGGAAGGTGTCCCTGCCATGGCAGGGGTAGAACTGGATGGGCTTTAAGGTCCTTCCAACCCAAACCATTGCATGGTTCTGTGTGTGAGCTGATACACGCTGGGACAGGAGTACATGGCCATGGGTGCACCACAAGTAAATTTAGGCTGAAAAGTCAGAGAAGAACTTTGTCAGCATCAAGCCAGGTATGTTCTGGAAGAGTTTCCCTCTAAGGAAGCTAGAGACAGATGACATAACCTTTCGTACTAACTACAAACGCCCTTTTAACATTAAAAAGTGGGCAGCTAATGATGTTTTGGGGCAGATTCCTACTCCACATCTTCCTTTCTCAAAGCCATGTCACATCTTCATTTCCTCTGTTACTTTCTAGCTTTAATTCCTACCAAGCATTTCCATCAATTAGTCTGAAAAAGAGTCTAAAACAAATTTGTAAACCAAGCTGAGGTCAGATCAGAGGGTTCTACCTGTCCATTCTAAACCTGAGAAACTGTGGCTTCCTAGTGAGGACTTTTGACAGGATTTTTGTCTGAACCACATTACCACAATGGAGATAATTTGTTCCTTGATTGCAGCAGGCCACTTCAGGAAGTTTGCAGCTGAAGTGTGCAAGCAAATGCACCTTCTTCCCCACCAGTAGGAAGGGAGGCTGTGCTCCCCTGCCTGCCTCCTTCGATTTCTGCAGCTCCCCAGGCCGTGCCTGTGTCTTAACTAGGTCAGTCAATATGGAAAGTGGAACCTTAGCTGGTTATCGCCGTCGAGAGAAGCTCTGGCTTGGGTTTCAGCACAAGCTGCTGATCCAACCTGTGGGGAAAGTGACTTCAGTGGAAAAAGCTACTTTTGTGAAGGAACAAAGCAGAAGGGAATTTGAAAGGACTTTAGAGTAGGTGAGAAACTCTGCTTGGTACCTGCCCGCCTTTGTTCCCCTGTCCTTACTGTGCATGTGCTCTAAAATACAGAGCAGAGGAACAAGCTCCTTGGAGTGTAAAATGCCAGGAGTTCTGCCTTAGTGGATCAGTGTCACTCCTGTGCCAGTGGCATGGCTTTGACAGGGCTGCTGGATGCAAACATGCAGTCATAACCCCCAGGCCCAGGCAACACCTCCTTGTAAGAGCCGGGTGTGCAGCGTCCTTTTCCAGGAGGTTTTGCAGGACCACGTGACTCTCAGGCAGAACAATCTCCCACAGACCCTGCACAGCGTGTGGATTGGGAACTACACTCTGGATCCATTGTTTCTGTTTGGGATCTTCCTGCACTGTGTGCTCCACTGCTTTGTCCTCTCTCCCGTGATGAGAAGGAAGGCGGATCACAGATGCTCTGTGCTTTTTTACAGCAGTTACGTGTACAGCTGAAACCAGAGTCCTGAGCCTCCCCTGAAGGTACCATCTGATACAGCCCAGGCAGAGCCCAGGACACAGTGTTCTGCAGGGCTTCCAGCCCTTCTTTCTCAAAACTTCCCAACAGCTTTCCTGGCAAGGAGTCTCTTCCTGGCGTCTCTACCTCACCTTGCTATTCCGCGTGTCACAATGAACCTGAGCTAAAGGTCACTGCTACTGAAAGAGGGGAGCTGCATTTCCCCAGCCAGCTCTACACTCTGCTGCTTTTACTGCCTCTGACTCTCAGCAGGGCCTTTAAAAACAGAGAGAGTCTTCTCATCTGTCAGGCAACTAAGGAAGCACAACAAAAAACTCGTACTTTTTCTGCGTTAGGAAATAGAAATGTTTGTGCAAGTCCCATGAATGCAAGGAAAAGGGAACGGTGAGCAGAACTGGAGGGTGAAGACCACTTCCAGCATCTGCCAGCTGCTAGAGCAGTGTGAAACCGCAGTAGTTTCATCCTAACTGGAACCAAAACTGTTTTTTTGTTTTCTAAAACATTAGGAAAAACTGAAAAGCTGAAAACACTGAACAATTTTCGTGGTTCAGAGAGATGTCTCTCCTAACGATGCAAAAATACCTGCAGGATAATTATCTCAGACCACAAGGCACATTGAATGTAATGTCCTTCATTCTAGGTATATTTTGGCAGAGTACAACCCTTAATTGTGAATATTCTTCTCTTTGGATGGCGTCTAGGCTAGAAAAAATAAAGAATTAGCTTGTCCCAGTGGAGCACAGGGCGGGGTACTGCTGTCAGAACTTCGCCTGTAACTCTGGATGCAGGCTGTTCTCTCCTTCCCCATATTCACCCTGGAGAACCTTCTCCTGCTCTCTAGTGGCAGACGCACAGAAAGGCCCAAAACGTTCCAAAACGTTCCAAAACGTTCTGCTCCTTCCCGACCAGCTCACCCATTCACACCTCATTGTTGCTGCACAGCCCCGGAAATGGTCCCCAGTTCAAAGCTGGAATAGTTCAGTCGAGTATAAATCTGTATGCAGAGTGCTCCTATGAGTGTCAGAGCAATCGTTGTGCTGCGTTCTTGAAACTTCCTGGAAGAAGAGTGCAGTCCTTTTCCATCTCCCTGCCTTTTACGCCGAGGTGGGTGACTCGTTGTTTAATTGCAGTAAAAGCGGTAATAGCAGAGAGGCTCCTTGGCTGCCTGGCAGCTGGGACACAGCCCTTAAACTCACACCTGCAAACACACCTATAAATAGAGTTGAGTCCAGACTAAATGAGAGGTGATCCTGGATTTTAAACATGCAAACATTTCAGAGCAGTGGCGTGTCCTGGATAATAAACTAAATAAAAAGTTCCCTTTAAGGCTTGCTTTAACATGAGCAACTCAGAACAGATGAGTCAGTGCTGAAAAATTGCAGATTATTCTCTTCTTCATCCCATCCAGTGGAAAATAAGGAATATAAACTTTTACCTAGTCATCTGCTGACGTGTGAGTAACATGGTTTGATAGCTGGACAGGCAATCCTCAGCTTAACTGCCTCAGTTGCTGAAGGATCCATTTTAATCAGAGTTGCACAGCACCCTCTTCTGCTGAGAGGAGCCAAGCCGTGGAACTCCCTGGGCTGTCTCTTCTCCTGTCTTTGATGGGCATTTATACACTGAAGAGCAAGGTAAGTATAAAAACTCAATTACAGCAACTAGGGCAGAATCAATAAAGGAATGAGAGGCTGGCAGCTGCTTGGATGGGGCTTTATTTCTGCAGCAGAATCCTGACACACGACATTACAAGAACATGGAGTGCTTAGATGAGTTATGAAGATTGATATTTATGATTATGACTTGCAATTGTGCTATTTAAAAAAACCACCTATTTGGTAATGAAAACCTGCTGGCAAGATCTGCTCAAAGAGGTGAAATTGCAGGAAGAGTAAAATCAGATCAGTAAATCAAATGCTCTAAATCAACAGTGAGACACACTACAATTAGGGTTGGATTCAAGCAGGCAGACTTATTGAATTGCGAGCATTAATCCATGTCATGCGTGTGCTGCCATTCCTTCTGGGAAGCACAGGCTCACCTCCAGCATTTCCTGACTGACCTCTGCCAAGGGCAGGAGGATAAGGACTGTCTCCCAACATAATGATTCCCACGGACTGCAGTGAGTGTCAGTTCTCCTGAGGCTCCCCGGGCTGGGAGGATCCCCATTTCCTTCCCTCAGGCTCAAGGGGCACACAGGTGGATGGGGGGCAGAGAGACCTGCTGGAGGCTCAGGCTCTGCCTGGGAGGTTGTTCATTGCTGTTGGTCTGAAATGCAGAACAACCTTGGAACAGCAGGGCCTTTTCCTTTTCTCACTACAAACCTTGTCTCTTGTTAATCCCACTTGCTTTGTTTGCCTTAGGAAAACTTCCGGTTCCTAATGATCTACTGGCCAGTGTGTGGAATCTGCAGCACAGGAGTGGAAGGTGCAGGAGGTCCTCTGAACAATGCAGTGCCAGCTCTTGTGTGCTGCACTGTTATCCCTTTCCTTATCCACACAGAAAAGCACGTGAGGCTGCTGAGCCATAAAACTCCGGCCTGGGCTCTCCTTTCTGGACAGACACCTACTGAGGACATGGCTGTCAGCTGGAGGTTGAAGTGGCTCGTTCCAGTTGCAGAGGTTGTGGCAGCTGGTTCATCAGCTTTAGTGCAAACAGGCCTGCCTTGGAATGCATTTAGGGAAATGCTTAACAAAAGCTGCTTTCAGCTCGGTGGCAACAGCTGGATTCTGGTGTTAAGAGGCAGCACTGCACAAGCACAAGTGGAGAGGAATAGCTTGTTCCAGTGGGCTGATTATGGCATGAGGAATTGGGAAATCCTGCATTTCAGTTGCTACCACTGCTTTGCTGAGAGGCCTTGGTGAAATCTTTTACATTCTCTCTAGTGAGCATCTTCCTTATTTCATCTCCTGTAGCAATAAAACTTGCTTCAGTGAACAGTCACAAAGGCTGGCAGCTTGACACGCTACAAATGAGCCTTGCTTAGAAAGTTTAAGCAGGGCATATGATTTCCCTGGTTTAACTTTTAGTAGAGAGGAAAATTGTCCCAGCAGTGCACATGGGAGTGATAATATCTGTGAATTTCCTGTTCTCACTGGGGGAAAACACAGATCTAAGAGCACTTCTGTCTGTTTTCTCCTATTTCAGATCCTCTCTGCTTGGTCCCTTTATAAAGAAGAATTAGAATAAAGAGTGGATTTATGAGGAAAGAACCCCTCAAACTAACTGGGATTTTTGCTACAGAATGGTGAGGAACAATTTGAAAGTGACAGCAAGGCTGTTGCAGGATTTTAATCCTGAGTCCTACACTGATTTTGCTGTGGTAATCTGGCCAAGGTAACCATTCTTCCTCATTTTCCCTCCACAGATACCAGTCAGAAGGTACTGAAGGGAGTTTGTGAACCTACTCTAAGCAGCACCTTTGGTGCAGAGCAGTTATTTCAGTGGCTCCTTGATTTTCTTTGTATGTATCCTGCAAAACTGCTGGAGGGAACTCAGTAAATGAACGGTTACTTGTCACCCAGCCTTGGGAATGGCTCCATCAGTTCTGCAAAGTGCCAGTTTATTACTCATTTTACTGAGCTACGAGGCATTAATAAAACATGAAGGCTGAAGCTGACTTCATTGCACTTGGAAATCCATGCAATATAATCACCCAGGCTGGGAAATCTCATTATTTTGCTTTCAGTTTCTCCAGGAAAACAGACATTTTGCACCAACAGAATTTACTATTTGTGGGTTTCAGTTTGGATTCACCATCGGGCCACACTGCCATGCTCCCAGCAAGATCCTTGCAAAGAGCAAAGAGACAATCCCCAGTAATTCTTTGGGAGTCTTCTTCCTTTGAAGCAGATCCAAAGAGTGGTCAAATAGCTCAGTGTAACCAAACCCAGAATCCTGAATTCTGAGCACCACAAACCTCCTCCAGGACACGAACTTGGATACAAAGGATCTACTTCAGTCCGCTTGGGAAGGGTCAAAAGGAGTCCTTAGAGTTTACAAACCTCTTGGACATCTTTGAAGAGCTGTCAATCAATGGAGTAACAGAGATCCAATTTTACTGTCCATTGGAACTTTCAAAAGGCTTTGGCAAATCCATTTTTTGAGGAACCTAAGCAGCCAAAGAGGGCAAGGGAAGGTCCTAACCTGGGTAGACAAAAGAAAGGGATGGTAAAAGTAAGCCACCAAGCCCCCCAGTAGTGCCAGAAGAGCTCTTTAGGGACTGTGCTGGATGTAAGCAGTAGAGCATATTCACAAGTGACTCAGAAAAGGGTGTGAGCATTCTAGTCACTATTCCTGTTCATTTGCCTTTCCGTTTTCCAGGATTTAATATAGAAAGGAACATTATTAACATTTACTCTGGCTTCCTGTGTGACATGAGCTGGGACGAACCCAAATTGATTGCAGATTCAAATCTAGTATTTGGGATTGAGCTAAAGCAGACCTTCTATGAAAAAATATCTAATCTTCTTCTTAAAATTTCCTGTGACAGAGAATCTACGAGAACTTCATCATGTCAATCTAGAGGTTAGTTGCCCTCAACACGAAAAATTATTAACTTAATTCTGGCCTGGAGGCGGGGAGCTTCCAGGCAGCGTCTCTTTTGCAACTCCATCTGCTGGTGTGAGGAGTCCTCCGTGCTCAGGTCTCCACCTCTCCATGTGGGTACTTAGAGATGATTATCAAATAATTACTTACACTTCCTTTTGCTCAACCAGAAAAGATTACGCTCCCAGGATCTTTTCTGTTAAAGTCTGTCTTCCAGTTCTTTTCCGCTGAGCAGGATCTTCATCTTGGATTTGGTGCTTCCACAAGTCCTGGGTAGAGTTTAACCACCTTTGTGAGGGTCTTCTGCACCTGGAGACCCTTCCAGCCAAGGGGAAGGGCAGGATCATTCTCTGGCCATCCTGCTCCAGTCTTGTCCCTGCTAGGAAAAGTTAAGCATTCCCTGGTACTGAAAGGGCACACACCTGCTCTGAACCCTTTCCCCTCCCGAGAAGCCGGAATTTATAAAAGCCACAACACAATTGTGAGCTGCCCCCGCCATTACTCATGAATGAGGTGTTTCTATCACCACTCGTTTCCAAAGAAATCCTGTCACCTCATCCTGTTAAGTGAAGCCTGCAAATCCAAGGAAGTGGGAGTTTGTTGCTCCACCAAAATGAGGATTTGTGAAAGGTTTTGCAGAAAGGTGAAAACCAAAGAACTAACAAGCCCAGAAGTGGCTAATAACATGCACAGTTCCTCGTGGAACAGACTTTGATCACAGCTTGTCAAGTGTCTGCTGTGCCATGAAGTTGCTGCGAAGGGGGACAGCCGTGGCTTTGTTGTTGTTGTTTAACCTGAAGTGCTTCCTCTGGGCTGGAGTGTGCCCTGCGATGTCCCCACTCCAGAGTCTCTCCATGGGAGCAGGAGACGGCGGCAGTGTCTGGGTGTGCTTTACTCAGCTGCTTTCTGTATCTATGGGTGTGAGCAGCCAGCAGAAATCAATGTTTTGTGCCAGACACTGGGAACACGGATAACCTGGGAAACTGAATGGACATGTGGGCTGTCCCACCTCGGACGAGGTTTTGTCTGGCCCCAGAGAAGGGTGGAAGTGCAGTGTGTGGGTCCTGGGGGCCCAGGCAGAGTGGGACACTGAACCTCTCTGGGGACCATGGCCAAGCAGGGAGCAGCTGAGCTGTGAGGGAAATGCTGCCAAAATCAGGTAACCACAAATTGCTGCTCCCCATCGCCCCACCCCAGATCAGCCATGTGTGGGGCTGCATGTGCTGTGGCATCGTCCAGAACTCTGCCAGACAGATTGAAGCTTTTTTCCTAAAAACCCCCCAAACCAGAAGCATTTTCATTCTCCTCCTAAATTGCATCTGGTGAAGCAAATGCCCCTTCCCTGTTTGCCTGGTGTCCCACAGGAAGCATCTTGGTGAAGCTGCTCCATTGAACAGAAGATTTAAGACACCATCAGGCAGTAGGAGAGCGCAGGAGGGAATATGATTCTGTCAGCTAATGGTTCAGGGGGAAATCAGGAAGGCCTGTCTTCTGTCCTGCTCCCAGGAATGGCTCCCAGGAATTCCCATGGGATGGCATTGGCTGAAGACAGAGCCCAGGAAGCAGCACCCAGAGCTGCTGGGTGTTGTCCTCCCCTGCACTCAGCAGCACTGAGCAGTCACAGCTGCAGCTGCTCATTGATTTCACCAAAACCAGCTTCAGTATCCGCAGAGGAGCTGGGTGAGGGGATCCCTCCCCCTCACAAAAACACACACACAAGGCTGCCGTCCACCCAGGCAAACTTACTGCAGTGATGAACTGATACTATCAAGGCAACGGCCTCGAGGGTCTGCAGAGCTTTGTTTAAACCCTCACACAAAGGTCAGCACAGTGTTGAAAAGAAATGAAAGCACAGGCTGTGAAAATCAATCCGTGGGGAGTCCCTGGGTGGGCTCTGGGAATGCGCAGGGGGCAGGGGGGGCACTCTGCTTCCCTCTGCTCAGCTGCAGGAGCGTCCCAGAGTTTGGCACTGTTTAACTGGGATGGCACTGGGGAGGAGGAAATCTTAGTTCCTCTTTGTCCTGAGAACCAGGGAGGTGCCTGCGGGACAGACTTAGCACAAGGCAAAGGGCAGGTAAGGAAACATGGAATGAACCTTCTGCCTCTCCCCTCCTGGCTTCGCTGGGTATTTCATCTTTGCCAAGTGTACAGCACCTGCACCTTCTCTTATTAGGAAGTCCAAATCTCATTTTATTATTAACCACTGGAGTAATACTGTGCCTCCTAAACTACCATTTAAAAAGCAGGGAAAAACACATTTTCTCTTTTTATTCTCTTCTACACATACAACGTTCTTGTTTCCAAAGCCAGCAGGTTTTGCTTTATCTTTCAAAAGAAGGACATTCCCTTTTTGGTAATGGTACGGTGTTCAGAATGTTGGCTTAGATAGTTGAGATGAAGAATAACCACAAAGCAGCCTTATAATGGAAGTTCAGCTTGTCCTTAATGGTGGCACTGCAGCACAACTTCATCATGCAGTGCAGACAGTTGTCCCCCTGCCTTCCTCCCATGTTCTCATGGAGCTCTGCCCTGCTCCTCTGCTTTGGGTCCCCCCTTCTCTGTCTTTTCCCTGCTCAACTCCTCTCACCAAAGCTTTCTCTGAACCTAAACAAGCAGAAAGGACTCAGCTCTCAGCTGGCATTTGGAGACCACGAGCTTGTTTCCTCTGCTGCCACATTCTGTTCTCTCCTGGCTTTTGACATCAGCAGGATTTGCTGTGACACCTGTAATTAAACAGCAGCAAAGGACACACGGAGGCCCAGACTGGCCCAGGAGTACATTTTTGATCCAGAATTGAAGGCAAAGCGTGATCAGCACAAGCACAAATGTGCACATGTAGACACAGGCAGAAGCAAAGGGCAGGGAATAGCCTCGGATTTAGGATAACCACGAGACCTTTCTGGTGTTGAGTGGGCTACAGGCAGTACCACCCAAGGCGGGGTTCTACAGCAAAGCCCAGACAGAGCAGGCCTTTATTTTAATCTCAGCATTATTTGCAGCCTTATCAAGTGAGGCCTTTTCCCTTTCCTCTCCTTTTCTCCTGGCTCCTGGGGCGCTGGGCTTGCTGACACTGCTGCTGAGCCACACACGTGGTGGTGGCACAAATCCCTCCTTTCCCTGCAGGATCGTGGGGATGTCTGGAGGACTCAGGCTGGCCTCACCTGTTTGCTTGTTTGTAGAGCATGTGCTTGTGCCAGTGAGAATGAAATGCAGGCAGAAAAAAATACCCTGTGTCCCTTGGCCGTGTTTTCATGGCCATGAAGCTCTATGCCCCTGGAGTTACAGAGTGGGAAAGATAATTCATGACCCATCCCTCTGTGGGCACCATGGCAGCAGTGTCTGCACGGGATAACTCCTGAAAATCCCTCTGTGGGCACCATGGCCGGGGTGTCTGCTTGGGATAACTCCTGAAAATCCCTCTGTGGGCACCATGGCCGGGGTGTCTGCTTGGGATAACTCCTGAAAATCCCTCTGTGGGCACCATGGCCGGGGTGTCTGCATGGGATAACTCCTGAAAATCCCTCTGTGGGCACCATGGCCGGGGTGTCTGCATGGGATAACTCCTGAAAATCCCTCTGTGGGCACCATGGCCGGGGTGTCTGCTTGGGATAACTCCTGAAAATCCCTCTGTGGGCACCATGGCCGGGGTGTCTGCTTGGGATAACTCCTGAAAATCCCTCTGTGGGCACCATGGCTGGGGTGTCTGCATGGGATAACTCCTGAAAATCCCTCTGTGGGCACCATGGCAGCAGTGTCTGCTTGGGATAACTCCTGAAAATCCCTCTGTGGGCACCATGGCCGGGGTGTCTGCTTGGGATAACTCCTGAAAATCCCTCTGTGGGCACCATGGCCGGGGTGTCTGCATGGGATAACTCCTGAAAATCCCTCTGTGGGCACCATGGCAGCAGTGTCTGCTTGGGATAACTCCTGAAAATCCCTCTGTGGGCACCATGGCCGGGGTGTCTGCATGGGATAACTCCTGAAAATCCCTCTGTGGGCACCATGGCCAGGGTGTCTGCATGGGATAACTCCTGAAAATCCCTCTGTGGGCACCATGGCCGGGGTGTCTGCATGGGATAACTCCTGAAAATCCCTCTGTGGGCACCATGGCCGGGGTGTCTGCATGGGATAACTCCTGAAAATCCCTCTGTGGGCACCATGGCCGGGGTGTCTGCATGGGATAACTCCTGAAAATCCCTCTGTGGGCACCATGGCCGGGGTGTCTGCATGGGATAACTCCTGAAAATCCCTCTGTGGGCACCATGGCCGGGGTGTCTGCATGGGATAACTCCTGAAAGTCCCTCTGTGGCACCATGGCAGCAGTGTCTGCTTGGGATAACTCCTGAAAATCCCTCTGTGGCACCATGGCCGGGGTGTCTGCATGGGATAACTCCTGAAAATCCCTCTGTGGGCACCATGGCTGGGGTGTCTGCATGGGATAACTCCTGAAAATCCCTCTGTGGCACCATGGCCGGGGTGTCTGCTTGGGATAACTCCTGAAAATCCCTCTGTGGGCACCATGGCCGGGGTGTCTGCTTGGGATAACTCCTGAAAATCCCTCTGTGGCACCATGGCCGGGGTGTCTGCTTGGGATAACTCCTGAAAATCCCTCTATGGGCACCGTGGCAGCAGTGTCTGCATGGGATAACTCCTGAAAATCCCTCTGTGGGCACCATGGCCGGGGTGTCTGCTTGGGATAACTCCTGAAAATCCCTCTGTGGGCACCATGGCTGGGGTGTCTGCATGGGATAACTCCTGAAAATCCCTCTGTGGGCACCATGGCCAGGGTGTCTGCTTGGGATAACTCCTGAAAATCCCTCTGTGGGCACCATGGCCGGGGTGTCTGCTTGGGATAACTCCTGAAAATCCCTCTGTGGGCACCATGGCCAGGGTGTCTGCATGGGATAACTCCTGAAAATCCCTCTGTGGGCACCATGGCCGGGGTGTCTGCATGGGATAACTCCTGAAAATCCCTCTGTGGGCACCATGGCCAGGGTGTCTGCTTGGGATAACTCCTGAAAATCCCTCTGTGGGCACCATGGCCAGGGTGTCTGCATGGGATAACTCCTGAAAATCCCTCTGTGGCACCATGGCCGGGGTGTCTGCATGGGATAACTCCTGAAAATCCCTCTGTGGCACCATGGCCGGGGTGTCTGCATGGGATAACTCCTGAAAATCCCTCTGTGGCACCATGGCCGGGGTGTCTGCATGGGATAACTCCTGAAAATCCCTCTGTGGCACCATGGCCAGGGTGTCTGCATGGGATAACTCCTGAAAATCCCTCTGTGGGCACCATGGCCGGGGTGTTTGCATGGGATAACTCCTGAAAATCCCTCTGTGGGCACCATGGCCGGGGTGTCTGCATGGGATAACTCCTGAAAATCCCTCTGTGGCACCATGGCTGGGGTGTCTGCTTGGGATAACTCCTGAAAATCCCTCTGTGGGCACCATGGCCGGGGTGTCTGCATGGGATAACTCCTGAAAATCCCTCTGTGGGCACCATGGCCGGGGTGTCTGCATGGGATAACTCCTGAAAATCCCTCTGTGGGCACCATGGCCGGGGTGTCTGCTTGGGATAACTCCTGAAAATCCCTCTGTGGGCACCGTGGCAGCAGTGTCTGCATGGGATAACTCCTGAAAATCCCTCTGTGGGCACCATGGCCGGGGTGTCTGCTTGGGATAACTCCTGAAAATCCCTCTGTGGCACCATGGCCGGGGTGTCTGGGAGGGGCAGTGATCAACTGGCATCTGCTTGAAGCTCTTCTACTTCAGGCATGCTGACCCAGCTTGGGTTTGCAGTCTGGCTCTTTTCACAAGTCCAGGAATACTGAGTCAGAATGGAAATGTCTGGAGGTTGTTCTCCCAAATGCTGACTTCTTGCTGCCTGCCCAAGAAGTGAATCTTGCAGAGTCATGCCTGGTATCCATCAGTTTGTCAGTTCCCTCCTACTAATATTTCAACTCATTTGATAATTTAAAACAAATTTGATGGACGGATTTTGTCTCAAAGTGAGTATCTTCCTACGTATTTATGGAAGTAGGTGGCTGGAGTAAAGAGAGAATTCCTCTTGAGTCATAGCATTATAGAATTAGAGGGTAATTTAGGTTGGAAGGGATCTCTGAGAGTCTTCTGCTCA
The DNA here is from genome assembly GCF_009650955.1 of Corvus moneduloides. Taxonomy (NCBI): domain Eukaryota; kingdom Metazoa; phylum Chordata; class Aves; order Passeriformes; family Corvidae; genus Corvus; species Corvus moneduloides. The sequence continues at coordinate 19,380,273 of NC_045488.1, forward strand.
AAGCTGCCTCACATGGCAGCAGCATCAATAAATGAGCAGACACTGGAGAATCCATGGCAGCACAGCTGGGAATTGTGGAGGGAAAGTTTGTGTTGAATCCTGCACATCGGACATGGGAGACTCCACTCCCAAGGAATTTCTTTTATGGCCATTTTGCTCGCAGAGCATCTTGTTTCTAATTAGTCTCTTATTTCAAATTTTTCCATCTTCTGCCTGTCTTCAGCAACTGGGGAGAGGGAGGCATTGTAAGGTACATCCCTGAGGATTACGAGTTCCTTGGTCAGAGTTGTACAAGTGCCTGGCACGGGGTATGGCTGTAAAACTTTGGGGTTGGAAATGTGATGTTGAGTTTGATTAACTTCTTCTGAGAAAAGGAGAGGTTTAAAGTGAGCCCAGACCGAGTGCAGCTCACCAAGAGCAGAGTCTGGACTTGCCAAAGCTGGAGGCTGCCGTGACCATTGTGGGGGGCACATTTCCCATCCAATCCAGCAGTGCCCGATCACCCAGAATAGCACAGGGGATGTGGACAGGAGATGCAGCAGCAGGACAGGCTCCACAGAGGGATCTGTTATTGTCTGGGAGGCTGCAGCTCATTAAACGCTGCTGAAAGGCACTATTTTGAGAAGGGCTGGTTTGATAGGCACTGAGCTGATCCCCTTGGAGCAAACCTCTCTGTGCTGTCTGAACCCTCTGCTGAATAACTCCACATCCGGGGAGAAAAATAAGCTAGTGCTCGGTTTTTAAATGGAAATGTGATGGAATATATATTTGGAAGGCAAATTTTATTGAAGCCCAAGACAAGCTCAATATGAGCATTTCACTGTGAATATTGGAGGATTCATTGGTGGAGTTTAGACAGGAACTTTGTAAGCTAATTGTGACTAAATCACGCAGCTGCTCTAATCTCAGCAGCTCCTCTGAGCTCTGTCATTTCTCTTCCTTAGAACTCCATCCGTGGTTGTCTCTGTTTTCCCATTTCTCAGAAGGTTCCTATTCTCCAGGGGGAATATTAAAGGTCAGGTGGCAAGGTGCTCATGCTAATCACTCTGTTCCTAGCTGGGTTTCAGCTGCTTGCTCCACTGAGGATTACCAGCTTCTGCAAAACATCCTGGAAATCTCTGGGGGTTATTTGCTGCAGAGTCTGGGAATTCTTTCCAACGCACATGGCTGGATTTTTGGGTAACATGTCCTTTGTGCAGTCCAGTGGCAAAGCTGTTGGTTGTCAGCACATTCCCAGCAACCCCTTTACACCCTAGACAGGTGTTCACATTTCGATCTTGGTTACAAGGGTGAAGAGAGTGGACTTGCTCTGGATTTATTTACCACTGGAAGCTGGAGTGAATATTGCTTTCCAAGCACTTCCTGGTAGCAGCTTTCCCATCCTGTTGTGGATCTCAGCTCCTGCCGCTGCCTCCCGTGCCAGGCTCCGCAATCCTCCATCGCTGGGGATCTCTTCAGCGTCTCTGTGCTCCCGCTGATGGACTTTGAACCCACAGCAGCTCTTCGTTCCATCCTGACAGCAGCTCTGGGGGATCTTCCCTGTCTCCTCCCGCCCAGATCCCAGCACCCAGGCGTGGATCTCCCTTCCCATTGCTCAGCTGGTTCCTTCACCCAGCCTGGTGCCCTCTGTGCCTTAAATCGGCCTCGGCACACGTTCCAATCCCCACTTTGCCGCTCCTGTAGGGAACACGGAGAGCAGGAAGAAAGCCCAGGCTGAATTTCAATGAGTGCAGTGACAGCACACCTGGGTAATGAATAGGGCCAAGGGGGAGTGAGGATTTGTGTATTTATCACTATTATTTCTTCATTATCTCCGAGCTGTGGTGGGAGCTGCAGAGGCAGCGAGTGCAGCCTCTCCCACCAAAACTCCAAGGCAGAACCTCCCTGCTTTGTAGTATTGAATATTTCATGAGTTTCAAATGCCAATTATGAGTTACCTGCTGCCTGCTAGGAACAATAGGCAGCTTTGAAAGGACTTGTTCCCATTCTTCCCAGCCCTGCCACATGTTTAGTGATTCCTTTTTTTACCTGAGAATCCAGAGGCTCGGGGGTGATGATGGGAGCTCTCACCCAAGCAAAGGTGGGCCTAAAAGACCAGCTTGCACTGCTGTTCCGGTACCCTGAGCCACAGGATGTGAGTTTTTATGGCTCTCAGTCTATTCTTCTGTAGTCCTGAGATCATTTGGAATGGGATTTTCCACATTTGCACTGCACCACCGGACTTCTATCAAAATACCATATAAATGTGTGTCTGTGTGTATATATCTATATAAAACATAGATAAATATATTAAAATATATACATAAATATATTAAGTAAATAAATAACTAAATAAAAATACGAGCTGGCAGAATTCCTTAAGAAACAAACTAATCTTTGGCTGCTTCACCTGCATTCTCCCCACTAAATCCATTCCCTTTGTATTTATGCCAAGTCCCTTGGAGCAATGTCTGATAAATATTGTTCAAAAGGAGATGATTTCCCTCCAAACCACTTCTACCTTTTCCTGACAGGTGACTTCTCCCACCCCCTTTCGATGTACTGTGCAGCCAGTGATGGGCAAGCCAGTGAAATACTGTAGAAATCTGCCTCTGAAGGTGCATTTGCTGACATGGAAAGCACTGCCACAATGCTGGCAGTAAATCCCATCTCCGATACTGGTTTCATCCCATTGGACAAGGATAATTTCCATCCCCTACACTTGGCTCTTGGAAGGCTCTCAAGTAAAATATCGTTACTTCGAAGTTGTCTCAACACAAAATTGTCACTACAATTTAAAGACTCCCCAAATTCCTGTGAGTTTGATCACCTGGAACTGCTGGAGCCAAGTTTTCACAAGTGTTCAGGAACCCACACTTGGGGACAGAGCTACACAAGGAGGCACCTTGTGGATTTAGCACTTTGGACAATTCCATGAGCCCACGGAGCTTCCTTGGATTCATCTTTGGCACAGAGAGATGTAAAGGCAGCCGTGGTCTGCAGGGGAGGAATTCCGCCTGTGATGTACGGCCTGGCCGGGGGGGCTGGGCAGTGCCAGGCTCCCGGGCACAGGGATGCATCCATCGCTCTGGAATGGTGCAGGGTGTGCCAGCAGCCCGGCTCAACCTTTGCTCCTCATCATTTCTTTCCTCCTGCACAAGGGATGGAGCAGAGTTCTGCTGCCGGGTGCCCTGTGGTGTTCTCCCCCCGCCTCAGGGCTGTGGGAGAACCTGATCCCTGTCCCCAAATCGGGCACAGCAATCCCAGCAAGGGCAGGGAATGGTGGGGCATTTCCAAGAGCCAGCCAGGACACCTACAGCTGAGAGGACAAACAGCCTGGTGCCTTGAGCACGTCCTTTCCTGCTCTGTCATTCCCCGGGAACATGAGGGACTATGCTTAAGAAGCTGCATCAGTTTCAGGTGTTGTGCACCTCATTAATCAAAACACATCCTTTTGGAAGGCAGCTGATTGCAGCTGAGGCACAGAAGTGCGTACACCTCAGCATCCCTAGTGCTTGGAGGAGGGAAGAAAAACGGGGAAAAGACCTTTAGAGCTCTCCCTGGCTTAGTTCACATTATCTAATCTACAGGAGCGTTGGAAAAGTGAGGTTTATTTCCCCAGAAAAACTGGTTCTATTAGAAATTGTGATTAAAATAATAATAATATTAGATGATGTTTGCACTGTAGAGTATTTGGAATGAGTCACAGGCAGTCTGGCTGTGCCAGGAGGTGGGAGGAGAAGAGGAGCAGGTGAACACATGGGAGAAAGGATTCGGGAGAGAGCGAGGGAGAGGCAAACAAAGATGAGGAAGCATGTGCTCTGTGTGTGCTTGGTGAAGTCACTGCTGAGCAGCGTTTCCTTGCCGTGGAGCTGCAGGAACATCCTGCTGCTTTACACGGCACAGCCACCTCTGCCAGTGGCTGCTCCGAGGGAAGAGGGGAGTATTTGCTCCCGACAGCAGAAGCCCAGAGGTGAGGTGGGGATTTCCTCCCTTCCTGCCGTGGGCATTCCTTGCCTGTGCTCAGCCTCCCTGCCTGCGCAGTTCACGTGGCTTGCTTCTCCTAGCAGGTAGGATTTGCAATGGCTGAAACAACAAACCTTCCAGAAAGCCTCGGATGCTGAATCTCGGCAAAAATACACACCAAAATCTCTCATGGTCAAACTGATTCTTAACTCCACTGGTTTCAAAGGCTTGGCACTAGGAACGATTTGAACCACTGTATCAATCTAGGAGCTTTTTAAACAGAATAAACAGGCATTCCCAAAGAAGCACAGGCAGGGCTGCTTGCCATCTTTTCCCCTCTTTTTCTCCAAAAAACCCCTCTCAAATATCAAAAGGTAGGGAAACCCCTAATCGTAGCCGTTTCCCCCACTACCGTGGCCTCTGTTACAGGAGGTGGGTGCCTTGTGGGCAGCAGCGAGGGGTGGCAGGATTCCCGGCCGGAGCTGTTTTCCCGGGAGCAGCCTCGGCGGGGAGCCGCGGGCAGTGCTGACTCAGGAGCCCCCGGGGAAGTGGGGTTCCCCCGCCGCGGGGAGAGCCCACGCAGCCCACACCGCCTGCGCCAGCCCAGCGCAGCCTCCCGCAGGCCGGCGGCGGAGCTCGCCCAGATGCTGCTGCCGCTCATTCGTTCGGGTTTGAGTGCCTTCTGCAGATCCGTCCCCGTAGGAGAGCCGTAGTACCGGTTAGCGTGGCTGACGGGGAAGCGACACAGCCAGCGAGAAAGGGTCCTTCCAAACCTCCGGGACGCTGCAGGCCGGGGCAAAGGCACCGTGTTCCCGGCAGGCAAACTTCTCCTAGGGAACACAGGCACTCCCCGAGCCCCTGCTTTGCACGCAAGTGAGATTTTCAAGGTGAACCGCTGGTTTTTCTTTAGATTTGGGTTCTCCCCTTCCCACAAAACCCCCCGTGCCTTCACAAGCAAACCTGCCCCCAGCAGCCACACCTCCGGGCGGAGCAGGGAGCTCCCGCATCCGAGAGAAAAAGGAATATTCTCGCTCCTGTTTATTTACTTTGTCATGTTTACGATGCTGCTATTTATAAGCTGGCGGCGGCCCGGCGGCCGCGGCCGCTAACGCGGGGCAGGCCCGGGTCCGGCGCTGCCCGGTGCCCGCAGCGCCCGGGACGCGGTGCCCGCGGCGGCGGCGGCGGCGGCGGCGGCAGAGCCCCGCGGTTGCCGGGCGTTGCCCCTTTAAGAAGCCCGGGTGCTGTCTCAGGTAGGCAGAGCCTGTGCGCTGTAGTCGCTCCTATGGCAACCCAATAGAATGGGATCGCTTCATGAATATTCCCAGGAGCAGGGGCTGCATGAGGAATAAGTGATGACCGTGATGTAAGCAAGCAGTGGCCGCTGCAGGTTGCAGTTCATTGTGTTATTGGCCGGCAGGTTGAGGAGTTTGAGGCTCGAGCTTTGCTTTCCGGATGATGTCTGCCCGCCGGGAGCCACGGCACATTTGCATCTCGAAGCCAACATGGCAAGGCGGCTGCTGCCGCCGCTGCCGCCCTCCCTCGCCTTCCAGCCAGAAGTGTGTGGCTCTGCTCTAGACTTCTTGCCCAGTGCTCAGCATCTGAGCAGACAGGGATTGCAGTAACACTCACCAAGGGGAGACAAGCAGCAAGTAGCCAAATCGGGACAACGGAGGAGAAGGGGGGGGGCTTTTTGCCTTCCCTCTTTTTTTTTTTTTTTTTCGCCTCCTTCCTTTCCCTTCTGGATGCAGAGCCTGTGTTTTGATGCAGAGCCTCTGGATGCCACAGCCCGGTAAGGAGATGACACGCCAGTCTCCGGTCCCCCGTGCCCCGTGAGCCGGGGGCAGGGGCCTGGGGGCAGCGCCGGTTCCCCTCGCTGGGCAGAGAGGGAGGTCTCTCCCTGTCCCCGAGCAGCAGCAGCAGCGGCGGCGGCCATGGACAAGCTGCCCCCCTCCATGCGCAAGAGGCTCTACAGCCTGCCCCAGCAGATCGGACCCAAGGCGTCGATCATGGACGAGGAGGATGACAGCGACAAGGACACCCGCAGGAAAAGCATCAGGCTCAAGCCACTGCCTTCGCCCTCTGCTGGGAGCACCCGGGCCCTCGGGGGAGACCCCGGCCGAGGAGGGGACCCCGGCCTGCTGGAGACGGAGGCCGGCGGCAAGGGCGCCAAGACCAGCACCAACGGGGACTGCCGCCGCTTCAAAGGGAGCCTGTCCTCGCTCACCAGCAGGCACCTCCACGACGCGGCCGAGGAGAAGCGGCTCATCGGCGGCGAGGGGGAGCCGGCCTCTCCCGGGGAGGACAAGAGCCCCCCCCGGCAGCGGGGAGCTGGAGCAGGGGCTGCCCGTGCCCCCACCGCCCGCCTCCCCCCCAGAGCCCCAGCAGCCGCCCCCCCGGGCCTGCTCCTCGACCTCCATCAAAGTGGAGGGAGCTGGAGGGTGCGACCAGATCACCCCAGATGAGGAGCAGAGGCTGGGCCAGGCCGGCTTCATGCAGAGGCAGTTCGGGGCCATGCTCCAGCCGGGGGTCAACAAATTCTCCTTGAGGATGTTTGGCAGCCAGAAGGCCGTGGAGAGGGAGCAGGAAAGGGTTAAGTCTGCCGGGTTCTGGATCATCCATCCCTACAGCGACTTCAGGTACAACCTCCCCCTTTCCCGGCCCACTCCAAACTAGCTGGCCTGCCCCTTCCCATGCCACCTCCTGCACAGGGCACCCACCCCGACAGAACTTTCCTGGGTCATTTCCTAGTCAGAGGAGCTGGAGGACACAGCCAAGATCTGCTCCGCTCAAACAAGCTGCAGGTTTCCTTTACATTTCACCTTAATTTTAGTGTCTCCACACAATTAGCAGTTTTAAATTGTTTTTAAACCAGTTGTCTTTGGCTTTTTATAATGGAAAGGCTCTCTTGAAGTTCATTGTAAATGGGGAAAAACTGTTCCCACCTGATGCACAACTTAGACTAAAAGCATGGTGTCTGATCTTAACTAGTCCTACATCTCCATGGATGCTCTGCCTGACTGATGCTTCCCATTTTCACACCTCCGAGTCCTCTCCCTTCTCCTTCCCAAGAGTTAGGCAGGGATGTTGCTACTGTTGCTGCTCTGCAGGCGTCTTACTGCAGCATGGCTTGTCAGGAATTGGGATGTGCAGGGGATGGCAGCATTCATTAACAGGGTTCTTAATGGAGAAGGAGCCTCCTTTGCATCTGCACATCCTCATTTGCAAAATCATTTTGGATTGGGAATAGTTAACACTGACTTTACCAAAGTACTGGCTTGCTCTCCCTCCACAGCAGCATTTCCGTGGAGGTTAATAAGGAAATGAGCTCGGAAACCCTAGAGCCGGTTTTTGTAAAGTCCTGCATGGCAGAGGGGCTGTGTTTGGTTATTTCTGAGCAAACTATTGTCTGCCGCACAGGTGAATTGTCCTCTGCAATATGTAGGTAAAGTACTGCAATCAATAATTAATTACTGAGTGCAATCAATGGCTAGGGTTTATTGCTTCAACTTTAATTACAACGGGCTTACATGTCACATTTAAAAGCACACAGAAGAAGAATATTATTCCAACATATCTTTGTCACACCAGGTGATTTTATTGAATTCTGCACTCTGCAAAGAACCGTGCTTGATTCCCAAAAATACAGTTAGCGAGATAATTGCAGGAAGGAGTTTCGGGGTGGATTTGGCCTCCCAAAGGCAGGAATGACAGAAACCTCTTGACACCAGCTATTAGGGATTTAGCAAGCAGCCCACATGCTTAGCGGATTCAGCGCTGGCACTGACCAGATTCCTTGATATTTGCTTGGATTAACAAATGTTATTAGAAGGCTCTGTGAGTTGGAAGACTGCACTGTCATTTAAATTCAGTGCATTCAAGTGTCCCAAGCACACAGCTGACTGAGCTTAGGAGGGTTTCCAGCAGCTACAGCATGATACAGAGTCCTTGTGAGCACAGCCTTCCCCAATCCCACACTGGAACCAGGAGAAAATTGCCTCCCAGTGAGACTGACCAAGTAATAGCTCCCGAACACTGTGAGAATGAGCTGCTTTCAAAAGAACAAAACCAGTTTCATACTCTCAGCTGTATTTGCAGTATTTGCCATGAGTCTGGAGTTTAACTGCTGTGTTTTCTTGGGTTATTCCAGCAATGTCGCACCCACAGGAAATTTGGGGTTTAGTCTCTGGGTTGTGTCTGGATTGATGCAAAAGCAGTGCTCAGCTTCCATATCCTTCCATCTCTGTAGTGGGTTTGTTCCCTTCCATATCTGTGCCTGTTTCCAGCCTGGCAAACTTCAGCAGCAGGAGCTGAAGTAACCACCTTGCCCAAGGTGAGATGGTCCGGAGAGTTTGGGTTTTCAAGGTTCCTACAGAGCCAGTGCTTATTCCACAAGGTGCTGAGGTAACTTCTCATTCCTGAGGCGCTTGGCTATGGGGCCACTCCTGGCCTTGCCCAAAGGAATGGAGGCTGCTGGCAAGCCTTGGCTCCCCAAGCCAGATGACGCTGGCACTGAGCTGTTCGTGTATGCAGAGCTCTGGGGGTGCACGGGTGACTCCTGGTGTTAATAACAGAACTGCCCTGACGGAGCTGGGAATCTGTGAGGGAAGGCACGGGGAGCTGGATGTCTGTACCTGGGGCACATTCCAGGTGGGCTGGTTTTCTTGTGAACTGGCGTAGCAGCCCAGCCCAGCAGCACCGGCCGTGTCCCTGCTGTCACCCTGCTGTCACCCTGCTGTCACCCTGCTGTCACCCTGCTGTCACCCTGGGCCGGGGCAGTGGGGTGAGTGTCTGGAGCCATGTGAGGAGGCCGGGAGGAGCCGGAGGCACCACTGCCTGCTCAGGGGGGATATTTCCAGGGAGACTTTGTTCACCCCTGTTTCTAGGTCACCTGCAGCAGGATAGGAATTGGGTAGGAATGCTGCTTGGAGAACATGGCGTGGGCTTCCACAGAAACTGACCTGTGGACAGTGGCTGCCTTGAAGGGGAAGAGCGGGAGCCTTCCCACCTTCTGTTGGGGCTCTGTATTCCCTCCTTCCCTCAGCTACAGCATCTCTCTTGGAAACAGCTCCCGTGAATATGGCTAACATTTTTTGACCTCTGGATTGCAGCAGATTGCACCAAAGAGCAGATCTTATAGAAATATTTGCAAGAGCTGTATCCGTGCCCCAAAGGAGGGTGTTGTGTGCTTGGGGAATTACGCAGTGCAATTCCTGACTGCTCCGTGTTCCAGCCGGGCGCGGATCCCGGAGCCTCGGGATCTTGGAGGCTCCATGATCCTGCCCTTCGCTGGCACCAGAGCTGTGCAGCAGCGTTTGCTGGTCCACTTTCAAGTTCGGAAAGGTTTAGACGGCGAGCTCGCTGTCTGTGCCTTTGGAGAAAGCTGCCTCCCCTCTGCGAGCGAGGTGCTCTCCAGGCGGGTTCTGGTGGGGCTCCAGCCCTCGTGACTGCCGGCTCCGAGCCGCTGGAGCTGGGAAGTTTGCATGGAACACTCCAGGCCGATGCACTGCTGTGAAATGACATTGGGGAGATTCTCCGACTCCATGGAGTCGCTGCTCCTTCGTGCTCTGCTTCGAGAGGAGTTCCTGATTTAGAATAGAACAGAGGCCTTCATCATTGTCTCATTAAATTATCATTTTAGCATCTAATAGGGCTAATTCCAGTGGCAAATCTATGACCCTCCAAGAGTAAAACAAATTAATATAGATTCAGGCTCTGTTGATCTCTGCTTTTAGTCCATTGTGAGGGGAAAAGACATCAAATGACCTTTATAAAAATCAAGCTCGGTGCCCCTGAGTACTCCTGACTAATGCAGTGGGCTGGTCCTAGAAGTGCTTAAAAGGTGTCTTAGCAATTTCTAATGAAAATTAAGAATGCTGGCTCCCATTCTGAGGTGCAGATGTGTGTGCTGGCAGCTGGAGTTCATTTGCATCTGTGGTTGATTGCACATCAGTGCAGAGCCACACTGTATTTCCTAGATCAAGATTTATCTGTGACTTTGAAAGCTCTTCCACTGGGTCGACAGAATTGTATTTTACTGCTTGGAGGAAGCATTGATCCAGTACAATTCGTTTAATAAAAAAATTCCAGACAAACAATGATCTGTCTAGTTTGTAGCTGACTGAAGCATATGGGCTGTAGCTGCTGCCCAGAATTGCTTGCAAAAAAAGTGTAGCATGCTGCTTTTAGAAAGACCTGAGAACAGATACACTATCTGAGGGCCCAAAATAGTCCCAGCAGTGGATGTAAATAGAACTGCACATTATTCACTGCCCAGTAATCTATTAACTTCCTCACAGTGGAGAGAAGCTGCTGTCTCTTTGAAAACAATGGCAAACGTTCCACTCGAGAGCAGACCCAGCTACAGATTTTAGACTTCTTCTTTTCACTGGTATTGCTTGCAATACTTGCGTGCAAACAGATCCTTGATTTCGTTTGCTTCCTCTGCCAGAGCTCCCTGGCTGCCGGGACCCTGGGGGAGGTTTCTGTGGCAGCAAAAAGCAGGTGCTCAGGTGTGAGATGTGAGGGGAAAGAACAAAATCACTGCTTCCCGTCGTGCTGCCGTGTCCCTCAGCCTCCCTTCTCGGGGGGAGTCAGTGGGATTTACTAATTATAGTCCTAAGAAGTGAACCCAGTGGCACTGTGGGATGGAGCAGAAATGGGAGGGACGTGTGTTTGCCTTTCCCACTCTCCTGAGCAGACCTGATTTCCAGTGCCTCTCCGAGTGCTGCTCTGGCTGTGCCAGTGTTCTCACTGGGAAGCTTTCCCCCGTGCTTTAGAAGGGTAAACAGTTTGTGCAGAGTCCAGCAGCGCTGGCTGACTCTGGCAGCTCCCTTGGCTGGGGGTTGCTCCCTGCTCTCAGGCTGTGATGCCCTTTTCTCCATCTCCTGCCCCAAGTGCTGCTCCTTGTGCTGCCCTCCCTCCATGCCCACGCCCAAACGCTGATCCCAGGACTCACCCTTTGCTCCAAGTGGGAATTCTGGGGCAGGGAAAGGGCAGGGAACAGTGGCTTTGGTGGCAGGACCTGTGCCTGGCGTCGGAATCCAGCGGGAAGTGCCGACAGGCCGGGTTTGGAGCGCACCTCCCGGGCTTGGCTCTCTTCTCGTCCCCTTTGTGGTGATGGTGTTGCCTTGGGCTAGCAGGGGGAGATTGGAGACAGGTCCCACTGCCTTTGCTGCGGAGAACTTCCCGGCCAATTCCCAGGGCTCCTTGCTGGAGCAGAACCAGGGGATCCAACCAGGAGTGATGTGGAGGAGAATCCAAATGCTGCCGAACACATGGATTGGGTCTCTGCTGTCCTCAGGGGACTTTCAGTCAGGCTGCAGAGGACCCATGGCTTTGTGACCGTGACCTAAGGGAATGAAACTCCTGCATCCAAACTTCCCATGCCCATAGGCAAGTCAGCCTTCATGCTCCAGCTCACTGGTCAGGAGGCAGAGGATGAATAATCCCCACCAAACAGGCCGTGTAGGAGTACAGCTTTTTGTGTGAAACGTGTTCACATGCCTGAGCTGGAAAACAGGAAGGCCTCGGTAGAGGCAGCACCTCAGTGCATCACCGGGATAAAACATTCTAGGACTATTATTATGATATTTTCACGTGGAGAAAATGAGACAAAATAACATAAATAAATACTAAAGCAAGCACTGGGATTTAACAAAGAGCTATGATTAAGATTTTTTTTGCAGAAACTTAAGGCAGGCCCTTCATACCAATCTCTGCCAATAGATGAAGACATTATCTCTCCCACAGAAGCTCCTCCCTCAGTACACTCAGGGACAGCTCCTTTGGGAAAAACAATTTAACGTTTTCTCCATCTCTTCTTGTAAGATAACGTATCTTATTTATTATATCTTACTCAGATCCTGATGTGAAAAAAAAAAAAGGTTCATTTTCTCTTGCTTTACAAAATACTTACGATGCTAACAGTAAGTGTTCATTTCACTTCCTGGCAGCAAGGAAATTGGGAATATCATCCCCAGGTTACAGCGAGGTGGCACAGGGCGGTGGGGATTGAGGTAGAACCACCCCCGAGGTGGGTGTGGTGGAAGCAGGAGGCCTCACACAGCATGGCCTCGGTCAGAGCTCTGCCCTGGGGGCTCTGCAGGGAACGGGCACAGAGCTACCGAGGACCTGTCTGAGGAGCCGAGGGTGCTGTGAGAGGACTGGGCACGTTGTGGTTTGGACCATTCCTTAGGCTGGCTCCGTGAGCAGCCAGCCTGGGAAATGGGCCCATCCCTCCCACCCACCCTCTTCCCAGGCCTCTGCTGCTTGTTGGTTTGTCTGTTGTTATAGCAAAAAATAATCACTGCTGTAAACAATGACATCGTGTTCTCTCCCAACATCATCTCGGGATATTATTCCAGTTACAGTCTGGGATTGGGCTCCTTGCCTGACACTTCTGCAGGAGCTCTCCGGCAGAGGGGGAGGCTCTGGGCTCTGCTCACCTGCCCTGGCCATCACAGCCCAGCCCGCAGTTCCTTGTCTCTTCCCCTGCAAACCTGCCAGGCTGGGCAAGAAACGGGCTCCTATAGAAGATCTCCTTCTGCACACGCCTGCCCCAAGGCCTCCCTCGCAGCCTGAAGGAGGCAGGAATTCTCTGGGAAGCACTGCTTTGATCCATGTCGTGACTGTAACAGCACAGCCAAGCTCCCGTCTGCTGCTTCCTACCCCGAGCTTTTGACTTTGCAGTCTGGTTTTTAATGCGGTGGTTTGTACAGTTGTTAGGGTTTTAAAAACAGCTCAGTCTCTCCCCTTGGCACAATAATATCTCTGGGTTCATTAGCAGGTGTGGAGCTTTTCAAGGCTGTGCTGCACTGTCCTCTGCTCTGAATGAAGCAGTGGCCATAGCAGGGAGTTACAGCAAAGGAAAGATGCTGCACCACGCTCCAGGGTTACTCCAGGCTCCACAGGAAACACTCTCTGCCTGCTACAAACTCCCTGTTCTCCTCCTCACCTTCAGCCCCACTCTCTCCAACCTCTTGTCTTCCCCATCTCTCACTTGAAGTTTGTGTTTCTCATCCCCCCAGTGCCACCTCCATTTTCCAGGCTCCTTTTGGCAGGTGTCTTGTCCAGCCAGTCCTAGATCCCAGTATCCAGCTTCCTTCTCATCTGATCACTGATTTCCACCTTGTTTCCAGAAATGCCTCTCCCCCTCACCCCTGGCAGTGTTCCAGTGTGTTGGGTTGGCATTTACTCAGTGCAGTTCCAGTCTCCATCCTTCCTTATCCTTCAGCTTTTTCTCTGGGTGGGTCTCTCCAGATCAGTTCCTTCTCCTGCTACATATTCGTAGTTGCTGTTGTCCTTCCGACTCTTCCAACAATCTCAGTTTTCTCCATCCCCTTCCTGACTTAAGAATGGATCATTTTTCCCAGTAATTTAAAACTCTTCCAACATTCTCCTTCTCCTTCTATTGGACACTGCCAATGTTGAGACGAAAGCTACCCATTTTCTAATATTTAAACTTGAAAGATCTCAGTCCTCCGTGATGAATCTGTCTGGAAGCACATGCTCCACTGCAGGAGAATGAAACAGATTTTATTTGAAGGAAAAATACGGTTTCAAGGGTAAAACCCACAGAGTCAGTGTAGGACTTTGCAGCACTATTTTAAGGAGGTAAACTTGGGGTTTTAATCCAGTATTATTCTGGTGAGGTAACTGTGCTGGTGCTTTCTGTGGCACCGAGGTTTTTTCTGCTCCAGTGTCACTGCTGCTGCACTGAAATCCATTTATTATACAGATAAAAGAGTGATCTTTGTCTGGAGATAACATAGTGTCATTTCAGCTTGAAACTGCTGAAATTTGTCTTTGTTTCTGATGTGTTATGAGCATCTCATTAGCAAGCTCATGAATCCCTCAGTTTGCTCTCAAAACCAACTATCTGAGCTCTCATCTCTGCCAGAGCAGAGATTTCCTCCTTTCTCTTATTTTTGAAAGCTGTGTTGGTGCCAAGGCAGTTATAGGTCAATTGAGTTATTGTTGGTTCTAATTGGCACTCTAACAAGCTATTAAATCAATTTACCTACAGATGAATGTCACTCAAAAAGCAAGGTGCCAGCTCCTTTTGAGAACTTCAAAAAGCCCATTTCCTCTGCTGGGCGTGAGGGAAAGGTCAGGCTGCACGGAAGTGGCTACTTGAGATTTTCCCCCGAAATGTTTGCACCACGAGCTCTGTGGCTGAACACGGGCCAGGCTGTGAGGAGGCATGACACCATTTCCAGAACCCGAAGCCAAGAGGAAGAATTAAGAACATCACCACCTCTGACAGATCTCTTGTGTCCCTTCCCCAGCGTGTAACGAAGCAGGGGCTGATTTCCATGTGGCAGGATCGAGGTGCTGTCCTCCTCCTCCTCCACAGGTGTGTGTCCCACATGCTTTCCTGTGGCTGTGGATGCAGGTGCAGTGTCCACAACCATCTTCCAGCCCCCAGCTGGTGACATCATCGCCTTTTGGATGTCTAGAGATTCACGAGGTTTCCTCGCTTCCCTTGCAGAAGAGTCAGAGTCATTACGGCGAGCAGGGTTGATTTAAGTTCCTTTCTGCGACGTTTGGATGACCTCTCCCCACAGCAGCACTCCAGAGCTCGTCCTGGTGGGGTGGCTGTAACCCTGCCTCTGCCGAGCCTGCAGGGCAGCACCAGGGCTCTCTCCCAGCAGCACTGCACGTTCAGAACGCACGCTGCTCTCCAGGACAAGCGGTGAGGAGTGCTCAGGTCCCCGTGGGTGGGCTGGGCTTTGGGGAGGCACAGGGCAGAGCAGGACGCAGCTTGGCTCCGTGCAGCTCTGCAGTGCTGACAGCACCAAACCTGGGTTTGCCAGCAGACACGGCACTCACAGCTCCAGAAACACAGCAGAGGGAGCAGATGTGTCCTGGGCTAACAAGGTACTCTTAGAGAGACCTTTTCCTGCCCCTTTCCCATGCTGAATGCTCTGCTAGCTGGGAAGTCCCTTTCCAAACTGGAATTATTCCCTGCGTGCAGTATCAGACGTGGTCACCCCGTGGCTGGTGTTAGCACCAGGCTAGAGGGAAACCAGGCTCTTATCTCCCGAGGAGACGCTGCAGGCAGCAGGGGAGGACAGTGCCGTGAGAGCAAAGCAGATGAGCATCCAAGGGGGAATTCCAAGGTCAGCTTGAGGGCCCACCACTTCCACGGTCCAGGGGCACGGCAGCTTCCCCAGCCGTGCGCGAGAGCTAATCTCATTTGTGGTGACTCGTCCAAATGTGCTAATTAAGGATTTAACTCTCGGCCTCTTTGGATGGAGAGCTTGTCTGCGTGTGCGCATCCATTGTTCCAGAGCTCAGAGGCAGGAGAGGAGCTGCAGGTTGCCTCCTGGCTCCAGCACAGGAGCTCTAACTCCTGTTTTTTGATTGTCACAGCCGTGCTCAGGGTGTTTGTGAGTGCCAGGCAATCAGGAGCTGTGCAGGGAGTAACTGCTCAGCCCTGTCACAGCTCCAGCAGGACTGGGAGCACAGGAGCTCTGCTGGGACTCGCTTCTCCTGCTCCTTGTCAGAACCTGGCCACTGTTACAACCTGATCCTCCTTCCACCTGAGCACGGGGAGGGCATGGAAAACCCTGGAAAGCCCAGGGAGGTGCCTTTGGATGTGCTGGGTGTGGGAAAGCAACGTCTGGCGGTTATCAGCGCTTGGGAGGAGATAACAGCTGCATTCCAGAGACTGGGGGACTCCACAAATCCCTTCCTTCCCAGTGATCTCAGGGCAAGGGGCTGGCTCAGCTCAGCACTAACACCTCTCAGCAGGGCAGCTGTGCATCTCGGGGCACTGGGGGCGGGGGAGACCCTCCCTGTGCCCGCTTTGTGCCCAGTGCAGGGAGCCAGCGCAGGGACACCCTGGCTCTGCAGAGCAGCAGAACAGCGGGGCAGTGCCCACCTCACTCCTGGCATGTCCTGCACCAGCTCTCCCAACGGTCCAGGTGATAAGAGGAAAGATAATGATGCCTGGCTCGGTGCAGCTTTTTTAACAACAGCAAGCCCACTTTCATGAAGCACAGATTCTTGATGCTTGACCTTTCCCCTTTCCCTTCCAAGTTCTAATGCATGCACAAGCGATACTTCTATTAATAACAAGAGGAATATATTTTTCCATCCCTATTTTCCTGTGAATGGTGGGGAGGGCAGGAGGAGGGACCAGTCTAGACTGCAGATGATGGTCTGTTCTCCTTGATGCCCATACAAAGCACTCGTATCGTGCTCATTTAGCTGTGGATGCACTCGGAATGACAAGCAGTGCCTAGCAGACAGAAGGACAAGCTGGAAGGGATGTCAGGCACACAGGTTGGACCTGTGAGCCATCCTGAACTGAATTCTCCATGCCTTCATTTCTCCAGCTTTAAAAAAAGGGGTGATGGTGCTGCCAGGGGCTGTGGAAGATGCTGGGGGACTCTACAATATTTTAATGTAGCAGCAGATGCCAGAGGAGGTGCCAGCAAGGGTGGGGTTGGTCTCTACCAGGCAGTTTCATAAGAAATTCTTCAGGATTCTCCATTTCTGTGTAGTGCTGTAGATTTGGTCTCACCTATTGTCCACCTTTAATTGGGACCCCAAAAAGCAGTGGGTCCATGTGCTGTTGTTAGGGGATTTCTGAATCATGGGTTCCTTTGTCTTAATAAGGGAAGGGGTGACCAATACTCTCCAGTTCCATGTATGGTGCTCCATTGTCTGGCACATTTAGAACTAGGCTGGAAAAAGATAGGAAAAAAGCCTGCATGGAGAGGCAGACAAGATGGATTTTACCTTTTATGTCCATAAATGAGAATTGTGCAGCCCCTGCATGGGGCTCAGAGATGCTCTAAGAAGAAAATGTTCCACCTTTCCCTCACCAGTCATGTGTACTGCAGGGTGTGCTACCCTTTCCTTTGGGAACGTGTGACTCCAGACTTCAGGAAACACTCCCAAACACCAGGTCTGGCACGGGAGCTGCGCAGTGTCTGTCCCTGCTGTGGTGTGGCAGCTCTGGGAAGCATCCCTGAAGCTGGGTGGCTGGCAGATCTTTTGGGTGATGTGTTGTGACCCCTGGCTTTTGGTGCAAACACGAGTGTGCTCCATGCCAGCCTTGGCCAGGGCAATTCCCTGCATGTGCCGTGGCTGGGACATCCAGGCTTGTCCCACAGCTGGCAACTGCAACAAAAAGCTGGGTCACAGGCGTGCTTCAGTCAAACCCAGATGTGCCCATGGCTGCTGGCTAAGCCCTGAGTGTTTCTGGACAGTTCCTGGTGCTCAGTTTGTGGGACTGTTGGGGTCTCTTCTCCTTCATTCCCATGGCAATGGGCTCCTCTGCTGTCTCTGCAGCACAGGTGCTCCTCCCTCATCCCTTCCCGTGGATCCCACCGGCCTCTCCTTGCCCGCAGATCCTGCTGGGAAGCTGGGCCCAAGCCTTCCAAAGCGGGGCAGCTCCTTCTGCAGCACGAGCAGGACTTGGGGCTGACAGTGGCAGCTGTGGGTATGGCCCAGGACTCCTGCTTTCCAACAGGGGATCTGGAAGCCTCATTTGCAAGTAAATTCACACAGCCAAATCTGCACTGCAGACAAAAAAAGATTTGCCTTGACATCATCTGCCCTGCTCTGCGCTCCGCAGTCAGTCAGGAGAGCAGAGCACAGCTCCAGCCTCTCCAGCTCAGCAGAATTAAGGCTAAGCTTCATCATGAGCTCATGCAAGCTGTTCCCACCCCCAATAATTGGCTGCTGCATGCTTTGTGTCTGTCTAGCCATTGCTGCGTGTGGGTGGGTGTGTTGTGTGTGTGTGAATGAGTCTGCTGTGGAAATTAATGCATAACATCGGGGGTGCAGCTAATGATGAAGTGCCTTGGGAGTGCTGGGGCTGGCAGCAGCGTGAGCCAGGGCTGAGCCCCTCAAGCACCTGCACAGAGATCCCTCTGCCTGCTACCACAGCATGGCCATTCCCACTCCCAGACCACCACCACCACCTCTGTTTTGCTCTTCCTCCCACCCTAAAGCCCTCAGAAGTGTTTCCAGTCCTGTGTTCCCCATAGCTGAGATGTAGAAGCAGGAGAAAAGGCAGTGTAATTTCTCCAAAGCTCAGTCCCCCCATCAGCACAACCCTCTCTGCAGGTGAATAGGAGATGCCAGAGGTGCTGGTGTGTCTGTGGCGATGGGAGGCGATGCAATCCATGAGCGTGGCTGTGGAGACGCTGCTGGGTGAAGTCAGGGGTGAAACCCCCTGGGACTTGGCAGCTGTTCTGGGGCACAGCTCTCACAGGGCTGTTCTCAAGTACTTCCTCCAGTGCAGTCACCACAGGCACGCTCTCAGGAATGGCAGGCCAGCAGCCTTTCTTCCCAGTCTCCGAGATACAAGGTGCAGAGACAATCCCTGAGGGAGCCCAACAAGCTGCCTGCAGTTAGGCCCTCACATTTCCTCAGCCGGGCCCGCGAGTCCCTCCCGTTGCCTCAGCCTGGCCCAAAGCTTCAGGCCTTGCTTCCTCTCCACACCCCTGTGGCCGAGATTTTTCTGGAGAAAGGGCACCTCTTTGAAGTCAGGACAGGTCAGTGGAAACTTCTGCCTGCCCCAAACTCGGATTCTAAGATCTGCAGCCCTGTTAGGGAAAAAGAGTAGGGCTGGCTGTTCCTCCAGTTGTGTGGTTCAGAGTGGAGCATGGCTTTCCTACAGCTGGGCACGTGAGGAGGGCAGAGAATTCTTCACAAAAACCTTGCTTTTCCTAGGCAAAGTATGGCCCTGGCTGGCTCAGGAAGAGGAAGGGAGGATATTCCAACTACAGGAGTTCTGTAGGAATACAAACGACCCTGATGATAAAAGCCCGTGGCTGCTGGCAGAGCACTCGTGACCTTTGCAGGCAGGCAGGTGACGCTGCGAGGAAGGGCAGTGCAGCTCCGGCGCTTCAGCTGTGCTCAGCCCCTGCCCTGGAGCTGCAGCGCTTCTGCTGCACTTCCCTCAGCTCAGCCTGGCTGCAGGGCTGCGTGAGATCATCCCTCCACGCCCCGGGGTTCCCGTGGGTGCGGGCGGGCTGGTCGGCATCGCTTGGAAATGAGGTTCATTAGCAGACATACGGAGCCAAATTCACGGGTGAGAGTGGCCTTGGGAAAGAGTTTCCCTCCTTGGAGGCGCCTCAGGCCGTGTGTCCTGTCCTGGAACCCCGAATTACCCAGGCCCTGTGCTGGCACTGGGGGGTACCTGCTGGCGCTGCGCTGCTGTCACTGATCCCACATCCCACTCCCAGCTCTGTGTTTGTTCAGTGGCTCCTCAAGGCAGGATTTAGGGAGCCTGGGGCTCTCTTGCCACAGTGGAAGTGGTTCAGAGCCCTGAATTTTCTGCTCTTTGCCCACAGAACAGCTATTTCTGATTCAAGGATGCCTTTCCTGAAGGAGATCCCTCATTTACCATCTGCATATCTAACGAGCTAATATGGGTTTGGATACACTTGGGAGCAGAGCTGCTCTGCTCTCTGCTTGCCCTGGCCTCCAGTCAGAGACCCTCTGCTGTTCCCCACTGGAGTGCTGCTGGAGAGACTTGAGAGCTTTCCCCGGGTCCCCTCACCACTAACCCATCCTCCTCTTCCTCTTCCTCAGCCTCCCTGTGCTGTCCCGGTGCCAGGGCTCCCAGCTGGGCTGAGGCACAGCACAGACATTTCTGCTGGGATGAAAGAACAAGAGCAAAACCCTGGCTCCTGCCTTACTCTGAGCTTAAGCAGAAGGACGGGATTAACTAAAAAGAAGAAAACCACCGAAATCATGTAATCATGATGGAAGTGCACGAGTTGCCAGCCAATTTATGTGCTATCCCAGCACATCCCTGCTGAAATCAAAGGCTGAGCCAGTGCCTGCTGCAGTGGCCTTGAAACTGAGTCCTGTGTGTGCAGAAGGAAAAGCTACAAGGGTGTTTCATGTTTTGGAGAAGAGGGCCCTTTGAGAGTGTGTTCTTGGAAAAGCTGGAATTCATTGAGACACTGCTGCCATCCTCCATTCCCAAAGCAGGGCAGGGAAGAGACTTGCCTCTAGGCACCACAACCAAAGGATAAGACTTGTCTTTTCTTTTAAGGCACAAAACTTAAAAGCCTGGAATAGTCTTTTGTGGCTGTGACTCTCAGATCCCAGAGCGTGTTTAGGTTCTTTTAGGGTTTCCTCTCCCACACTCAGGACCAGAAGTAGATCTTTCTAGAAGTGCCCACCTCCCAGTTCCATGTGCTTCTCTAGGCTCAGGCGTGAACAGAGCCTGTGCTGAGTTCCTGCCTTGAAGCATGGATTGAAAATCGAAAATACATCCGTACACCTCATTTACACCTTCAGTGGGCAGGGAAAGGTTTGGCTGTCACTGCCTTGGAGCAGGCTCCTGTCCTGCTGTCCCTGTGGTCACCACTGACTGTGCCAGCGTGTCCCACATCCCAAGGCTGTGGCAGTTGCTGTCCCAAACTCCTTACAGAGGCTGGCATTTCACATTGCCCTCGTAGCTGGTCCGAGCCTGATGCCACAGTGGAAGTACAAGTGGGGTGTTGTTATTTAGTGGGTTTCCATGGCTCTCCTATCTGCTCTGCCCCAGCTGTGTGTAGCAACAGCTTTGTCACATTCCTGTGAAACAGCAGGGAGATTTATTCCCAGCTTACAGCTGGAATGGGAATATAGAGGAAAAACTCCTGTATTTCCTCTCGGGTTGCTCACACAGACGGAACCTGAGTGGTGCAGACATCTCAGTAGCTCCTCAGTGACAGCCCTGTCCTTCCTGTCCCTGCAGTGTCCCTTTCCCAGCCTGTTCCTCTGGCAGGCTGGAGCCTCCTCGTTCTGTATTGATGGAAAATGCATCAAGCTGAATATATTTCTGAAACAACTTGTTTCTGGCAGGTTGTTCATTCTAAAAATATATTTATTTCTAATTGCTGAGCGGAATGCTTAATGAATTCTTCCTTCCCAAGAACAATTAATCAAAGAAATGATTTAGGGCTGGCACTTGCTCCCCCAGGGCTCAATGGCTTCGTTCCATTGACTTAAATAGAGCAGGGCAAGTCCGGCCCGTGGTGGGAAAGATTTATCTGAGCACTTTTCGTGGTGCCCATCACTGTTTGTCTGCCTGTCCCCGGCGCTCCGTGCGTTGAGGAGCAGCAGTGCACAGCAGAGGCACCGGGAGCTTACAGAGCTGCCCGTGTGCTAGCGGCGCTTTGGGCTGCTCAGGAGGGAGGAGGCTGCAGCTGCAGCTTGCTCTGGGAGCTTTCTCCATGGGAACGTCACTGAGACGCTGCAGCATTGGATAGAGGAGAACCCTCTGGGAATCCCCACCACACCACAAGTCAGAGAATTTGCAGCGTGTCCTGGAAAGAGCAGGAGAGGTCCAGCAACAGCCCGGGTCGTGGCAAAGGGCGGGGAGGTGCTCGGTGGGAGTGCCTGGATCCCCAGCACATGCTCCTGTCCAGGAGCGTGTGTAGCAGGTGAAAAGCCAAATTTCCTCCTACCAGTGTGACAGGAGGGGAAAGGCCGTAAATGTCCTGAGTGTGACCACGGAATTCTTTCCATTGTGCATAACTGTGACTGGGAGCATCCTTTGTGGGCAGCTGTGTGTGACGCTGTCCTTGCTGGGGACAGTGTATTTTATGCGTCCGCTGCCTGAGTGTTTCATTCTCCCGTCTCAGAGCGTGCCCCAAGTCCTCCTCGTTTTCCCTCAGTCTTGTGCTGCCCCTCAGTTTCTGCTGGGTTCCCTCGTTTCGGTCAGCCCAGTGCAGGGACGTCTGGGGGACGGGAACAGTTCCTCAGAACTGGAAGGGGCTTTGGAGCCTGGAGGCTCCTTGCATGAGGATCTGAAGCTGAGAGCTGAGTGCCCTTCGGACACTGGGTTGGATGTCAGAATTCCTGGTCTCTGCTCTCCGCTCTGCTGAGGCAGTGAGGCCCTCTGGAATAGCTGCCCCTCCGTGCCTCAGTTTCCCCAGCTGGCAGATGCTGGTGGGGAGACTCAGCCACCTGCCCTAAAAAGCTTTGAGGTCAAAAGGGAACCAATCTCTGGGGAGCTCCTCAGAGTTCCAGTACAGGCAGTAATTAATTCAGCAGCCATTCCAGAGGGAGGGATAGTGGATTCACGTGGATGCCTTAGGTAAGCACAGCCTCAGTACAGTATGTTTCTTCTGAGACTGAAAATAATCAGAAGCAATTGGACTTTTTTTTTTTTCCTAACTGCTGCATTTTTAGAAGGTGATTCATCTCTCATCTGGGGTCTGGGCTACCTGAATAGCCCCAAGATCCCAGCAGCATTAGTCTTCTTGAGGATTCATTGTGCTCCATTGCAGCCTAAATAACTCATTACAAACAAGAGTCTGATGTGAGCACCAGCTGGGCAGGAGAGGCACTTTGTGCATTGGAAGCTGAAGTGCACACGGGGAGTGCCTCCTTACCTTCTCAGGTACCTCACTGCTTCCATCCCCCTCTGTTCCCTTCTCAGGTACCTCACTGCTTCCATCCCCCTCTGTTACCTTCTCAGGTACCTCACTGCTTCCATCCCACTCCGTTCCCTTCTCAGGTACCTCACTGCTTCCATCCCCCTCCGTTCCCTTCTCAGGTACCTCACTGCTTCCATCCCCCTCTGTTCCCTTCTCAGGTACCTCACTGCTTCCATCCCCCTCTGTTCCCATCTCAGGTACCTCACTGCTTCCATCCCACTCTGTTCCCTTCTCAGGTACCTCACTGCTTCCATCCCACTCCGTTCCCTTCTCAGGTACCTCACTGCTTCCATCCCCCTCTGTTCCCATCTCAGGTACCTCACTGCTTCCATCCCACTCCGTTCCCTTCTCAGGTACCTCACTGCTTCCATCCCCCTCTGTTCCCATCTCAGGTACCTCACTGCTTCCATCCCACTCCGTTCCCTTCTCAGGTACCTCACTCCTTCCATCCCACTCCGTTCCCTTCTCAGGTACCTCACTCCTTCCATCCCCCTCCGTTCCCTTCTCAGGTACCTCACTCCTTCCATCCCACTCCGTTCCCATCTCAGGTACCTCACTCCTTCCAACCCCCTCCGTTACCTTCTCAGGTACCTCACTCCTTCCATCCCACTCCATTCCCATCTCAGGTACCTCACTGCTTCCATCCCACTCCGTTCCCTTCTCAGGTACCTCACTGCTTCCATCCCCCTCCGTTCCCTTCTCAGGTACCTCACTCCTTCCATCCCCCTCCGTTCCCTTCTCAGGTACCTCACTGCTTCCATCCCACTCCGTTCCCTTCTCAGGTACCTCACTCCTTCCATCCCCCTCTGTTACCTTCTCAGGTACCTCACTGCTTCCATCCCACTCCGTTCCCTTCTCAGGTACCTCACTGCTTCCATCCCACTCCGTTCCCTTCTCAGGTACCTCACTCCTTCCATCCCCCTCCGTTCCCTTCTCAGGTACCTCACTCCTTCCATCCCCCTCTGTTACCTTCTCAGGTACCTCACTCCTTCCATCCCACTCCGTTCCCATCTCAGGTACCTCACTCCTTCCATCCCACTCCGTTCCCTTCTCAGGTACCTCACTCCTTCCATCCCACTCCGTTCCCTTCTCAGGTACCTCACTGCTTCCATCCCCCTCTGTTACCTTCTCAGGTACCTCACTGCTTCCATCCCACTCCGTTCCCTTCTCAGGTACCTCACTGCTTCCATCCCCCTCTGTTACCTTCTCAGATACCTCACTCCTTCCATCCCCCTCCGTTCCCTTCTCAGGTACCTCACTCCTTCCATCCCCCTCTGTTACCTTCTCAGATACCTCACTCCTTCCATCCCACTCCGTTCCCATCTCAGGTACCTCACTCCTTCCATCCCACTCCGTTCCCTTCTCAGGTACCTCACTCCTTCCATCCCACTCCGTTCCCTTCTCGGGTACCTCACTCCTTCCATCCCCCTCTGTTACCTTCTCAGGTACCTCACTGCTTCCATCCCACTCCGTTCCCTTCTCAGGTACCTCACTGCTTCCATCCCCCTCTGTTCCCATCTCAGGTACCTCACTGCTTCCATCCCACTCCGTTCCCATCTCAGGTACCTCACTCCTTCCATCCCACTCCGTTCCCTTCTCAGGTACCTCACTGCTTCCATCCCACTCCGTTCCCATCTCAGGTACCTCACTGCTTCCATCCCACTCCGTTCCCTTCTCAGGTACCTCACTGCTTCCATCCCACTCCGTTCCCTTCTCAGGTACCTCACTCCTTCCATCCCCCTCTGTTCCCATCTCAGGTACCTCACTGCTTCCATCCCACTCCGTTCCCTTCTCAGGTACCTCACTGCTTCCATCCCACTCCGTTCCCTTCTCAGGTGCCTCACTGCTTCCATCCCCCTCTGTTCCCATCTCAGGTACCTCACTGCTTCCATCCCACTCCGTTCCCATCTCAGGTACCTCACTGCTTCCATCCCCCTCTGTTCCCATCTCAGGTACCTCACTCCTTCCATCCCACTCCATTCCCATCTCAGGTACCTCACTGCTTCCATCCCACTCCGTTCCCTTCTCAGGTACCTCACTCCTTCCATCCCACTCCGTTCCCTTCTCAGGTACCTCACTGCTTCCATCCCCCTCCGTTCCCATCTCAGGTACCTCACTGCTTCCATCCCCCTCTCTTACCTTCTCAGGTACCTCACTCCTTCCATCCCACTCCGTTCCCTTCTCAGGTACCTCACTCCTTCCATCCCCCTCTGTTCCCTTCTCAGGTACCTCACTCCTTCCATCCCACTCCGTTCCCATCTCAGGTACCTCACTGCTTCCATCCCCCTCTCTTACCTTCTCAGGTACCTCACTCCTTCCATCCCACTCCGTTCCCTTCTCAGGTACCTCACTCCTTCCATCCCACTCCGTTCCCTTCTCAGGTACCTCACTCCTTCCATCCCCCTCCGTTCCCTTCTCAGGTACCTCACTGCTTCCATCCCCCTCCGTTCCCATCTCAGGTACCTCACTGCTTCCATCCCACTCCGTTCCCATCTCAGGTACCTCACTGCTTCCATCCCACTCCGTTCCCTTCTCAGGTACCTCACTCCTTCCATCCCCCTCTGTTCCCATCTCAGGTACCTCACTCCTTCCATCCCACTCCGTTCCCTTCTCAGGTACCTCACTGCTTCCATCCCACTCCGTTCCCATCTCAGGTACCTCACTGCTTCCATCCCACTCCGTTCCCATCTCAGGTACCTCACTCCTTCCATCCCACTCCGTTCCCTTCTCAGGTACCTCACTGCTTCCATCCCCCTCTGTTCCCTTCTCAGGTACCTCACTCCTTCCATCCCACTCCGTTCCCTTCTCAGGTACCTCACTGCTTCCATCCCCCTCCGTTCCCTTCTCAGGTACCTCACTCCTTCCATCCCACTCTGTTCCCTTTCCTGGTACCTCACTCCTTCCATCCCACTCCGTTCCCTTCTCAGGTACCTCACTCCTTCCATCCCACTCCGTTCCCTTCTCAGGTACCTCACTCCTTCCATCCCCCTCTGTTCCCATCTCAGGTACCTCACTCCTTCCATCCCCCTCTGTTCCCTTCTCAGGTACCTCACTGCTTCCATCCCACTCCGTTCCCTTCTCAGGTACCTCACTCCTTCCATCCCACTCCGTTCCCTTCTCAGGTACCTCACTCCTTCCATCCCCCTCTGTTCCCATCTCAGGTACCTCACTCCTTCCATCCCACTCCGTTCCCTTCTCAGGTACCTCACTCCTTCCATCCCCCTCCGTTCCCATCTCAGGTACCTCACTGCTTCCATCCCACTCCGTTCCCTTCTCAGGTACCTCACTGCTTCCATCCCACTCCGTTCCCTTCTCAGGTACCTCACTCCTTCCATCCCCCTCTGTTCCCATCTCAGGTACCTCACTCCTTCCATCCCACTCCGTTCCCTTCTCAGGTACCTCACTCCTTCCATCCCCCTCTGTTCCCATGTCAGGTACCTCACTGCTTCCATCCCCCTCTGTTCCCTTCTCAGGTACCTCACTGCTTCCATCCCCCTCTGTTCCCTTCTCAGGTACCTCACTGCTTCCATCCCCCTCTGTTCCCATCTCAGGTACCTCACTCCTTCCATCCCACTCCGTTCCCTTCTCGGGTACCTCACTGCTTCCATCCCACTCCGTTCCCTTTCCTGGTACCTCACTCCTTCCATCCCCCTCTGTTGCCATCTCAGGTACCTCACTCCTTCCATCCCCCTCTGTTCCCTCCTCAGGTACCTCACTGCTTCCATCCCCCTCCGTTCCCATCTCAGGTACCTCACTGCTTCCATCCCACTCCGTTCCCTTCTCAGGTACCTCACTCCTTCCATCCCCCTCCGTTCCCTTCTCAGGTACCTCACTCCTTCCATCCCACTCCGTTCCCTTCTCAGGTACCTCACTGCTTCCATCCCACTCTGTTCCCTTCTCAGGTACCTCACTCCTTCCATCCCCCTCCGTTCCCATCTCAGGTACCTCACTGCTTCCATCCCACTCCGTTCCCTTCTCAGGTACCTCACTGCTTCCATCCCACTCTGTTCCCTTCTCAGGTACCTCACTGCTTCCATCCCACTCCGTTCCCTTCTCAGGTACCTCACTGCTTCCATCCCACTCCGTTCCCTTCTCAGGTACCTCACTCCTTCCATCCCACTCCGTTCCCTTCTCGGGTACCTCACTGCTTCCATCCCACTCCGTTCCCTTTCCTGGTACCTCACTCCTTCCATCCCCCTCTGTTGCCATCTCAGGTACCTCACTCCTTCCATCCCCCTCTGTTCCCTCCTCAGGTACCTCACTGCTTCCATCCCCCTCTGTTCCCTTCTCAGGTACCTCACTCCTTCCATCCCCCTCTGTTCCCTCCTCAGGTACCTCACTGCTTCCATCCCACTCTGTTCCCTTCTCAGGTACCTCACTGCTTCCATCCCACTCCGTTCCCTTCTCAGGTACCTCACTGCTTCCTTCCCACTCCGTTCCCTTCTCAGGTACCTCACTCCTTCCATCCCACTCCGTTCCCATCTCAGGTACCTCACTGCTTCCATCCCACTCCGTTCCCTTCTCAGGTACCTCACTCCTTCTGCCCCACTCCTCCCCTGTGGGAAGAGCCCCTGGCTGGCACTGGGTGCTCAACCTTGTCTGGAACAGTGTTGCCAGCAGGAACATTTCCCACCAGGGCTAAAGCAAGGATGTAAAGCAGTGAGGATTCCCCTAAATTAATAAGGATCACGCAGAGCTGAAGGTCCAAAACACACCATAATATGTGCTCCATCCATCCCAATCCATGCTCCTCACACATTGCTCCTTTGGCACTGCCTCCACAGCTTGAGCCATATTCACAAGGTACAGCAAATCCACACTAAAGATCTGGCCATCCCTGCTGGCCAGCGTGTTTTAACTCCAGAGCAACACCTGGGAAAGGAGGGATTTGCCTGGGAGTGCCCCCTGTCCTGCCCGTGTGTGCCCCTCAGCGCTGTGCTGAGCTGTCCTTGCCAGGGGTGACAGCCACACGCAGCCAGCACCTTCTGTCCCTCTGGCTTTCCCCATCCTCGCTGAACCCGTGCTTTAGGGCGTTTGGAACCTTTAGAGGGAGGCAGCTCTGACTATGAGCATTCCAGCAGACCATTGGAAAACCCCAAACTGCTTTCTATCACCTCTTCCTGGCAGCTTCCAGCATTCCCGTGCTGCCATTAAGCAGGAAAGAGGTGGGACTTTTGTCCCTGCCCCATCTGGCACCACCAGGGCTCCTGCAGTAGGAATGTGTGCACGGTGCTGAGGTCTGGCAGATGCTGTTGCCTCTCTCAGACATAAATCCTGGGCACCGTGGAAGTTGGAGAGAGACTCTGAGAGAGCACGTGTGCCTGGGAGCAGAGCTGGAGTAAATCATGCAGCTGAACAGCAGCTTCGGGTGTGATCCATCCTCGGGCACAGGGAGCTCTCCCTGTGCTTTTTGGGCTTTCCTTGAGGGGTGGCTGGCTGTGACCAGCCCAGGGCTCAGCTGGGCACACACAGAGATGTTGTACCGGGGTGGTGACCTGTGGGGTGGCTGTCCTGGTGCTGCATGCCTCAAAGGCTATGGCAGCTATCCCAAACCTGGGCTCTGCAGCCTCGAGAGAGCCCGAATGTTAGAATAATCCCAGAATCCCATAATGGTTTGTCTTGGAAAGGGCCTTAAAGCTCATCCCATTCCACCCCCTGCCATGGGCAGGAGCACCTTCCATTGTTCCAGGTGACTCCAAGCCCCAATGTCCAGCCTGGCCTTGGGCACTGCCAGGGATCCGGGGGCAGCCCCAGCTGCTCTGGGCACCCTGTGCCAGGGCCTCGGCAGCCTCCCAGGGAACAATTCCTTCCCAGTATCCCATCCAGCCCTGCCCTCTGGCAGTGGGAAGCCATTAAGGGACCCCACTTGCCTTTGGGGACTCTGGAGCTGTGAGTCCCAGCCCACCAGAGCTGGGGCACAGCAATGCCCAGAGGAGCCCTTTCAGCATCTCGGGTGGTGGGAAGTCGTGTTCCCAGCTGGCAGACGACCGAGCTGGGTTTGTCACTCCTTGGGGACAACCGCAGAGAATGAGGGCATGGATATGTCAGCACAAGGCAAACCAGCAGCTCTCAGAAAGCACTGCAGTGTCCCCTCCACACCCCCACTCCCAAACTGTGATTCTTACCTACTTGTGTGACTCATGTAATTTCTCTGCCTTATTTTAGTGCTTAATGTTAGGAAATTTGGCTTCCTAGTGGCGAGAGTGACATCCTCAGCTCACATAAACCCGTGTTATGTCAAGACAGACACGTCAACACAAACCAGTTAAGAAGGCAGCCTGTCATCCCTGTGACTTCCCAAGGAGATGAGTGTGGAAGGTCCCTGCTGTCGGTGTCGTGTGTCCTGTGCCACCCTTGGAGCAGCTCTGAACCGACAGACATCCCCAGGACCTCCCTGCCCTGGGCTGAGCCCCAGCCTGGGCAGCAGGAAAGGGGGTTCTGCCCCTGTGCCCCTGTGCTCAGGTGAGATCCCACCTGCAGAGCTGCCCCAGGCCTGGGCCCAGCACAGGGAAGATGTGGAGCTGCTGGAGAGAGCCCAGAGGAGGCACCAGGATGGTCAGAGGGATGGAGCAGCTCTGCTGGGAGGAAAGGCTGCGAGAGCTGGGATTGTTCAGCCTGGAGAGGAGAAGCTCTGGGGTGACCTCAGTGTGGCCTTGCAGGGCCTGAAGGAGCTGACAAGAAGGATGGAGAGAGACTTTGGATAAGGGTCTGGAGGGACAGGACCCAGGGAATGGCTTCCCACTGCCAGAGGACAGGGCTGGATGGGATATTGGGCAGGAATTGTTCCCTGGGAGGGTGGGCAGGCCCTGGCACAGGGTGCCCAGAGCAGCTGGGGCTGCCCCTGGATCCCTGGCAGTGCCCAAGGCCAGGCTGGACATTGGGGCTTGGAGCAGCCTGGGACAGTGGAAGGTGTCCCTGCCCTGGCAGGGGAGGCACTGGATGGGCTTTAAGGACCCTTCAGCCCAAGCCAGTGTGTGATTCTGTGATGCTGTGACACACATCTACGGCATCTATAGACAATCCTTTCCTTCCTCTCCCTGTGTACAGACCAAGCCCTTCCCCGTGCTGCCGCTCTCTGGGACAGCTCGGAGCTCCCCTGCGCACATCCTCCCTGCCCAAGCACTGGGGTTTGACTCATGCTGGCTGCTGGACATGGGCCAGGGCCTGAACTCCATCATGTCACAACTTATGCATGTCTTTAGGCTTTAATCCTTCACATTCCACAACACATTCCTGATGACTTGGAGGCCACAGCCCTTATTGATCCATCCCTTCCCTACAGCAGCAGCATATGGCACGTTTCCATGGCAATAGGTCCCCCTGAAGGGGCTTCCTTCCATCCTTCCTCCCTTCCCTCCCTCACTTTATTGGTGTTTTTCATTATTAAATCATCAGAGATAAATGCACACAGGAGAAGGGTCAATGTCTGGATCAATGGGCAGCAAACAAAGAGGAACTTTTCCATATTCATACAAGCAGGAGATTTCAGGAGATCAAACAACGCAGAATTGCCAGGCCCTGAGCACGGCAGCTCATGCATAATATATTCTGGGAACTCTGCAATCAATACACATCCAGCACCTTGGAGACCCCTGGGATTCGGCTGCAGGTGGGCAGGGAGAGGGGAATCCACAAACTTTTATGTAGGGTGGGGCACGAAGAGGTGGGTAACTCTGTGCCATCGGTGCAGCTGTGCCTCAAGGCTACCAACAGAACGTGCTGCTGACCTCTCTACCCCTGCAGGGTGTGCGCTGGGAGCTTCCTTCTGCTGGGGTTTGGTGAGACCTGCCTCGTGGGTGAGGAGGGAACCTTCCCTCAGCAGGGACCCCACAGTGGTCTGACCTTCCGTGGGGACAGGAGTCCTCCAGACATGGAGCTGATGGTGGCTGCACAGCCTGGCTTCCCTTCCTGAGGAATCCTGTAAGCCTCCTGGTGAACCTGCACCATTCCAGCTTCACACGGTGTCTCCAGCCCCTGCTGCAGTGAATTCCCACTGCAGGACAATTTATATCCGTGCTCACCCCAGTGGTGCTGCGAGAGCCACAATAAATTGCCTGGGTTCAGGCTCCTTTGGGCCTTCAGACAGGGAGGGGATAAGCTTTCCTAGCACTAGCACCATAAAAATTTCACTGCTCCTGCGGCTTGTTGCAGGGGAATTCTCCACGAGATATTAATAGCTGTGTCCAAGCAAGTGAGAAAATATTAATAATGCTGCTTTAGTCGGAAATGGGATGTGTGCTCTATTGGCCTCCATGCTCCAAATTTAGAGCCGGAACAAACCAAGTCTCTTGTGGCTATCTCTGGTTCTGTGAGAGAATTGAAATCTTGTTTATTTTTACCTTTCTGGGAAGATTGGGTTCTAAGTATAGATTTAAGACAGGCTTTAATTCAGACAGGCTGGTGTCTGCAGGCAGGAAGGCAGCAGGAGCTGAGGATGGTGGGCATTGACTCCATGGGGCCGAATCCCCCGGGACGTTCCCGAGCCTCGTGCCGGGGGTGTGGTTCAGCGTGACTGGGAACCAAAGTGCAGGAGCAGCTTGGTTTGGGTGCTGCGGTTCATCTGCAGAGCAGGACTGGGAGTAGGTGTTCATCAAAGGGCAGCCTGAACACAAACCCCTGGGAAATGCTCAGCCAGGTCCTGGATTAGCACTGTACGGATTGGATGGAGCCTCATTATCCCGGGACAGATGCAAGGCAGGCAGCAGCGCTCCAGCCTCCAGGAGCCTCTCTGCAAACGTGGTTTGCTCCATCCTTGAAACTGAGCTGAGCAGGTGAGTTCACTCACCCCTGCAGGATCCCGAGCGGGCGACGGCCCCGGCTCGCAGTTGGAGTGCTGCTGTCCTGGCCATGGCACTTCCAGCCCCTCTCACCTCCCAGCCCGAGTGGGAGTGCCCACATGTCTGAGCAGGGCTGGCAGCATCCCTTGCACGGGCTTTTCACGTGCTTCACGTGGGTGTGCTTCGTGAGTGGCACGCTGGAGCACAGAGATAATGCACGCTGCTGCTGCGTTTCTGAGGCAGGAAAGCAGCAAACACAACGAAGAGGTTCCGGCAAAGTCGCAGAAGGTCAGGACTGTCTGTCTTGGCTGATTCACAAAGCCTCTTTCAAACTGAGATGGAGGCAGGGAAGTGTCTGTGTCTCGGTGACTGGAATTTCTGTGAAGGACAGTCACCAGCAGCTTCTTGGGGGCTCCTCTGGCAACTCCCCTGGGCAGTGCTGGGTGTCCCACATGTGGCTTGTCCTCCCTCCCTGCAGAGCCCACACCAGAGGAACGTGTTGCCAGCTCTCCTGAGGTAGCAGCTGATGAAAAATAGCAACTGAGCACTGAGCACGGAGCTGTTCCCTCGTTCAGGCAAACCCACTCTTCGGTGGATTGCCTTTGACATGAGCTCTGCTGTCCTCGTCCTCAGTTCTTCAGAATTCTCCAGCAAAAATCGCTGTCTCATGGATTCATAGAATGGTTTGGGTTAGAAAGGGCCTTGAAGCTCATCCAGTGCCTCCCCTGCCATGGACAGGGGCATCTTCCACTGTCCCAGGGTGCTCCAAGCCCAGTGTCCAACCTGGCCTTGGGCACTGCCAGGGATCCAGGGGCAGCCCCAGCTGCTCTGGGCACCCTGTGCCAGGGCCTGCCCACCCTCCCAGGGAACAATTCCTTCCCAGTATCCCATCCAGCCCTGCCCTCTGGCAGTGGGAAGCCATTCCCTGGGTCCTGTCCCTCCATGCCTTGTCCCCAGTCCCTCTCCAGCTCTCCTGGAGCCCCTTTAGGCCCTGCCAGGGGCTCTGAGCTCTCCCTGGAGCCTTCTCCTCTCCAGCTGAGCACCCCCAGCTCTCCCAGCCTGGCTCCAGAGCAGAGGGGCTCCAGCCCTGGAGCAGCTCCGGGGCCTCCTCTGGGCTCTCTCCAGCAGCTCCAGGTCCTCCCTGTGCTGGCCCCAGGGCTGGGGCAGCTCTGCAGGTGGGCTCCCACCTGAGCACAGGAGCACAGGGGCACAGGGGCAGAACCCCCCCTTTCCTGCTGCCCAGGCTGGGGCTCAGCCCAGGGCGGGGGGGGATTCAGGGCTGGGCCATTTCCAGCTCTCACCCCCCAGCACTGCCAGGTCCCTTTTTCCCAGGGCTGCCCTCGATCCATCCATCCCAGCCTGGACTGATCCTGGTGCCTGCCCCAGCCCAGGGGCAGCACCAGCACTTGGCCTTCTTGGCTTTCCCGAGGCTCACACAGAGCCACCTCTCCAGCCTGGCCAGCCCCCCGGGTGTGCCCCGGGTGTCCCTCTCTCCAGGGGGCCTGGCAGCAGTGGCTGCAGAGCAGAGGGGCAGCAAGCCCAGCTACCTCAGACTGATGGAGTGCCCTGTGTTGTGTGACTTACAGAAAGGGCATCATTCACAGCGTACCCGCTTCTAATTGCTGAAATCCATCAGTGCCTCAAACGTGGTGTTTGCAAATTGCCAGCTATTACTGCTGGAATAAAAATACCTCCAAGTAACGTGTATATTTATATTTTTGCAATAGAAAAGAGAAGGAATTTCCCCTTGGCTGCTACTGATAAAATTATAGATTGTAACATGACTGGAAAGCTCTCCTGAGTCGAGACAACCACCTTTGCTGGGTGCTACTTCTACCTCAGAATGAGTTTCTTTAATGTTTAGTATCTCATAGTCTATCTGCAATATAGGATGATAATACCTTCCTAATTATATCTGCTGGGATTTAATTAATGTTTGGACATTACTTTGAAAAATGTAGGGTGTTGATTATTGTTTAATAATGTAGTGTTAGATTTAAAAATTAATGATAGAGAAGCAATGGAAATGCTTCCTTGCTTGGACTGCAAATGCTATCTCCAGGTATTACATAAGCAATAGCTTCCTTCATTTTCCACTTACCAAAATCCATGTAATTATATTTTAAGGTAATAATATGAGCATATGTTCTGAACTTGAAACATGGTTTGGAATTGGGCGCCACTCGGAGGAGATTAGGTGAGCAATTATGTAGATTGAAGATAATCTAAGTCAAAGGCTAAGTGCAGACCTTGGAGAATATTTTTCCTCGGGTAACACTGCCAGCTGAATTCCATGGGAATTCTGTCAGGGACAGCACGGGAGCTTTAAGGAATCCAGATGCCAAGCGCTGCCGGGCCCACACCTCCTTTGTGCTGGGAGCTGTCCCCATCACGCACCTGCCTGTGTAAGCATTCCAACCCATCACTGCCTCACAGGCCTCGTGCTGCTGGCAGGGCAGGGAATTCCATGGGGAATCCCATCCCATCCCACCCCACTGACCCCGGAGCCAGCTGAGCCCCGCGGCGCCCAAAGGCAAGGAGCGTTCCCTGCTGTCCCCCGGAGGAGCTGCCGGAGCATCCCTGGGGGTGCTGTGGGTGCAGCCCTGTCCCGGCCAGCTGGGTCCCCGCTGTTGGTTTTCCATGCCTGGCAGTGCCGCTGGGTTTGGTGCCCCCGAGTCCAGGAGCCGCCGGGAGCCAGCGAGGCTGCAGGAGATGCGGGCACCCAGGGGATTCTGGAGGAGGCTGGGCCCAGCAGGCTGCTCTGCTGTCAGAATGCATGGCTAATTAGCAGTGCTCCCAGGAGCTTTAGTCAGCATGGCAGAGGAGAGCGAGTATTTGCATAGACCGGTCAGAAGGAATTAAAATTGTTTGTCTTTTCCTTCAGCCGGGTCCTTTCCCATTACACCGCACTCAGAACGTTTTTGTAACTCGTTTGACTCTTTTTCACGGCAGAGAGGTTTCCAAGTGCACAGGTATTTGAGTAAACTCCCTATAAATAAATGAATTCTTCCCACAAGGGAAATACTGTTTAAGTGTCCTTTAGTGTGTTTAGGAGCGGTGAATCGCCGTGTTCTCCCCTTATCTCTGGGACAGAGCAACGTCTGTAACTCCAGCAGAAGCAGCCTGCTGCTGTCTGGGAGAAGCCATGCTTCCAGAGGCAGGGAAGGATCTCCTCCTGCTTTTGCTCCTGCTCTCTCTGGGAATGGCTCTTCCTGGAGTAAACTTAGCTCCCGCTGTGGCTCCGGCCACCCCGAGCTCCGCTAACGCTCTTTCCAAAAGGTGATTGCTATTTCCAGCCCCTGCACTCCCGGGAATTGCGGCTCTCCTGCTGCCCGCCCGGCCGCTGCTGAGCACGGCAGTGCCTCATCCGGCCCGCGGTCCAGGGCGAGCCCACACAAGGGCAGCTTCCCATCAGCTCCAAGGGAATTAGGAGCCGTTCCTCCGCACCGGGCAGGGGACGGAGATTCCGTGCGGCACTCAGTAGGTGGCACTCTGTTTCTGGAGTCAGCACCGAGCCTCGGGACAGCAGCTGGGCTTGGTTTGGGCTTGGCTGGAACGAGCTGTGCTCGTTCAAGAGCCGTTCTGGGGAGGTCAGCAGGGCTGGCCGCGGGCTGGGAGCTCAGTCCCACTGCTGGGCAGAATCTCCCGGCTCCTGGCACTGCCGGGCAGGTGCGTTTTTATTTGTGCTTCGCTTTGAGGCAGCGCCTCGCTGCAGACCAGAGCTGGCTGCCTTTCAGCAGGAGCAAAAAACCCCAAAAAGCTTTGTTAATTTAGAGGTGAGGCTGCTCCAGTCCCTTTTGTCTGGACCGTGCAAGCGCTAGGGAGCCAGAGCAGAAGTTCAGGAGCCACAAATGCGCAGGGTTGGGGTGCTGTTGTGACGCAGTGGTGCTGCTGGGCCTCTCACCTCTGGGATTCACTGCTGTCTCTCCAATTCCTCACAATCCTTCCTGAGCTCATGCACTGGAATTGCCCACACTGCGCCGTGGAATGGTTTTGAGAAAGGAGATTTCATTTAATGGTAAAAAATGACTTCCAAAAGCAATATATTCCTGGCCTGCTGTCACAGTGTGCTCTAGGCAGGGTAGAAAGATGGTGCAGCGCTCCAAACCCACAAACCAATGCCTACAAAGTGTACATGCTGCCACATCCGCTGAGTGTGCTTACAGAGCGCATATTCCTGACGTGTCTGTGGCACGCTAATTCTCAGACACGTTCTGTTTAAATAATATATCAGGAATTAAGAGATCCGAGGTAGTGGTGCATGTTAAACCGAGATTTTCAGATCCAAGGAGCGTAGAGAGTAGGATGGAGTACAAAAACCAAGGGTGTTTGAACAAGACATCTGGTTTATGTAGTGCTGCCTGTTCCCTGTGCTCTGAGCTGTTCAGTTGCACTGAGTCAACTGCAATAAAACAATACATTCATATTTATTAATTTTTTATGTAGGCTTTTGGAAGCAGGAAGAGAAGTGAGAAGAAGGCAGGATATCAGAGGGAGGTGTCCGAGAGAGGCATCTCTGTCAGGCTCTTTTGCAAGCCATGTGAATGGCTTCCGATCTGGTTAGACTCAAAAATCAGATTCAGGTCTAACCCTTGCTTAGCCTCGGACTTGTGTGGACAAATCCTGCACTCTCCACTCTGCCGTGTGGCTCCTCTGTGTGCAAGGCAGGGATAATAACTCTGCCTCTCCTGGGTGCAGCAGAGCCAATTTCATCACTGTCAGCTCCGTGGAAGCCCTGGGTGAAAGGAGCAACAGAAATCCAGAAAACATGGGTTATTAATAGCTGGTGCTTGCCCTTACATACATCACATGCACCGCTGGTCATTGTGGCCAGTAATTTACAGGGAGGGAGAGGATGTTCCTCGGAGCAAACGCGGAATGACACTTGGATGGTCTCAGCCCTCTGAGGTGTTGCGGGCCCGGAGAGTCTAATTAAGTCTGAACGCACTGATGCCACCCTGAGCAGATCCCGCTTCCTATATGGGTGAAATGGAAACGTGCAGGAGCTGTGGAAACCTCAGTAGGGGAATTTGAACTCCCAGGCAGTTCTCATTGGAAAGGCGGCTGCTGGAGCTGGCGTGCAGGCCAAATGCTCGGTGGTTTCCAGCTTTTTCTGCCTCCTTCCTGGAGCCCCAAGGTTATCTCCTCCCTGACACCGTTACTAGGGGGATCAGTGGATACAGAAGCTTCCCCTCTGTGGTTTTACGTGATGGCTCCAAAGGTCAGAGCTGAGGGGCCCTGACAATAATCTGGAGTCCGCAGTGCAGCCCTGAGGAGAGCTGTGCTGTCAGGAGCACGGGGCAGTGGCGTTTAGCACTTCACCCCCTGCCCACAGCACACACCCTGCGTCTCCAGGGGCAGCTCAGGGGCAGCAGGCTGGCAGGGGAGAGCTGCAGGAGCTCAGGGCCGGGAGAGCAGGAAATGCTGGCTGCAGCATGCAGGACAGCTGACCACACTGGACAGGGAGAGGCCGGGCTAGCAGGGAGTGCTGCAGTCAGGGCATGGCATTTCACTGGCCTTGGGTGTGTGCAAAACATCTTCCTCGAGCTGGGAGAAATCCTGCCGCGGCTGGCAGTGTCCCCAGTTACCAGCGAGTGCAGAAATCACCACCCAGCCTAAAAAAGAGGCACAAAAATGCAAAGATCTCGGAAGAAAGGCATTTACCTTCCCATCTCTGCAGAGCCAGCCATGCCAGGCTCATGCCATTAATTGGAAACTTGGGCAAACTCATTTTCTTTGTGCCTATCTCCTGGTGTATTCCCCAGGGCAAATGAAAGATGGCTGGGAGGTTATTTATTTTCAGTAATAATGCACACACTGCTTCCAGACTTCCTGCTATTGTGCGATTATCCAGATTAATTGCCTGGGAAAGCTGCAGCATCATCTCAGGCCCTTATTAAGGAAGCTCACAACACAGATTTATATTAGGGCATATTGCTGGGTGCCACAGCCTTGCTCTCAGAGGCACATGGACAGACCCCACTGCTGAGTGCTGCCAGCACCCCTGTACCCGCACACCGAGGGGAGGATTCCTGGCACCCTCCCTCACGGCACCCTGAGAGCCAGGAAGAGTGAGCTGAGGACATTTTTAGAAAGCTCGTTAGGGAATAACTTTGCTTATTCTAAAATCAGTTCCCATCAGCCTCTGCTGAATGATTGTGAGAATTGCTGGGGTGCTGCTGGCCGCTGACCCTGTCTGTGCATGGGCAAGAGCTGGAATCTTAAAGATGCTTTTAGGTGCATTAAAGTGTTCTTACCAGGCAGAGAGGCTCTGGACAGAGAAGGCTTTTAGGGAATATTCTGCCCTTTTGGTTTCCCTGCTGAGAGTTTAACAAACCATGCAGTTGCCTCACTCTGGAAATCCTGTTCTGCAGCAGCTCAGCCTGCTCCAGGCTGCAGCCAAACAGCCACTAACCAAGGGACAGCCTGAGGGCCTTTAAAGCAAACCCAGCTCTCCTGAAACACCTCAGGGATTTTGGCTGGGAAGTGTTGGACACAGGAGCAGCACGTGCATGTCCTTCAGCCCAACACTTCCCCCTGATAAATCAGTGTAAGTCCGGGGTCACACCGATGCTCTCACTGCTGTTGAGGTGATTGCTCACCTCTTGTGACAAGCTGGTGATTATTGCACTGATAACTAACGGTATTGGAGTAGCTGACCCAATGTGGAGCTGGTAGAATCTTGGCAGTGGGAGCCCACAGTGCATCAGTATCCACATGGGACACATTTGGAGGGGGCTGGAGCACCACTGTGCTGGGCACGGAGGCTCCTCAGCAAGCTCTGGCACTGGGCAGGGTTTTAGTCCTCGCTCTGGGGGAGTTGTGACCACATTGCCTGATTGTGGATCTGTGGAAAGTCTTCAAAAAATCCCAAACAAATAAATGAGGGGTTCTACTCAGACTGTGTGTGCCTTCAGAGCAGAACAGCAGAACTGAGTGCTATGGTACAGTCCCACTGGGAAACACTGACCTGCCACTGAGGTAAAGATAAGCTTCTTGGAGACCGTGCTTCATGGACCAGGCATTCAGTGTTGGTGTTAGTGTCCTTAGAAATGGAATAGGTGTTTCCAGGCACGTGACTCCAAGTTTATTGATTGTTTCTGGACAACACAGGAGCAGGGAGAGCGTGGGCTAAACTCCTGGAGCCCAGGCTCGGCAGGAACCTGAGCTGAAGGCTGTAGATGAGAGCTCGGGCTCCAG
The DNA here is from genome assembly GCF_009650955.1 of Corvus moneduloides. Lineage (NCBI taxonomy): Eukaryota > Metazoa > Chordata > Aves > Passeriformes > Corvidae > Corvus > Corvus moneduloides. Next base: position 19,418,596 of record NC_045488.1, read on the forward strand.
CTCCATCCTGATCCCAGAGCTGTCAGTGCTGGCTGCTTCTAAAGAAGGATCAGGCAGCAGGAGCAAAGCCTGATGGTTTAACCCCCAGTGGCTTTATTGACACACAGGCTCTGGGGCCTCCCAAACCCTCGTTCTCTCCTAACCCAGCAGTCTCTGTAGTAACCACAGGTTTTTCAGTCTCTGCCCGGGCAGCTCCCAGGGAAGTGTTCAGGCGGGCATGCCCAGCCCTGGCGCAGCTCCTTTCGGAGCCCTCGAAGGCAGAGCAGGAGTGTTCCTCTGATATTAATTAGGCAATTAGCCTGTGCAGTGTGCGTGCCCAGGCAGAGCAGCAGGGCCCGGGGGATGACTGACAGCAGAGATGGATGAGTTCATCCATGCCGCTGACCCGGGCTCCCCGACCTCCTGCCCTATGGCTGATCTCACATGTCTCTGTCTCGCTGTCCAGGTTTTACTGGGATCTGACCATGCTGCTGCTGATGGTAGGGAACCTGATCATCATCCCTGTGGGCATCACCTTCTTCAAGGATGAAAACACCACCCCGTGGATTGTCTTCAACGTGGTTTCGGACACGTTCTTCCTCATCGACCTCGTCCTCAACTTCCGGACAGGCATCGTGGTGGAGGACAACACCGAGATCATCCTGGACCCGCAGAGGATCAAGATGAAGTACCTGAAGAGCTGGTTCGTGGTGGATTTTATCTCCTCCATCCCCGTGGACTACATCTTCCTGATCGTGGAGACGCGCATCGACTCTGAGGTGTACAAGACGGCGCGGGCCCTGCGCATCGTGCGCTTCACCAAGATCCTGAGCCTGCTGCGCCTGCTGCGCCTCTCCCGCCTCATCCGCTACATCCACCAGTGGGAGGAGGTGAGACAGCCCCGGGCACTGCTGCCAGCTCTGCTCTCCCACAGTGCCCGCCTTGAGTGCCCCCTCTCCTTCCTGCCGCTTGTGTCGGGGCCCTCGCGCTTTGTTGCAGCAGGTTCCCGAGGGAATTCTGCAGATTGTTGGGACGCTGCTGTGGGCTGGGGATCAGCATCCACCTGACCTGGGGAGATGCTGCGTGGGCTGGCAGGAGGGTGGGCACAGGTGGGCCCCTTGCAGGAATTGTGTAGCTGGTGAACAGAGCAATCAGCCAGACAGCGAGGGCTTGCCCTCTCCGAGCCCCCAAAGGTCCAGGAACAGCTCCGAGGGAAGGGCTGGAGACAGCTGATTCGCAGAACCTGTGGCATCTGTTTGCCATCTGCTGCTTCTCTGTGCTTATCTCTTGAATAAAGAGATAAGTGGGGGGATGTGTTAGAACCCTCCTGCTTTCTACATTCTCTGACACTGTGCTGAGGGAAAAAGGAAGGAGGAGCAATCTGTAGACAAAGGTCTGGTGAAAAGCAAGATCCCCACGGCCCCTGGAGCCTGTGCTGCTCCCAGGGGGAATTCCAGGATGCAGGGTGGGTTGTCAGCCATGATGTGGGTGAAGCCACAACCTTGCAAGTAGCTTGACAATCAGTTATTTCCTCCTGTCTCCGTGCTCTCCAAAGCAGAGAGGAAGCTCCCTGCCTCTCTCTCCATGTGTCAGGAGCATATTTTCAGGACAAGGAAAGCTGGTCAGGGCAATTTCGTCTTGGTCCCCACACTTGGTGTTGTGCTCTGGGGCAGAGCCTGCTGCAGAGCATGATCTAGTGCAGAGCGTGCTCGTCCTGGGGATGAGGAGGGGAAGCAGCCATGCAGCTCGTGGCTGGATTGCAGCGAGCTGTCGCAGCACTAATTCATGATGGGGCTGAGCCTTTCCCTCCTCCCAGCAGCCCACACTCGCAGGGAGAGCGCTGGGGCACACTTCACAAACCTCAGGCTGCACCCTTGTGGTGTTACCATTCGTGAGGGCTTCACTTGGAGCACAGCAGAGCCTTGTGGGGTCTGGGGTGACACTGGGCAAGGTGCTGGACAGGTGCTGGGGAGAGGCAGCCACAGCCCTCGGAGTTCACTGCTGCGTTCATTCGCCGCACGGCCCGGGCAGGAGTGCACGGAGAGGTGGAGATGAACGAAGCAGAGGTGTCCTTCTGGGGTGACTCGGTGAGTCAGGGGCGGAGCAGAGCACTGAGATCTCCCCGGGTGTGCTGGCCTGTCCCGTGGCTGCTTTGCTTCCCCCCATCCGAGCAGCTCAGCAAAGGCGAGGGTGGCTCGGGCTGTTGTTGGAGCAGCTCCTTCACCCAGATCCACAGGCACCCACAGCTCCCTGCTTGCTCCCCCCGCTCCTTGACTTCCCTTCCAGGCACTGCTTGAAGAGGATTGAAGTATATTTGCCGTTGATTGTACTGCATTTGTTTTAAAAAACGAAACAGAAGCAGATCAGTGTTTTTCCCTCTCCCGCTCCTCGCAGTTTGGCTGAGCAGCCATTTCCAGCGTCGGTCTCGCAGCGCAACTCCTGCATGCTGCTCCCCTGTGCTGCCATCCCAGCCCTGGGGACAGCACAGCTGGGTGCCCTGTGGGGCACAGGCTGCCCGGGTGAGGCAGTGCTGCCAGCGCCGGGCACAGATGGTGCTGGGTGCACTTGGGGACTGCAATGCAGACTCCGGCGTGCACTGCAGAGCCCAAGCACCAAACACGGCCGGCTTTGTCGAGCGGGGCTCGGCCCCAGCTGCAGTTCCTGGAGAGAGTTTGGCACTGGGAGCTGTTCCACCTTCCCCACGGGGAGGGAGGCAGGGGGAAGGGGTGATCCCTGTCAGTGGTGCAGTGCCTGCCACAAAGCAGCGGGGAGACAGGGCAGGGGAGCGCTGCTTCGTCCTTGCGTGGGAGCTGTGCTCCCTCAGCCACACTGACAGCTCTCTCTGCCTCTGAAGTGCCTGCAGATGAGCCCTGTCTGAAAGGCCACATCCATCTTTCCTCCCTGCACCCATCAGGGCTGCTCTGGGAGTGCTGAGCAGTGTTGGACCAGACTTACTCTGGGTGTGCAAGAGATTGCTGTGCACAGCTGAAGGAGGAGGAGGAGGAGGACTGTTGGGAGAGGGGTGCTGCACCCCTGCTCTCTGTGGTCAGCTGGCAGTGTCTCTTTAGCTCTCTGCTTGTGACCAGATCACCTGAAAAGGAGATGTGAGCACGGCATGCTGGGGCTCTGGAGAGGAGTGTGTGAACCAGGGCAGTGTGTGTGGTGCAGAGTTAACCAAGGGGGATGGACAGGGAGGGATCACCGTGTCACTGTGTGTGGGGCAGAGTTAACCAAGGGGGATGGACAGGGAGGGATCACCGTGTCACTGTGTGTGGGGCAGAGTTAAGGGAGCTGCAGGGACAGGAAGGGATCACCGTGTGTGGGGCAGAGTTAAGGGAGCTGCAGGGACAGGGAGGGATCACCGTGTGTGGGGCAGAGTTAAGGGAGCTGCAGGGACAGGGAGGGATCACCGTGTGTGGGGCAGAGTTAAGGGAGCTGCAGGGACAGGGAGGGATCACCGTGTGTGGGGCAGAGTTAAGGGAGCTGCAGGGACAGGGAGGGATCACCGTGTGTGGGGCAGAGTTAAGGGAGCTGCAGGGACAGGGAGGGATCACTGTGTGGGGCAGAGATCCCCCCTCGCAGTCACTTCCCGTGGACGCAGGGACCCAGCACACCCAGCTCCCTCCTCTCTCAGCCTCCTCGTGTCCCTGGAGCGAGGGCAGGGAGAAGTGGGCACTTGCCGAGCTGCCAGCAGCCTCTCGGTTCTCTGCCCTGCAATTATCCCTGCTCTGCATGAATCCATCACCGGGGCTGCAGTAGCAGGAGCAGCCTGCGCGAGGGCTGCAGTGCTGTAAAGCAGCCAGGCACCCATCACTTCCACACCGGTGCTGCTCTGCGGGCTCCGCAGCAGGGGCTGCAAGGGCCTGCCCTGGTGTGGCTCCGAGCAGCCTCTGGCATCCTCCCCCGATCCCAGGGAGGTGCTCTGGGGATACAGCTGGGCAAACAACCTAAAGAGAAAAGCAAGGCAAAAGGCAAGAACAACAATCTGATGCACTCGTGTTCACTGGAGTACGAAAATAAGCTTAATTCCAAATGTAGTGGTTTCATTTGCATGATGCATTTTGCATGAGTGGCCCCACAAATGAATTTACCGGGAGGGCAGAATATAAATAGAGTCTTTCTGAAGTGTCTGCCGTGTCTCCCCTGCAGCTGGGAGCTTGATTGCAGTGCAGGCAGCTGCACTCACACTGGCTGGGGCCCGCCTCGCCTCAAATCCGAATCACCAGCCCCAGTGGCTGGGAGTTCCCCAGGCCAGGAGCACAGATCCAGGAGGGTCAGAGCAAACAGGGCTGCTCCAGTCCTGCCTTGTCCTCCCTCAGAGAAACCCTCATTATCTCAGCCTCTGAACTGCTCCAGCAGCTCTTTGGGATGCCCCGCTTGGTCAGTGCTTCATGGACCTGCAGCACATTGTCCCATTATCCCATTGTCCCATTGTCCCATTGTCCCATTATCCCATTGTCCCGTTGTCACAGGGTCAGGGAGTTGGGCCTTGCCCCTGCTGGGCTGACCAAGTGTCCAGGGAAAGGAGATCCGACCATGAACATCCTACAAAGCTCATCCCAGGGTCACCCAACAGAAAGAAAACCAGCAGGAACACCGTGGAACCCGTGCATTCAGTCAGGACGAACCATCCAGGTCAAACTGGGAGTCAAAAACCCCTCAATTTTCGGAGCTGTCCCTGCTGTATGCACAGCATCTACCCCGTGGCTGGTGCTGGGCGCAGTAGCCTCTATTTAAGATCAAACTATTTTGACTTATGAACATCCATTGGAGCAAGAGCACCATCCTGCTCCTATAAATTGGTTTCCAAGTAGCACATAGGCCAAGATAACCAAAATGTTTTGATTGCAGACTCTGTGGGAGGGATTATGATGGGAAGGAAAGGAACTATCTGGGATTGATTTATATCACAGTGATAAGATTATCATAAGTGAGGATTTTTTCAGATTTTTGTCAGGAAAAAAAATACATCTTTTGGTTTTTGCAGCTGAAACCCAAAGCAAAGGACAATTTGGTGATTTTCAGGCTATTATGTTATTGAAACCTTGCAAACTTGCCTGAGTGCTGTCCTTTTCTTCCCTCGAGTTTCCGTATTACAGAGAAGCTTTAGGAGGGAGGGAATGCATCCTCTCAGGTCCCAGTAGCAACTTCCCAGTGAGAACTGGGCACAGATCGGACCATCTGGAAGATGAGGTCACTTCTCAGAAGGTTCAGCTCTTCAGAAAATGGCTCCAAAGCTGGAGGGCCTGGGTGGAAAGACTGGGAAAGCATTTCCAGAGGCTCTGAGAACACGGCTGCCAGCTGATTCTCCTCTTGATTTGCTAATTCCCTTGGTTTCTTCTGACCTCTCCGTGGCCGTTCCTAAATTCAATTAAAACAACGTGGCGAGTGGCCTGGGGGATGGGATGTTAGGCCAGACCCATAACTGGCTCCCGGGAGCGGAGGAGCCGGCAGTGATGGTTGCCAGCAGCACCGGCAGCTCCAGGGAGCTGAGCAGATCCTTTCTCAATAGGATTTGCACTTCTGTCCTGGGAAACAGCAAGGCAGGCCCAGGAGAGTCACCCACTAAATCCTCTGGCCACCCCAGGCTAAAATCAGACTCAACAAACACTGGGAATGGGGCCGGGAGGGGGATGAGGGGCTGGGCTTCTTCCCAAATTTGCATTACCTCGTTTCTGAAGCTTATTGAACACTGGTCTTTAACGTGCCTACAGGAGCTTATTGAAGCCATAATGCAAGATACAGGAATTTCCATTCTCACTGCACAAAGCGACCCAGAATTTGAGACATCTTTTGCTCTCAGAGAAAATGTTGGCTGCCCTGAAACAAATGGCAAAACCTTCTTGGTGCAATATCAGCCAGAGGTTTTTTCAGATTTTGCCTCAGCCTTTCACATGGAACTGTTGTGCAGCACAACATCCTTGGGGAGGGAGAGCAGACAACACAAGGAGATGGATGTTCTCTATTCCTGTACGTTGAATTTTCCCTCTCCTGCCCATGGGCATCCCCAGTGCTCCATCCCTGCCCCGTGCCAGGAGGAAGACACCCAGAGCAGTTTGTGTGGAGGAGCTGGTCTTTGGCAGAAGTTCTGCTGCTCTAATGCAAACTCAGCTCCCCACCTGGGCACTGGGAATAGAGTTCCAAAGAGAATATCATCAGAAACGGCTTCTAATGAATCAAAAGGAGCCAGGCAAATATTTGAGTAGCTGAGCAGCCACGGAGGGTGCCATGAAAAGGAAAAAGCTTTACTTTTCCCTACTCTCACCTTCTGGCAGCGCTTAATGGGTCTTGTGTCAACAGCAGGGTGTGAGCAGGCTGTGGGGTTTGGGATTGGGGCACAGAGCCGTGTGTCTGTGGGGCAGGAGCTCAGATCCTGTCTGTAGGAACACCTGGTGTGGGATTGGGGCACAGAGCCGTGTGTCTGTGGGGCAGGAGCTCAGATCCTGTCTGTAGGAACACCTGGTGTGGGATTGGGGCACAGAGCCGTGTGTCTGTGGGGCAGGAGCTCAGAGCCTGTTCCTGGGCAGTGGAAGCCTTTTGGTGTCCCGGGGATGGTTTTCCCGGTGTGTCCTCACCACAGAGGTGCCCATGGGACGGGCCCAGCCGGGCACTGCCCGGGCAGCAGCAGCAGCAGGGGGTTGCACCCTGCCCTCTGCAGTGAGGCCCCGCTGACCAGGGGTGAGCAGCAGTAATGACAGGGTGCTGCCCGTGCCCGGGCTCTGCCCTGGGCTCACAGGGTCCCTCACTCCGGCCTTCCCTGCAGAGGTTTCCTAAACCCCAGGCTGCTCCCCCGATGACCCCGAATCCCTGGCAGAGCTGGGCCCTGGCCTCTGTAGGTTTGCCTGCCTCTCGGGAGCTCACATCCAGCACAGCTGCCTCGGCCCCGTGCCCACATCGCGCCAGCTGCCTGGCATCTGTTTCGGCCCTTGGTGTTCGGAGGCTTCGTTCTCGCAGCTGTGTGTCCCTAAGTGCCACAGCCTGGCACGGGGGCTCCTCCTGCCACTGCTGCTTCCCGAGGTTTAGTGCCACGGAGCTTTGCTGACGGGGTTTGCTCCTGCTGCAGCCCCGCAGCGCCCAGGACTAGCCTGCCCTGGGGCTGGCACACAGGGGACAGCTGGGCAGTTGTCACCTGAGCAGAGCCGCAGGGTGGGTCAGCCTGGAAGGCACCGCCCAGGCACAGGAGTGTGTCCAGAAAGCTCTGGAATATCCCCAGGGAGAAGACTCCACAGCCTCTCTGGGATCTGTTCAGGGCTGGGCACTGCCCAGGGCAGTTCTGCCTCCTGGGCTCAGGCCCTGCCCGTGGCTCTGGTGCCGCTGCCGGGCCCCGGAGCAGAGCCCGGGCCCTGCCCTGAGCCCTCCCTGCAGCCAGGGACACCCAGGGCTGAGGGCCCCTCTCAGCTGGGGCTCCTCTCAGGGCTGAGCAGCCCCGGCTCCCTCAGCCTGTCCTGGGCACGGAGATGCTCCAGGCCCTTCCTCAGCTGTGCAGTCCCTCTTGTCCTGAGGAGCCCAGAGCTGGACGCAGCACTCCAGGGCTGGGCAGAGGGACAGCAGCTGTGTTTGTAACGGGAACAGGGCTCAAACCCAGTCCTGCCATGGCAAAGTTAAAGGGAACTTCTAAACACATCCAAGTGCTGCGAGCCCAGGAAGCAGCAAGAGCAGTGCCCATTCCCTGAAATGTGTGGGAGCACAGATTTACCCCCTGAAAGGGCTGTGCTCTGCAGGAAGAGCACTGCAAAGGCCTCTGGAAGGGCTGCAGCCTCCCTGGAGCTGGAGCTGAGCAGCGCAGGGTGTGTCTGTGGCCCAGCCCACACAGCCTGCTGCCAGCACATCATCTGTGATGCACATGCACACACAGTGCTGGTGCTGGGGACAGCTGAGGCAGCTTTTGAACCTCTCACGGGGAGATTCCTGTCACCACTTGGGCTCCTGATCCAGTGCCAAGCCTGGCTTTGTCCCTTAGAGCCGTGTTCTGCCAGCCTCAGCCCAGACTTGGAGTCCAGTTTGTCTGAGGCACATTAGCCCTGGCAAGAGGGTGCAAATTAATGGCTCCTCTTCAAAGCCTCTCCCAGGAAGGCACTATTGATTGCATTCATGTCAAGTGGGAAACTTTAATGGGACAGCTGGAGAGAACAGCATTTCCCTGCCTCACTTGTTGTTCAGCCAGGCAGGGCTGGCGAGGAGCGTGCCAGATCTGTGAGTTGTGTGAACGAGGCAGGAGCTTGGCCCACATAGGACCGTGGACAAAAATCAAGTTGGCTGGTGGAGGAGAAGGGGATTTGGAGCAGCGTGGCAGTGTGGACTGTGTTTCTGCCAGGAGAGACTGAAGTCAGTCCCTTCCTCTCCCCACAGAGCCTCCTGCTGTGCTGTGAGCGCGGGGAAGGGGCACAGGGCAGTGCCAGCCCCGCAGCTGGGTCAGGGCTCCTCCTGCCCTCACACTGAAAGGGGAGGGATGCTCCTCCACAGGGCACCAGACCCCGAGGCCAGCTCTCACTTCCACTCCAGTTTGGCAGCCGCACTTCCAGGCTCTGTGTGTGTGTGGGGGGAGCCGGAGCTGGGAACCCCCAGCCCTGAGGACAGGTCTGGTTTTGAGCCACTCCTCTCCCTGCCAGAAACACGGCAATGGAAGCAAACAGCCTTGCCTTCCCCACCAGCCCGAGGTGAAGGAAGGAGGAATCTTTCTCAGGAAGGACACGAGCCCGACCCAGAGAGGTGCGTGAGGGTTTAATGGGCAGCAGCCTCATTGATGAAGTTATTTTCTGAGCCCTGCTGTGAAAAGAGCTGTTTGGAAGACAGTTTCAGGACATGCAATTATCCAGTTTGCCAGCTTAATGCATTCAACTTAACCTCATTTTTATGAAGCAGAAATCAATGTGGTAACTTTTCAAGGCTAAGAGATGACATTTTATTCTTGCTTCTCTCATAAGGAGGCATATTTTTAAGCTTCGTTTTCTGCTGTAACTCCTCCTAGTTTTGATTAAGCGGGAATACTCCAAGGGCTAGAGGAAAGAGTGAGGCAATTTCCACATTCCCAGAGTCACATTAGAATGGAAAATGTTTCTGAAACCTCTTTGCAAAGCATGGAAAAATTCTCCTTCTTGGAAGAGGACTTGGAAGTGCATTTAGAACTTCAGTGCAAGCGCTTCTGCATTAATTTCATCCAAGAACCACTTCACCAGGGAAGGATTCTAAAGGTGCTGATCTTCCTCCCAGTTTTTCATTCCAAGGAATGCAAAGCCCTGTTCTCTGTTACTGCAGTGTCTGTCACCCTCTCTGCTCCCACATGGTCAGGGGCATTTTGGTACCCGTTCCCCCCTCGTGTCCCCTTCCCTTCCTGAGCCAGGAGTTCTGCAGAGCAGCAGCTGCCAGAGCTGGGAGCTGGGCAATGCTTGTCCAGAAGCTCCCCAGCAAGACTGTGCCACAAAACTGAAGGGTAATTGCCCTGCTTTTCATTAACATGGCCCTGTCCCACCCCTGGCATTTCCTGGCGTGGGTGGCAGCGCACAGGAGTGTGTCAGTGACACCTGCAAAGGCCTGTCCCCGCTGGGTGCTGGTGATGGCACCTTTGCCATTTGCTCATCCAGGATTTGGGAGGGAGAAGCCAGGAATCAGGGAGGACCCCATCAGGGGGAACATTGTGCCTTTGGCAGCAGCTGGAAAGTGAGAGATGTGATGTGAAAACAGGAACACCAGAATTCTTCTCGTGGCTCCCTTCTGGGCTCGGGCTGAGCCACGCGCCTGGAGTGCCACCAGGGTCCGCGCCGTGGAACGAAGGAAAAACACAGCCACCTCACAGGGATCACACAGCTGCGGTTCAGTCGCCCCTGAGGGGCCACCCTGAGCCACCTGCCCAGCTGTGACACCGACACACCTGTCTGCAAGGAGCCTCTGGGCAGGGCCTGTCCCCAGGGCTGGGGGCCACTGCTCGCTCTCCTCGCCAGGAACATGGCCCTGAGCCGGGGTGGGACATTCACATCTTCATCTCAGCCCATCAGCCGGGGAGGGATCCATCAGAGTGAGGGTGGAATCGCAGTGTCCCCCGGTTCCTGGGGCTTGGGAGAGAAGCAGAGATTTGGGCAGAGCGTTTCTAAGGGTCGGATCCAGCAGGATGGGTCATCGGGAAAGAATCAGGGTCTGTGTGTGTGTGTCAGTGGGTTTGGAGCAGGAGGAGGCTGCTCTGAGGGCAGATCTTGAGCTGGGGGTGAGTCAGGAGCTGAGGATGCCTGAAGACAGCAGAGCCTCAGAGCAGGGAGCAGCTGGAGTCTGCCCTGCCCTAGGATCACCTGAGCTCTGCTGCACCATGGAGTAGCTCCAGAGGGTGAACTTTGGGAGAGCCTCTCTCTGTGCTGGCACTGACGGGCGACAAACCAGCAGCAGCAGCAGCGTTTCCTCGTAAGCACTGGAGAGGAACTGCGAGGATAATGTCCCTTAAAGTAGCTGACAGGCCTGCTTTTCCTCAAGTCCCTGGAGAGGGTGGAGAGCAGTTAAGACGCAGCAGCTGTGTTTGTTTTTTCTTCATTTATATGTTTTTTTCCCCCAGCAAAGTGCCGGGTGTTAATTCCTCTTGATTTGCTCAGCACAGCCCAGTTTGGAGAGGCCGTCCCTGGAACAGGGCTGATTAGCCTCCTCTCCAGTGTGCATCACCCAAACAGCCACTAATGACACTTTATCCCAACTGCGTGCCTCTCGCTGAGGCTGCAGGGAATTCGGCTGGAATTGTGCAGTCAATTACACAAACTTGGGGCAGCCAGAGTCCAGAGCCTTCTGTCAGGCCCTCTGCCCAGCCAGGGGGGAGGTTGCTCTGGTGGCGTGGAGTGAATGAATGCAGTGCTGAGCTCTGCGTGTCCCCTGAGCCCGGCACTTCCCTGTCCCTGTATCTCCCAGTGTCCCTGTGCTGGAGCATCCATGGCAGGTGCAAAGCCAGCACCTTCCTCTCCATTCCCATCCACTCCTGCATGCACAGGAAGGGTGACAAGGGCTGTGTACAGGCGGACAGAGGAGAAAAACTCATGATCCGAGTGAAAAATGCGTGATCCAGGGTGGTTGTTCCTCCTCCAGTGTTCCTCCCTGCAGAAATGGGGGTGAGCCCTGGTCCTCTGCACTGCGAGCTCCCTCCCCAGCTCTGTTCCCTGCCGGCAGTCACAGACATCCCACAGGAGCCTCTTCGGCTGACAAATCACCTCAGGCTTGTGGGAAGGACAGATAAGAACTTTCTCTTCAGCTCTCTTCCCTCCAGACCTAAAAGACACGTCGGTATTTTGTGTTGAGCGTGAGGCAGAGCCAGTCCAGCTCTGGAACGGGGAAGAGGTGCAGGAGGGGAGGGCAGCAGGATGCAGGGGGCTCCTGTGGAAGGAGACAGAAGAAGGGAGAGCTGGGAAAGGCTGTGGCATCCCTGGCTCTGTCCTGGCACGGGAAAGGCTGTGGCATCCCCAGCTCTGTCCTGGCACGGGATTGTCTGTTTGATCTTCAGGGGCTGTTGTCAGATCAGTTAAATGTGCCAAGCAGCGGTGTTTGTCACATTTTTTGGGCTGTCCATGCAGCAGTTCGCCCCATGATGGGTGGGAAGAGGGCAGCTGCCCTCCAGGGAATGTTAGGGATCCTCCCTGGATCTCCTCAGTGACACTGCTGGACGTGAGCTGCAAGCACACCATGATGATGCTTCTCATACACAGACATTTTGCCCCTCTCCTTTTTGCTCTTCAAGGTCACTTGAGCAGCTGGCAGGGAAGGAAGAACCCAGCCCACTTTGGGAAGGTGGAAAAAACCCTTCCGCTCCATCCTGGCTGGCTGTGAGTGCTGGGAATGCAGGCGGCGCGGTCTGGAGCCAGGCTGGAGCATGTTCCTCTGGCCTTTAGCCTCTCCTCCTGCCCTCCCCGAGCCACAGCACGCGGCAAACTCCTCCAGGAGCCCCTGCCTTTGCAGCAGCCTTATCTCCGAGCACTCTCCCCTTATCTGCAGCCTTCAGCCTGGCCGCGCTGCACGGAGGGCTGATGGGGACCGCAGCTGCTGGCAGCAGCTCCCGTCCGCTGCTGGGAAGTGGGAGCTCTCTGGACCCTGCTCGCAGCCCCTGTGCAACTGCACAGCCAGGGCACAGGGATCCCTGCTGCTCTTGGAGCTTCCCCAGCCCTGCGGAAAGCAGCCTCTGCCCCTTGGGGTGTCAGTGACATGCCAGAGCAGGGACCTCAAACGCCTGAGCAGCCACGGCCTCCTTGCACCCTCCTGCACCCTCCTGCTCCTGGGTGCCAGCGCACCCTGGGCTCCGGGAGGGTGCTCTGCCCCTTCCTTGCCTGAGGAGCGCTGCCCCAGGACGTGCTGCTCCTGCAGCCTTCCCTTCCGCCCCCGCAGGCTCTCCAGGCAGGGGGGTAGAGGCGCAGAGCGCAGCTGCTGACCCTGAGCAGCTAACGGGGGATTGGGAAGGGAGAGGAGCCGCTGCCACAATCAGTGCAGCAGTGCCTGTTTTGATTAGCCAGCAATTTTTCTGGTCATTTGGAGAACAAAATTCGCCTGCCTGCGCTCCCTCCTTCCTGGGGGAGACATGAGCTGTTGGATGCCGCCCCAAAACTCCCTCTGCTGTCTGGGCGGTGGGGAGAAACCATTCTGTGGGGAGAGGAGGCTGTTTCCACAGGGATTGGAGTGGACAGCCCAGGCTCAAAGGGCTGGAGGATGTTTTCTCGCAGCCAAGGCCTTTCCTCAGCGGGAGTGCTGGACACCAGCACCCCGCACCGGGGCTTCTTGCTGCTGCCATCCTGGTTTGCAGCTGGTGCAGAGCTCGCTGTGCCTCCAGCCAACACCCAGGGCCTGAGGCCGGCGCTTCCGCGCTCGCTGCAGCCAGGAAGGTGGGAAGGGACACCGATGTGCCAGCTCAGTTGACAGCTGGCACGGAGCAGGGGATGTGCTGATGGAAGGGAGGCAGCTGCCAGCTTCACATGCCAGCGCTGGCAGCGGAGAAGTGACAGGACACGGCGCCAGGAACAAGCGGGGCTGGCGTGGGGAAGAGCCTGGGGCAGCGCCGTGGGAGGGCTAGTGCGTGACCCCGGGATGAAGCCCAGGTGGCTGCCTGGGGGGTGTCACTGCAAGGGCAGCAGTGTCCGAGTCCTTGCAGCCTCCTGGGAGCGGGACAGCCAAGCCGTGCCCTCCCTGCTTCCTGCTGGCAGCCCTGGGAGCCAGGTGTGCCGGGCTTGGCTCCCGCAGCAGGGACACGGCCACGCCTCCCAGGATGGCCAGGAGAGATCCCGCTGCTTCCTGGAGCCGTGGTCAGCGCTGGGAGCAGAACATCCCCTCCTCCTGCCCGTGCGGGGTGTGGGGCTGAGCCCTCAGCACAGCCCCGCTGGCCCCGCTGTGGTGACAGCGTGGACTGGCCTCCCTCGGCTGCGTGCTGGCCCGGTCTGTCCCTGCCTGGCATTGCCGGCCTTCCCTTGGTGGCTTTGCCAGGCTTGCCAGGTCACTTTGGCTGCCCTGAGCCACAGCCAGGACGTGCTGGGTTGGGCAGACCCAGGTGCAGCCCCAGCTGCCCACAGGAGCCTCCTGTGCTCCCCATCAGCCCTACATGACGTGGGCTCCTGCCTTTCCCTTAGCAAGGTGATGCTGCTTGGCATGGAAGCAGGGAATTCCAGACCGGTTTGGGTCAGGAGGGACCTTAAAGCTCATCTGTTCCACTCCCCTGCCATGGGCAGGGACACCTTCCAGTAGCCCAGGGTGCTCCAAGCCCCGTCCAGCCTGGCCTTGGACACTGCCAGGGAAGGGGCAAAGACCCCTGCAGTCAGTATTTTGCCTGGAGGTTCAGTTTAGGGTTTCCTCTGATTGCATCCCAATACATTCTGCTCCAGCCCCTTCACCTCATCCCTCACGTTCCTCAACACTTCCCTCCTCACCTCCCTTTTGCCATCCAGCAGATCTGAAGAAGAGACAATCACCAAATTCCTTGTCAGAAGTGTTTGCATCCTCCACAGTATCTGGAGCACGGCTGGAATCCGTAATGCAATCCTAATGTTCGGATCATCTCTTGTCTCTGTGCTAGGGAGTGACAGAGCTCAGCTTCAAACACCAACCCCTCATTAAACATTTGAACACCACTCCGATCCTTCCAGAGCCTGGGGTTCCTGGTGGTTTAGGGAGATCCACACTAATAACTGCGACATCAGGCATCTGTTCCTAGCTCCGTTTTCCGTCCTCCCACTGGGGGCTGTGCAATATTTCATCCCTCAGGTTATTTTGTGTAGTGCTCTTGGGAGTGCCCACACCCATCCGTGCGCTTCCGAGCAAATTCCCTGGAGGAAGTCGCCCGTTCCTAGGAGGTCATGAGGAGAAACTTCACTGAATTCCCAGCTCTCACCCACCAGGGACACTGAACTCTGGAATACAATGGTGCTCTGAATCCAGGTTTAGTGGAAGGAGGCAAACTCTTACGCTCTGTAAGAGTTCATTAAAGATTGACTCTTCTTTTTATAATTAAATTTGACACAAAAGGTCATGCATGTAGAGGTTTCAAGGGTATGGGACACGGACCTGGGATCCCAGGGCTCTGAGCCCCAAACTGGCAGGCCAGACTCACATCTGGGGTCTTCCATCCAGGCTTGGAAATCTGCAGAGGTCAGGTTTAGTGCCCTGCATTTGCTTCATGCCATGCTCAGCCTAACCTTGGTTTCTTGGTGTTCAGAGGCTGTTGGGAAGCCCTAAAGCTGTGGCTTTTGGAACAGCCCAGCTCCCTCACCCCGCGTTGCTCTGGCAGAGCTCCTCACATGCAGCCTAATCCCAGCTCCCGTTGTGGAGGGGAGAGCACTGTAAGCACAAAGACAGAGCTTCTTTCCTGGTATTATTTGAACCAGGAGCTCATTGAGTGCCAGAGCTTTCCAAAAGGAGTATTTAATGTTGCCTGGGAAGTGTCCCTCGTGCCCTGCTGGTCTCCTTGCCTGATCCCATATGGAGCAGCTGCTCCTGCGCTCTCCATCCTCTGCCTGGCATGTCCTGATTCCCATTTCTTGCTCTGCCAAAGCTTTCCGGGGTCAGGGATCCAGCTTCATTCATAATCGTCTGACACTGAACTATAATTCCACCTTGCGTTGGAAGTGGTCTTGGAAAAGACACCTGTTCTGGGAAATGCAGAGCACTGGAGCCTTCTCCATCCCTCTTGCAGCAGGGCTTGCACTCAAGGGCACAGATCCATCCCTGCTGACTTTTTTGGGGGAGAAAAGGCAGTGTCAGCCCTCCTCGATTCCTGCTGTGGGTCTGAACCTGTCCTGGAGTCCCAGCTTGTGTGGGATCTGCGCTGTGTCAGTACAAACCCAGGCACGGAGCAGCCTTCATGGAATCACGGGCTCACAGAGCAGTTGGGCTGGACCTTAAAGATCATCCAGTTCCAGCCCCTGCCACGGGCAGCACACCTTCACTCCCACAGCGAATAGGCCAAGTGCTTTCCTTGGCACAGCTCCCACTCACAGCTCTGGAGAGGTCAGCACTGAGGCTGACCAGCAGCCAGGAGCGATTCCCTGAGCCCTCCGGAATCCATCACTGCTGGTGGGAGCCGGTGCTGCAGCCAGGAGCGATTCCCTGAGCCCTCCGGAATCCAGCACTGCTGGTGAGGAGCCGGTGCCGCAGCCAGGAGCGACCCCCTGATCCCCTGAGCCCTCCGGAATCCAGCACTGCTGGTGAGGAGCCGGTGCCGCAGCCAGGAGCGAACCCCTGATCCCCTGAGCCCTCCGGAATCCAGCACTGCTGGTGGGAGCCGGTGCCGCAGCCAGGAGCGATCCCCTGAGCCCTCCGGAATCCAGCACTGCTGGTCGGGAGCCGGTGCTGCAGCCGCTGCCAGGGCTGGAACGGGGTGTGCCCCACATCGCCAGGGCTCAGCGGGGCCCTGTCCTGCGTTCCAGGGCAGATGCACAGCCCGGAGCCTCTGGAGGCACGGGCAGCGTGGCTCTGCAGGGCCCAGGGCTGGAGCAGCCTCTCTCTCCCCCACGGAATGCCTGAGTGGACCCGCAGCGGTGCTGAGAGCGGAGGCTGGGCCGTGCAGCTGCTGGAATGACCAGTGCTGCCACTCCTGGGGGCTTCATTCCCCCAGGCCATTTCGCAGTGCTGCTACCCGCAGTTTTTCTCTTCCTTTTTCTGATGGGGGCAATGTTTCCTGCTGCTGGCCGGGGGGTTCGCAGCAGTGGGGTGGTGTTAAACCAGCGGAGAATGATCCAGACTAGAGAGGGCAAGGCAGGACAGGAGCAGTGAGCAGGTTTTGGATTCCCACAGGACTGAGTTTCCTTTAAACTGAACAAGAACCGAGCAGAGTAAACACGAGCACTTAAAGCAGCCCCACTCGTGTTTCGTAGTGGAGCTTCTCTGTAGAAGCTGCTTCTCTGTGACTTCTTCCCTTCTGCTCCTCTGCTGGAGGGGATGAAAAGAGAGCAGGGATTGAGGGAGCGCAGGGTGGAGACAGGCGCTAAAAATAATATAAATGGCCATTGTAAGTTACCAGAGTCTAAAAATACTCCAATTTTACTTACTTGGGCTACTTCTACATCAGAGAGTAAAGCGAATTCAGAGAAATCTGATGAGAACAACCTGGAAGAAAGGAAAAGCTTGGCATTCTTTCCTTGAAGGGGAAGGGATTAAAGGAAAAAAAAACCAAAAACGTGTACAGTAATAATAACAGCAGCAATAATCAGCTAGAAAAAGATGAGTGCTGTATTTATTTTTCCTGCTATATTCAGCAAAGATAGGGGCAGCCAATGAAATTGGGAAGGCAGCAAATTCCAAAAGCAGTCCAGGCAACACTCCTGGAGACAGCAGCTGTGCAGCCACGGGAGCTCCTTCCGCAGGGAACCCCTTCCAGGGGCACTTTGGGGGGTCCTGGGAGCTCCTTCCGCAGGGAACCCCTTCCAGGGGCACTTTGGGGGGTCCTGGGAGCTCCTTCCGCAGGGAACCCCTTCCAGAGGCACTTTGGGGGGTCCTGGGAGCTCCTTCCCCAGGGGAAACCATCCAAGGGCAGCACTTTGGGGGTTCCTGGGAACTCCTTTCCCAGGGAACCCCTCCCAAGGGTGGCACCTTGGGGATTTGTGGGAGCTCCTTCCCCAGGGAACCCCTTCCAGGGGCACTTTGGGGGTTCCTGGGAGCCCCTTCTCCAGGGAACCCCTTCCAGGGGCTCCACTTTGGGGGTTCCTGGAGCTCCTTCCCCAGGGAGCCCCATCCAAGGGCAGCACTTTGGGGTTTCTTGGGAGGTGTGGGGTAGACAAAAGGAATGATTCTGTGTGTGTGCTGGGCAAGGGGGGTCAGGCCAGCGGAGGAGTGAATCAGGGCCCCATTCCCAGCGGGATTAACTCCAAGAGATGCTGCAGCAAAGCCGTTTTTGAAGGCAGATAGCAAAGGCGGGTAGGGTTATTGGGAGCTGTAGGGTTTTTGGGAGCTGTAGGGTTATTGGGAGCTGTAGGGTTATTGGGAGCTGTAGGGTTATTGGGCACTGTAGGGTTATTGGGAGCTGTTGGGTTATTGGATGCTGTAGGGTTATTGGGAGCTGTGGGGTTATTGGGTGCTTTAGGGTTATAGGGTTAGGGTTAGGGTTTGGGTTAGGGTTATTGGGTGCTGTAGGGTTATTGGGTGCTGTAGGGTTATTGGATGCTGTGGGGTTATTGGGTGCTGTCGGGTTAATGGGTGCTGTAGGATTATTGGGTGCTGTAGGGTTATTGGGAGCTGTAGGGTTATTGGATGCTGTGGGGTTATTGGGAGCTGTAGGGTTATTGGGAGCTGTAGGGTTATTGGGAACTGTAGGGTTATTGGGAGCTGTTGGGTTATTGGGAACTGTAGGGTTATTGGGAACTGTTGGGTTGTTGGGAGCTGTAGGGTTGTTGGGAGCTGTAGCGTTATAGGGTTAGGGTTAGGGTTTTGGTTAGGGTTATTGGGTGCTGTAGGGTTATTGGGTGCTTTAGGGTTATAGGGTTAGGGTTAGTGTTTGGGTTAGGGTTATTGGGAGCTGTAGGGTTAAATGGAGCTGTAGGGTTATTGGGAGCTGTAGGGTTATTGGGAGCTGTAGGGTTATTGGGCACTGTAGGGTTATTGGGAGCTGTTGGGTTATTGGATGCTGTAGGGTTATTGGGAGCTGTGGGGTTATTGGGTGCTTTAGGGTTATAGGGTTAGGGTTAGGGTTTGGGTTAGGGTTATTGGGTGCTGTAGGGTTATTGGGTGCTGTAGGGTTATTGGGTGCTGTCGGGTTAATGGGTGCTGTAGGATTATTGGGTGCTGTAGGGTTATTGGGAGCTGTAGGGTTATTGGGAGCTGTAGGGTTATTGGATGCTGTGGGGTTATTGGGTGCTGTCGGGTTAATGGGTGCTGTAGGATTATTGGGTGCTGTAGGGTTATTGGGAGCTGTAGGGTTATTGGATGCTGTGGGGTTATTGGGAGCTGTAGGGTTATTGGGAGCTGTAGGGTTATTGGGAACTGTAGGGTTATTGGGAGCTGTTGGGTTATTGGGAACTGTAGGGTTATTGGGAACTGTTGGGTTGTTGGGAGCTGTAGGGTTGTTGGGAGCTGTAGCGTTATAGGGTTAGGGTTAGGGTTTTGGTTAGGGTTATTGGGTGCTGTAGGGTTATTGGGTGCTTTAGGGTTATAGGGTTAGGGTTAGTGTTTGGGTTAGGGTTATTGGGAGCTGTAGGGTTAAATGGAGCTGTAGGGTTATTGGGAGCTGTAGGGTTATTGGGCACTGTAGGGTTGTTGGGAACTGTAGGGTTATTGGGAGCTGTAGGTTTATTGGGAGCTGTAGGGTTGTTGGGAGCTGTAGGGTTATAGGGTTAGGGTTAGGGTTTTGGTTAGGGTTATTGGGTGCTGTAGGGTTATTGGGTGCTTTAGGGTTATAGGGTTAGGGTTAGTGTTTGGGTTAGGGTTATTGGGAGCTGTAGGGTTAAATGGAGCTGTAGGGTTATTGGGAGCTGTAGGGTTATTGGGAGCTGTGGGGTTATTGGGAGCTGTAGGGTTATTAGGAGCTGTTGGGTTATTGGGAGCTGTTGGGTTATTGGGAGCTGTAGGGTTATTGGGTGCTTTAGGGTTATAGGGTTAGGGTTAGGGTTTGGGTTAGGGTTATTGGGTGCTGTAGGGTTATTGGGTGCTTTAGGGTTATAGGGTTAGGGTTAGGGTTTGGGTTAGGGTTATTGGGTGCTGTAGGGTTATTGGGTGCTTTAGGGTTATAGGGTTAGGGTTAGGGTTTTGGTTAGGGTTATTGGGTGCTGTAGGTTTATTCGATGCTGTAGGGTTTTTGGGTGCTGTAGGGTTATTGGTGCTGTAGGGTTATTGGTGCTGTAGGGTTATTGGGTGCTGTCGGGTTAAATGGAGCTGTAGGGTTATTGGGTGCTGTAGGGTTATTGGGAACTGTAGGGTTATTGGGTGCTTTAGGGTTATTGGGAGCTGTAGGGTTGTTGGGATCTCTAGGGTTATTGGGAGCTGTAGGTTTATTGGATGCTGTAGGGTTATTGGGTGCTGTAGGGTTATTGGGTGCTGTAGGGTTATTGGTGCTGTAGGGTTAAATGGAGCTGTAGGGTTATTGGTGCTGTAGGGTTATTGGGTGCTGTAGGGTTATTGGGAGCTGTAGGGTTATTGGGAGCTGTAGGGTTATTGGGAGCTGTAGGTTTATTGGATGCTGTAGGGTTATTGGGTGCTGTAGGGTTATTGGTGCTGTAGGGTTAATGGGTGCTGTAGGGTTTTTGGGAGCTGTAGGGTTAAATGGAGCTGTAGGGTTATTGGGTGCTGTAGGGTTATTGGGAGCTGTAGGGTTATTGGGTGCTGTAGGGTTATTGGATGCTGTGGGGTTATTGGGTGCTGTAGGGTTATTGGATGCTGTAGGGTTATTGGGTTCTGTAGGGTTATTGGATGCTGTAGGGTTATTGGGTGCTGTGGGGTTATTGGGTGCTGTAGGGTTATTGGGAGCTGTAGGGTTATTGGGAGCTGTAGGGTTATTGTATGCTGTAGGGTTATTGAGTGCTGTGGGGTTATTGGGTGCTGTAGGGTTATTGGCAGCTGTAGGGTCAATGAGAGCTGTTGGGTGTGTGCTGGTGGCCCATTTCTGGCGATGAGTCTCCAGGACAGGAATCCCAGGAATATGGAGGGGACCCCGTCCTCTGCCAGTCCCGGGCCTGAGGCCCCACTGCAGACCCTGGGCTGGGCTGCCACAGCCCTGAATTGTGCCTGAACCCACAGCCCTGCCCCGCTGGTCCCGTTCCTGTCCCGGGGGTTTTTGGGATGTTGGGGTGTTACACCCCTCACAGAGCTGTGCAAATCTCCTCCTTTTCCCTGGCTGGGGCTCCTGGGATTCCTGCCCTGCTCGCTATCACCAGGCAGCATTTCCTGCAGGATTTCTAATTACAGGGCAGCCTTTGGGGACTCTTCCTGCCCAGCCAATATTAATGGAGGGTTAGAATATTTTAGGTACACTTTAAATACTGCTTTTCAACATCTTTGTTCTGCCCGAGTACACTTTTTATATAATCTGTATAATCTATATACAGCCACAGCAGGAATTAATCCCTCATACTTTCATAAATATCATCTGGGCTGCTTGTTTGTTAAAAACCAGTTCTCCCTGCCCTAGATTCTTCAAGGAAATGAAGAATTCACCCAGCCCTTCCCCCTTTGCTCTCCTGCTGGGATGGGTGCAGCCTCTGGTGTGTGTCCCCAGGTTCTGGGAGGTGCAGGTTCTTGGGACTCCCTTTCCTGATGCTGCTCCCGTGGGATTTGTCCCCTCTCAGGTGCAGCAGGAAAAGGCTCCATTGCTGTTGTTGCCCCAGCAGAGTGGGAGGACATCCGTGTTGCTGTCACTGGTCCCGGGCCGCCTGTGACGTGTGGCACTGCGGTAGAACACGCTGGTGTCAGCCTGGGCAGGGCAGCTGTCCCTGCTGAGGTCCCCGGAGGTGATCCAGCCCTTGCTGGGTGTTCTCACACTCGTCTCTGTCGGGGCAGCTGAGAAAAGCCCAGCGCTGGCAAAGCCACTGGAGTTTGTGCTGCCCGTGCCCACAGCCTGGCACAGCTCCTCCCGATCCCTGCATGGCTGCAGCCAGGGATTCTGTCCCCGGGCTGGGCAGTGCCCCCATCCTTTCTCCTGCCCTTCCTGATGTGCAGGAAGAGCCAAGAGTGCCCAGAGTGGATCCCTGTGCGGGCGAGGGCTCAGCCGGGTCACAGCCAGGCCGCGGTGCTGAGCACCCTCTGCCCCCTGAGCTGTGCCCACGCTCTGCCCCGTGGCACAGGAAACATTCCCCGCCCCAGGCCTGCCAGGAGCTGCCTTCCCTGGCTGTTACAGCCCCTGGCAGCATCCCAGGAGTCCCGGCTGGAAGTTGTGCCTGGTTGCCGTGGCTGTAATGGAATTAGAGCGCAGGATTGAGTTAGGCGAGAGCGCCCTGCGTCCCTGCAGAGCACGGAGCATCCTGGCAGCCTGTGCCAGGCTGGAGCAGCCACAGGCCCTGCTTCGGGACAGGAAATAATCAAATAGAAACCCAGGGCTGTGCCAGGGCCTCACCTGCCTGCGCTGCCCCCGCTGTGCCCACCAGGGAAAACCTTTCACAGGCAAACGGGTGCCTGCTCCTTTTGGGGAGTGCAGTTTCGGCTCTCGCCTTCCCCTGCGCTCCTGCAGACGCCCAAACTGGGCTAGCAGAGGGCTAACAAGCGTGGGCTTTGCTGGCCTGATTGAAGTGCAGGTAGCGTTAAAGAAACGCTGGCAATTGATCAAGAGCAAACTGCAGGAGTTCTTTAGTTCTTGCTCCAGGGCAGGACCTGATGAGTTGGCATTCGGTCTGTCTCGGCTGTTCATTGTACGGATCCCTACTGGGATTTTAAAAATCTGCTCTGAATTTTGAACTAGACAATGCAGGTGGGACCGAAAGGAATAAGAAAGCAAAGGTCACTGCTGATTCCTTTCTCAGGTTGGGAAGGAGGGCTGTTCCACGGGATTCTGAGGAGCCAATTCCCCGTCTCATTTAAGAGCCTGTTCTCGTGACGTGGCCGTGTTCCTGCCGTGTCCTGGTGTGTGTTTATGGACACAAACAGAGCTGGCAGTCCCTGGTTCCCGTGTCAGGCTCTGCGTGGGGCCAGGGGGCTCCTGTGGCACACCAGGCGTTCACTGAGGCCGCTCTCAAGTGCTGCAGAGGGAGCATCGGCTGAGCTCCGAGACAACAGCTCTCAAACAACGAGTGATTTCATTCACTGGCGTTTAACTTCTGCCTCCTGCTCAGGGCCCTTCACCGGTGCTGGAGCTGGCACCTTGTGGCACTCAAACAGCTCCCAGAGAGCCATGGCATAGCCCAGCTTTGGGAAAAGGGTTGGGATCCCCTTCCTTGGCACAGCTCTATAATGTCCTCGCTGGAAACAGCTCCGGGGAAAGGCTGGCACTGCCCTGGGTGATGCCACAGCCTGGTCAGGGGCAGGGCTGGCACTGCCCTGGGTGATGCCACAGCCCGGTCAGCCCTGCCAGCAGGGTTTGCCCGGTGCTGCTCCCAGCCAGCTGCCTGCACTGACCGTGGCCTGGAGCTCGGGGCATTCCAGGTGTTTTCCCTCAGCCCCGGGAGGTTTTGCCCAGAGCGCAGTGAGCCCTCCTGGCACAGGCTGCAGCCTCACCTGCAGCACCCGGGGCAGGCATCCCCGTGCTGCTGCGTTCCCTGTTCCGGGGGGAACCCTGCCCTGAGCCAGCACGGAGCCTGGCACTGCCCTGCACACCTCTCAGTGCCCCTCTGGAGCCATCCCCAGCCCTCCAGGCCCCAGTTTCCAGCCACCTGTGTGCCTTGTCCCTTTCTCGGGGATTTAAGCCTCCTTTCCCCTGAGCAGCCCAGATATTCCTTTCCCTGGGCACATCTATGTATAGCTCCTGGGCAGGGCAGACCTTTTGTCTGGTGACTGTGGTCATTCTGAACCGTCCAAAAAAGCCCATGACCTATTTCCAGCAGTGATTCACTGCAAGCCTCTCAGAGAACTGCAGTTCCCAGAGGTGCAGATAAGAGCCACGAGAGATTAGAGGCAGCCTCAGCAGGTGAGATATCTAATTCCTCTTGACAGCAAGACACCCAACCCCTTTACAGCTCTGGGGTCCTGTTTTCCTTCCCTTTTTCCGAAAGCTGTGGAAAACCTGAGCTGGGGGAACATAAACCGCACGGAAAAGCAAAGGAGAGCTTCCTCCAAAGTCACAGAGCTTCCGGAAAGAGCCCTGGCCCCAGTCCTTGTGTCGCTGCTCCCGGGAGGTGACAGTGCCACCATCCTTCCTGCCGCTGCTGTCTCACAGCCAGGGCGGTCTCACACTCGCGGAGCCACAGCCCAACCCCAAATGTTTAAACCAAAAGGTTTAAAGGGAACCGTGCGGGAAACACGGTCGTTTCGAGTTGTGCCGGAAAATATTTTTAAAAGTCTATGTCCCGTTGCCGTGGTGACAAAAGTTCTTCAAACGATGAAGATTAAAGTCTAGGCTGGGAATGGTGGCATGGGGAGAGAGGAAGGGGGGCTGCTGTCATGACAACCTCAACTCCGAGAGTGCAAGAGGCAAAACACACGGTGGTGGCAGGATCTTGGGGGTTTATATATATCCATAAACATCTGCCAGCTATGCCAGCCTTCTCAGTGCTAATTACTCCTGCTAGTTCACCTTTCTCTGCTGTCAATATTTTCCAGGAGACACAAGTCTCGGAGGGAGAAGGCAAGAACATGCCTTTTTTTCCCCCTTCCCTTCTGCACAGGCTTTGTGCTGTTCTCTGTCTCCATCCCCTGAGCTCCTACCTGGGGAAGAGCTTCCAGTGGCCAGGAGCAAGAGTTAAATCATCTCAGGAGGAGCTGGAGGCTCGCACGGTGCCCTTAGAGAGCTTTCCAGCCCCGGGCAGCGACAGGAGCAGCGCCCTGCCTGCACACACACACTGGGGCTCTTCCTCCTGGGGCCTGGCTCACCCACAGCCCACAGGCAGCAGATCAGAGCTGCCAGCCCGAGCTTTGGCTCAGCACTTTGCCCTCAGCTTCCAGGGCAAGAGGCTTTTCCCTGCCGTGTGCCCCGCTGGCCCCTCCGGAGCAGCGGAGCTCGGGCGTCGCGTGGAGGTTGGGAGCAGCAGGTTCATCTCAGCACAGCCCCCCGAGCCCCGCCGGGGGAAGCTGCCGCGGAGCACGAGGGCTGATCGCATTCCGAGCGTAAAATGTGCTTGGCTGTCTCTGCTACCACCTGGGCCCCGGAGCCCTGCCCTGCGAGGGGCTGCTCCGGGCCCACGGCCCCGGCCCTTCCCGAGCGGCAGCCCCGGCGCACGGCAGCGTCAGCAGCTCTGCTGGCGGTGCTTACGGCCCTGGGTGCCCAGCAAGCAGAAAGAGACACCCCAAACTCTTGCCTTCGTCTCAAACTCCCTCTCCTGTGTCAGGAGCATTAATCCGCAAACACCAGAGGTTTATGTCCGAAAAAGAGACAGAGGGGTTCTGTTACTTGATTCGAATAAAGGGAGAGGCCATGGGGCATTCCCCCTGGGGTCTCTAAAATTTTTGGAGGGCGCAGCCTCTTTTTATCCCAATTTCCCGACCGCATTTCCCTCTCTCTTTCCCCATTGGCTGAGGTACTCGAGAGGCACAGCCTTCCTGGAACACCTAAGACTCCCTTCTAATGTATCCCCCCCCCCCCCCCCTTTATTTTAATTCTGATGGAATTTATGGTTCTTCCCATTGTTTCCGTCATCTCTCAATATCCAGTTCCATTTATCAGCAGACCTACAGTTTATCTCTTTCTTTCCGTTCATCGATCAGTGGAATCCTTCCCATTACTTCTTTTATCTCTCAGCACTGGTTTTACCCACCCCCAGCTTGTTTGCAAAGACAGGTCCCTCGTTCCTTTCGCCTGCCTGTGCCCCTGGGTGCTGGCACAGCAGGCAGCCCGCAGCCCCAGCCCGCGCACTCGGCCTGCCCATGGAGCTGTGCTCCGCAGCCCGGCCCGGCTCCATCTGCTGCCTGCTGCTCCCAGCCCCGGATCCCCGGCTCCCGATCAGCCCGGCCTGACCCAGCGCTGGCCCTTCCGAAGGGATCCCGCTCCCCGAGGTGGCAATAAACCCAGCTGGGATCCTTTACGGGATTCTTCCTCCCCAGCTCAGCCTGGTTGCAGCCACAGTTGCCTCGGACATCTTTGTATAATTTAGTGGCTAGAAAACCATTTTTTCCGTTCTTCCAAAGAAAAGAACGTGTAGAAATGTGTCCGTTCTTCCCAAAGAAGGACGTGTCCATTCTTCACCAAAACCCTAGGAGTTGCTCAGGACAGGAGTCAAACTGGATTATATTTTGCCGCATCTTAAGCGTGACATCCCATGGAGAATGAATAGGAAGTTGGGGAGGGTGAGGAAGGAGCAAGGGGAGGGGGATGATGCATTTCCCACAGCAGCATCGGGAGAGGGGAAAGAGCAGCCGAGACGCTGCCGTGCCTTGCGCCGCACCCCCCGTCACCCCACAGGCGGAGCTCCTGCGGGAGCGCCCTCGCCTTGCCAGCCCTGATTGCTGTGCATGCTCGGGGTGGCCACGGTGGCTCTGTGTGTGCCCGGGGCTCGCTCTGTGTGCCTGGCTGTGCCCAGGGTTGGCTCTGTGTGTGCCCGAGGCTGGCTCTGTGTGCCCAGACTGGCTCAGGGTTGGCTCTGTGTGTGCCCGAGGCTGGCTCTGTGTGCCCAGACTGGCTCAGGGTTGGCTCTGTGTGTGCCCAAGGCTGGCTCTGTGTGCCCAGACTGGCTCAGGGCTGGCTCTGTGTGTGCCCAAGGCTGGCTCTGTGTGCCCAGACTGGCTCAGGGCTGGCTCTGTGTGTGCCCGGGGCTGGCTCTGTGTGCCCAGACTGGCTCAGGACTGGCTCTGTGTGTGCCCAGACTGGCTCAGGGTTGGCTCTGTGTGTGCCCAAGGCTGGCTCTGTGTGCCCAGACTGGCTCAGGACTGGCTCTGTGTGTGCCCAAGGCTGGCTCTGTGTGCCCAGACTGGCTCAGGGCTGGCTCTGTGTGTGCCCAAGGCTGGCTCTGTGTGCCCGCCTGTGCCCAGGGCTGGCTCTGCGTATGCCCGGGCAGGTTTGTGCTCCTGGGGAAGCCCACCCTGCCAGCTCCGTGTTCTTTGTCTGGCCCTCGCTGCAGCCTCCCAGGATGGGGCTGCACATGGGGGCTCCCAAACCCTTCTCCTTGCCTGGCTGTGTCGGTCAGGACTCATGCCGGGTGTGGGGAAGGTGACACCTGGCACTGATGCCCAGGTCACCCACACCTGCTTTGTCAGTGAGCTGCCTTCAGCTCGCACATTGGCTGGAACGAGCTCGTGGTCCAGGCTGGTGTCGGGACTAAACAGGCTGGGTGGGTGTGGGTGACCCCCAGCGCCGCAGGGACTCAGCACAGCCACCCTCGGTGAGCTGGCCTAACAGGACTGTAGGCTCAGGAGAGCTCTTTGCAGCACCCACCCGTCCCTGTCTATCGGCAGATTAACACCGGCGGTGAGAAGGCAGCTAATGCCTCTGAGAGGAAATGGATCTTTACCTCTGGTATCTTCAAAAGCCAAGGAGAGCGAGGCAGGCTGAAAGGCGTGTCAGCTTCCTTCCCCACAGCCCACAAATACTCCTCCTAAATGTGGGTGAACATGTCTTTCCTCACAGAGAACAACCTGAACGCTGACCCTGGGGCACTCGCAGCAGCATGTGAGCCTGTTTTCATTCTCTAAAGAGATCTGCGTTTCCTCCTCAGCCCCGTGGGGTGTTTAAGCCAGAAATGAAGAGCAAGTTCTTTGCTTTCCATTAAGCTGGAGCAGGGTCACAGCTCCTTGGTTATCCCCAGGGGGTTTATCCCAGTTGTGTACTAGCCACGGTGCGGGCACAGATCCCAGCCCTGGCTGGGCACCAGTGGGATGTGGAGCTACAGCGCTCCCGCTCCGTTGGCAGTGCGTTGGCAAAGGGCTGCGGGTAGCGGCAGTGCCTCCCCGTGGAGCAGAATCTGCCCAGGAGCCCGGCATGGCAGCGATGCTGCCGGAGCCAGCGCTCCAATGGGGGGCTCGCCCTGGTTCCCGTTGGCATCATCGGGGTGCCGCTGCCCCAGGGCCCCCAGAGCCCCACAAAGCCCTTGGATCCGGGCACAGCAGCTCCAGAGGGTGGCAAGCCAGCAGTGGCATCCCAGAGCAGATGGGCACTCACACCCGGCCCAGATGTGCACTCACACCCGGCCCAGATGTGCACTCAGACCCAGCCCAGATGTGCACTCAGACCCCGGCCCAGCTCTGCACTCACACCCGGCCCAGATGTGCCCTCACACCCGGCCCAGATGTGCACTCACACCCAGCCCAGATGGGCACTCACACCCAGCCCAGATGTGCCCTCACACCCGGCCCAGATGTGCACTCACACCCGGCCCAGATGTGCACTCAGACCCGGCCCAGATGTGCACTCAGACCCAGCCCAGATGTGCACTCACACCCAGCCCAGATGTGCACTCAGACCCCGGCCCAGCTCTGCACTCACACCTGGCCCAGATGTGCCCTCACACCCGGCCCAGATGTGCACTCACACCCAGCCCAGATGGGCACTCACACCCAGCCCAGATGTGCCCTCACACCCGGCCCAGATGTGCACTCACACCCGGCCCAGATGTGCACTCAGACCCAGCCCAGATGTGCACTCAGACCCCGGCCCAGCTCTGCACTCACACCCGGCCCAGATGTGCCCTCACACCCGGCCCAGATGTGCACTCACACCCAGCCCAGATGGGCACTCACACCCAGCCCAGATGTGCCCTCACACCCGGCCCAGATGTGCACTCACACCCGGCCCAGATGTGCACTCAGACCCAGCCCAGATGTGCACTCACACCCAGCCCAGATGTGCACTCAGACCCCGGCCCAGCTCTGCACTCACACCTGGCCCAGATGTGCCCTCACACCCGGCCCAGATGTGCACTCACACCCAGCCCAGATGGGCACTCACACCCAGCCCAGATGTGCCCTCACACCCGGCCCAGATGTGCACTCACACCCGGCCCAGATGTGCACTCAGACCCAGCCCAGATGTGCACTCACACCCAGCCCAGATGTGCACTCACACCCGGCCCAGATGTGCACTCACACCCAGCCCAGATGGGCACTCACACCCGGCCCAGATGTGCACTCACACCCGGCCCAGATGTGCACTCAGACCCAGCCCAGATGTGCACTCAGACCCCGGCCCAGCTCTGCACTCACACCTGGCCCAGATGTGCCCTCACACCCGGCCCAGATGTGCACTCACACCCAGCCCAGATGTGCCTTCACACCCGGCCCAGATGTGCACTCAGACCCAGCCCAGATGTGCACTCACACCCAGCCCAGCTGTGCCAGCAGAGCCGGGCACAGGGGCTGTGCCGTGGGCTGGGCTGGGCCTGGCAGGGTGTGCCCGGAGCAGCCGCTGCCCTGCCCAGTGCTGCCCCAGGATGTACCCATGGACACGGTAGCCCCATGGCCCCAGCCAGCCTGCAGCAGAGGGATGGTGGTGGCCCCAGAGGGATGGTGGTGGCCCCAGCCAGCTGAAGCCGAGGGATGGTGGCCCCGGCCAGCTGGAGCCGAGGGATGGTGGTGGCTCCAGGTGGATGGTGGTAGCCCCAGAGGGATGGCGGTGGCCCTGGCCAGCTGGAGCAGAGGGATGGTGGTGGCCAGCTTGGAGCAGAGGGGTTCTGGTGGCCCCAGAAGGATGTTGGCCCCGGCCAGCCGCAGCAGAGGGATGGTGGCCCTGGCCAGCTGCAGCAGAGGCGTTCTGGTGGCTGTGGTTTGGCCAGCGCCCGAGCCGGCTGCTCGCACAGAGCACAGGCCCAGTTCATGCACAGCCCTGAGTGGAGGCACTGGCAGGGCCGGCCCCGCTTCTCCACGGCGTCCTTGGTCCCTCCCAGCGCTGAGGCCGTGGCAGCGCTGCTGCAGGGGGGCTGCAGGGCGGCCTTTCGGGTTCCTTCTGGTGGCATCCCGCCAGCTCGTTCCACAGACGCGGGATTTCCAACATGGAGCTCTTACATAACCAGGAATGACTTTCTGAGGGAACTTTTGCTCCTCCCGCTTTCCCAAGCTGCCCTTTCCAAAAGAATGGCAAGGTGTCCTTTGGCTGGAAGGACAGCCCTGATCTTGTAGCAGGGATGCTGAAGCCAGAGCCGGTTTTGGTCTGTCAAAACCAGGGCTATTAACTCTATCCAAGAATATCCTGTGAATGTGAATCCACACTCGGCTCCCTTCTCCCAGTGCAGGCAGCAGAGAGACGGGAAGCACAGGCAGTGCTGGGGCAGAGGGAGCTCTGGTGCCCTGGGGCCCAGCCTGGCTTGCGTTACAACAGGACACAAAGTCCCGAGTGTTCCTGATGGAAAGCAGAGAAGCTGCAGTCACCACTCACGTTCCTGTGCTCGTGCAGGGCCCAGCTCTTCTGGAATGTTCCTGGCCCTCCTCTCCCTGGTGAGCCAGGGAAGTGCTGGAGGGCACTCCAGAATTCCCCGCAACACCAGCACCTCTTTGCAGCAGGAGCCTCTCAGTGGCAGGCGTTTGTTCCCAGCCCTGCACAGTTCCTCCCGCATGCTGCGCTTCCTGTTTTCCTCCCGCACGGGAATGCAGATGTATTCCAGGGAGCGGGCAGCAGCTGGGGGCTCCCGAGACCTTCGGAACCGGAGCTGTGTGGCCCGCAGCTCGGACATTGGCAGCCCATAATCGTAATCACCGCTGGCAGTCCCTGAGCCACGGTGCAGCTCCTCCTCGGGTGCCGCAGCCCGGCTGTGTCACCCTCAGGGCTCTGCTCCCAGTCACAGTCCGCATTCCGAGGTGCAGAGCAGGAGCCGAATCCACCCTCTCCTCTCTCTTCGTGCACCGAATAAAAGCTCCCCGCCCTCCCCTGACTCGGATGGATCCCAGCCATCCTCTCAGAAGCTCCATATCCATCACCTGGTCCCTGAGCCATCCATGCCCTCGGGCTCTGTGCTCTGCTTTTCATCTATCACAGGAAGGAAGGCACTTCCTCAATCTGACAGGGCTTCTCCCTGGCCCCGGCTGGAGTTCCCTGGGTTACAGCAGGGCTGGAGCTCTTTGAAAAACACCCGGAGGTGTGAGAGGAAAAGTCATTAGCACAGAAAAACCCTGGTGGCACAAACGATCCTTCTGCAAACTGCTGCTCCAGCTTCATTAAAAGCACAGCCCCGGGCTCCCATTCCAACAGGATGGATTCGCTCTGGGTTATCGAAATGAGAATGATCATTTCTGCAGGGGGAGGAAAAAAGAGGAAAGCAGGAGGAATTATTCTGTATGAATTATGTGCTCAGCTTTCATACTGACCTATTGAGTCAGCAGTGAGAGCTGGATTTCCTAGAACGCCTTTCATGCTGGATTTTGGAGACGTTCTTCTTTTCACCCCCGAAAGATCACTCGAATGGCCTTTCTCACACCGGCAGCGTGGGCTCCAGCCCGGGTGCAGGGCAATAATGGAGTTAGCAGCAGTTATCCCAAGCATTCATCCTTCTGGCGTGGGTTGGGCACGTGGGCATCGCCATGGGCGTGTGACCCTGAGGCGGGGATGGCTGGTGTGGAACAGGCACTCAAACCGGACAGCAGCTCCCACAGCAGAGCAATTCCCTCTGGAAAAGTGCGATTCCTTCGCCTGGTAACAAAAGTTTTCTGCCGTTTTAGCTGCTGAGCTGCCTCCCTGTGGCACGAGGCCGATCTCTGGTGTGGGCAAAGGTGGCGGGCACACAGTGCCGCGGTGCTGGGAGGAGCAGGATTATCCCTGTTGGAGCAGCCAGGAGCTGTGTGGATTTGGCCACACATCAGGCAGCCTGTCCCCTGTGTCACAGGCCTCCCTGACACTCCTGTGCCTTGGAAGCTGACGCCCAGGCGAGGCACTTGCACCGCCCCGGATCAGGCCGTGTCCCGTCTGACCCGTAAGAAAGCCGTGTCTGTGGGTTTATTTCACACGGGAGGAACTGGCGGGTGAGGAACCCCAGCCCTCTGTGCCATGGTTCTCTTCCCCTCGCCCACCTGGGCAGGGGTGTAGCAGCAGGACCCAGGGAACACAAGAAAAGAGAGGAATCAGGTCCTCTTCCAGAAGGCTCTGCCGAGCTGGAGGCTGTTCCTTGTTGCATTTGAGCCGTGCAGAGACTGCAGCTGACATCCAGCACAAAGGCAGCTGCCACCGTGGGTCACGGTGTAACACATCCAGCAAGAGCAGGAATCGAAGAAGGGCATTGCAGCTCAAAGATGGAATGACAGAGTTTACTCCTGAGGAGTGGCTGATGGTCCAGAAATATTTGCAACCAGCTTATTCTATAGAAGGAGTTACAGAGCTTTTAATGGCGAATGAGAGGACAAAGTCGCAGGGCAGGAGGGGTGACCGATGATGATTTTGTGTTTTGGTTTTTAAGCTGTTTTCAGCTGGTTCTGCTTGCATACTGTGCCTGAACCGAGCTGCTGCAGCTTTTGTGTCCCTTCAGCAGGGCTGGGGACCATTGCCGCGTGTAATGGCACTGGGGTGGTGCGCGGGGGAGCTGCCGTCTAACCTGCTGCTGTGGCCCCGCAGATCTTCCACATGACCTACGACCTGGCCAGCGCCGTGGTGAGGATCGTCAACCTCATCGGGATGATGCTGCTGCTGTGCCACTGGGACGGCTGCCTGCAGTTCCTGGTGCCCATGCTGCAGGACTTCCCCGACGACTGCTGGGTGTCCCTCAACCGCATGGTGGTGAGTGCCGCACAGGAGACACCCTGACCTGCTCGCGTTTCCTCCTTTTGCCCTGGTTTATGTTTCCCCCGTTTCCACTCCTCCCACGGCCTCTTTCCAAAGAGTGAGGCCGATGAGCAGAGCCCTGGCCAGGTGCTGTGTTTTTCATCCCCTGGATCAGCTCATGATAAATAATGAGAAATAATCGGCTCAGAGATGGTGGGTGGGGCCTCCCCTCGGGAACATCCCGTGCTTCCCATCCCACCTCTCGGCCCTAAACCCAGCCCCTCCGGCACCCACAGCCTTCCCCGAGCTTCCCGTTCCTCCGTACATCCCCCGGGCCGGCTCACAGCTTTCCTGCGCCGTGGGCACGGAGGCAGATCCTGCAGGGACAGAGTCCCGGGGTTCAGGCAGATCCTGCAGGGGCACAGCCCCGGAGTTCAGGCAGATCCTACAGGGACACAGCCCCGGGGTTCAGGCAGATCCTGCAGGGACAGAG